>NC_064303.1:45051461-45378521 GCF_023373825.1 Bactrocera dorsalis
TGATGAATGTGAGTGAGGTGATGAATGTGGGGTGGAGGGGCGAGATGCCATGAAGTCGCATAAACATCCCGGCCCCCCTAGGCGAATTAATTGCCTAGAAGTCGCTGCAGTTTCTGTAGGGTGCTCACTACAGCGCTGAAACCCGTCGCCTTTCGCTGGTTACGATGATGATGATGTGGTGGCGTCTGCGAACGTGCACCTCGGGGTTGCGTAGAGCGATGGGCTCGTCGGCGTTGAACGTGACTCCCATGCTGAAGGTGCCGCTGTTGACCAGGCCGGTGACTGGCGGGCGTTGATTGAACCGAGCGTCGAGGAAAGCGGTGAAATAGTGTATGATGCGGTCGGTGGCAGTACTGACACGACCCGTCGGACATGCACTCCAACGTAGCGTGCGTGTCTGCCAAGCATGTCATGCAGTGGCCGTGGACTCCAGCGATCTGTTGGCGCTGAGCGGGCGTCACCGTCTTGAAAATTGTACACCGCTTCAGGACATGGGATCGATGGCATAGGCTGCATCGCGGCTATACATATTCCTCGAACTGCTCCTCGACCGCTTCCCTTACTGGTTGACCGGATGATTGGCTGGGCGGGCTTGTGCCTTGTTGCCTCCTTGGTGCGGCGATGGGTGCAGCGGATGCTGCATTTGCATTACTTGCGGACCTCACCGACTGGGGGTTATTGCGGGTTTCTTCTACGTCCATTTCTAGTGGAATAGGAATATGTATATTAACTTGGTTTTGCTAGTAGTATGAAATATGGTACTCATTATATATGTATATGTGTATACTATATATATATAGATGTATGTATTTATGTATTGTAGATTACTTATATATGGATTTTATTGTTTATTATTAACCGCGTTCATTATGCTTTTGATTTGTACGTACGGATTGTAAAACGGTGTATTTTTAATTAATTATTGTTTGATTTTATGTATGCGTTTGCGTTCGCTTGTTTTCGGTGATCGGTTCTTCGGTATTTGGAAGAAAACACAATTTCACTAGTGGTCGAGTTAGTAGGCCAGTTTGTGTTCGCACATCCACTACTCTTATATGGCCATCTCGTCCCCGATGTACCTTTTCAATGCGACCTAGTCGCCATTCGGTTGGGGGAAGGCATTCGTCCTGTATGATGACGCATTCGCCTGTACTGGGTTCCTTCTGGATCGTTTTCCATCGATATCTCTTATGGAGATCTTTAAGATAGTCCTCCTTCCATCTGTGGCTAAATTCATGATGGAGAATCTTGATTCTTTCCCATCGATTTATTAAAGTGAGTGAGTCTCCTTCTGTCTCAGGTATGGCGAGAAGGGGAGCTCCTCTGAGGAAATGTCCAGGTGTAAGAGCTGTGAAATCGGAGGGATCTTGCGAGAGTGGTGATATAGGTCTTGAATTTAATACGGCTTCGATACGAGTGAGTAGTGTAGTAAACTCCTCATAATTAAATTTATAATTACCAGCCGTTTTCTTTAAATGGGACTTAAAGCTTTTGACTGCTGATTCCCAAAGTCCACCCATGTGTGGAGAACATGGAGGTATAAACTGCCAATCGATCCCTTGAGGTGCATATTTTTTAACAATTTCTGGGGATACTTCTTTCATGAAGTTTATGAATTCTTTCTCGGTGGCTCCGATAAAGTTTTTCCCATTGTCGCTCATAATCTTTGAGGGAAATCCGCGTCGTCCGACAAAGCGTGCAAATGATGCGAGGAAAGCCGCAGTTGTCAGATCTGAACAAAGCTCTAGGTGTACTGCCTTTGTCGTAAAACATACAAAAACAGCCACATACGCTCTACGTATATTAGGAATAAATGAGTAAACCGGAATTTCTCAGGTATAATAATGGGATGTCGTTCGTTATAACTAAGGCTGGAGTTCGCTAATCTTCCATTTGCCCTTATTAATCCCTTAGCGTCCAAGAATGGACTTAAAACGAGAAGAGAGCTTCCCTTTTCGAGTGGTCATCTTTCGACCAACTTTGCTTTCTCTCGACTGAAATAGCGAGTTTGGGTGTAGGTAATGAGACTAACTTTGGCATGTTGCAAATCGGTATGCGTTAGTTGTACGCAAGGATCATTTGGTATCCCTTTCATTTTTTGTTTAAGTCTTTGGGTGAATTTGTGAATGTAAGCGACTACTCTTAGTGCTCTAGGAAATGAAGAAAATCGGTGGAGAATATCATCCTCTTCTGGAGTGATATGAAAATTTTCAATTTTCCGACTTTCCGGCGGTATTATATTACGAGCGGGAGACTTTGGCCAGAATTCTTGTGATTCTGTTAGCCATGTTGGACCATTCCACCAGAGTGTAGTGCTGGTGAGGTGCAGTGGCTTGCAACCTCTTGTCCCAAGATCCGCTGGGTTATCCGCACTTGCAACATCATTCAGTTCAAGCCGTGGCAGACTGAGTGTCTTCAAAGGTGCAACTTTGGCTTTGGCTACCAAGAGGTGTGCAGATATTTTGTTCTCGTACTGTGTGCGTACGTAAACTGTTGTGCAATAAGCCTTTTCAGAGACATCACAGAAACCGTGTAATTCTGTGTTAATTTTAGGGGTGAAATTTACCCATCGAGGGATTCGAATGTCAGATATAGTATGTAAATTGTTAGCAAATTGTACCTATTTTGTTAAACGTACAGGTTTTACCTGTTCATCCCATTCAGTGCCATCTTGCCACAATTCTCGAATGAGAATTTTTGCTTGAATCATTATTGGCGAAAGCCATCCTGCAGGGTCGAAAAGTTTTGCCACCGAGGAAAGTATTTGGCGTTTGGTTATGGCGGACATTGCAGATATTGACTCAATTGTATATGAAAATTGATCTGTTATCGCAATCCATTAAATCCCTAGGGTTTTTGTTGTACTGGCCGTTTCAAATTTAAGGAAATTTGTATCTAATAAGTCTTCCTTTTTTATGTTTTTTATTATTTCGGAATGATTTGATGTAATTTTCTTTAAGGGGAATCCCGCTGAATTTAGTGCTTTGATCACTTTAAATAGTGATTCGCACGCTAAGGACAGACTGTGGCTACCTGATAGAATATCATCCACGTATGTTTGTGTTTGTAACACAGAAGTTGCTAAGGGCAAATTTGTTTCACACGTTTTTGCCACTTAATGCAGTGTCCTGATCGCCAAATAGGGTGCGCAATTGATGCCAAAGGTGACGGTTTTAAGTTTGTAGTCGCTGATTGGACTATTACTCGATTTACGGAAGACTATACGCTGGTCATCTTTATGTACTAGAATTTGTCTGTACATTTTCTCTACATCCCCATTAAAAACGTATTTAAACATGTGCCAATTTAATATTAACAGCATGAGATCAGGTTGTAAGGTTGGGCCAGTATATAGTACGTCGTTTAGTGATTTGCCTGAGCTCGTACACTTTGAGGCATTGAAAACCACTCGTACTTTTGTTGTGAGTTTTTCAGGTCGTATTACCCCGTGATGTGGCAGATAAAAAGATAAATATCTACCTTTAGATACTTTTTCATATGGTACAGTTTCTTCCATATGATTGAGGTCTAGATATTCGTCCATCACATTATCATATGCTGATTTAAGCTCACTTTTTTTCATCAGGCTTTTTTCCAGGCTTAGAAATTGCTGGACTGCTGATATTCTAGAGTGGCCTAGAGCTATGGTTTCAGGAAAAGTTGGTTTGAATGGTAGTCGCATAACATAACGACCATGTTCGTTTCTTGTTGTTGTGGACTTGTAATAGGCTTTGTATGCCTGATGTTCTTCTGAAAGTTGAGTAATCTGAGGTAATTCTTCTACTTCCCAGAATTGTTTTAGTTCATTATTTAAATATTCGCTTGAAATATTTTCAACTTCAGTTGAAAAGAATTAATTTTTTCTGTGACTTGGCCACTTAATATCCACCCAAAGATTGTATTTTGGGCTAACAATTTATTGCATATTTTTTCTATACCTTCAAGAATTATTTGAGGTATTAAGTCACTACCTAATAACAAATCGGTTTGTGATGGGGTTTGGCAGTTGGGATCTGTTAATTTGAGATATGAGCATTTTTCCCATTGCTTTTTATTTACTTCACAGCTTGGAAGCAAATTTGTGAGTTGCGGTAGAACGATGGCTTGTGCATCTATTCTTATATCCGCGTTTGGGGAGACTATAGCGATTGGGCAAATTTTGTTTGAATTTTGTATAATTCTTCCGCCCATTCCTGAAATTTGGAAATTTGAATTTTTACAGGCAATTTTAGCCGATTTTGAGCTTTAGATGATATAAAGGATCTTTGAGAACCTTGATCTATTAATACTCTTAATTTGAATAATTCTCCTCTACATATGTTCAATAGCGATGACCGCAGTGGGTAAAAGAATTTTGCTTTCATTCTCTGAATGAATTTCTTGAATTTTTGCTGCTTTAGAGCAACATGGTTGTTCTTCCCTTTTTTCGGGATTTGAGATTTCGGGATTATCACTTTTGGTTGTAATGACTAACCCGGTGGTTTTATGAAATTGATTTTGCTTGATATTTTGAAAATTTGTAATATGAAGCAATGAGTGATGTCTTCGTTGACAGTACACACAACTAAATTTGCTTTCACAGTCTTTTGTCGTATGAGCATTCGACAGACAGTTGATGCAAAGTTTATGTATGTAGATTGTTTCTGTCAGAAACGGATAATTTTTTAAATTTCTCGCAAGATCTTATGTTATGACCTCCCTTACAAATTTTACATAATGGTTGCCATTTATTTGTTTGGTTTGACACAAATGTTTGGCTTCTATTAGCGTGCCTATTATATTGTGTATTATTGCTGGCTTGGGGTTTTAAAAAGTTTTTATTCGACTCATTTTGATTATTTTTTGGCTAGATTATTTTCTTGTCAACTCGCTCAGCTATTTCGTACTGAGTTGTTAAAAAGTCTTTCATTTGATCGCCAAATTTCTTTCTTGCCACTAGTGATTGCTCCCATCGTAGCAAAGCAGCATCAGGCAGTGTTGCTGCACAAATGTTTATTAGGATAGGGTCCCACGATTCTGTGGAAATCGTTTGTGTTTCTAACACAGATAAACAATTAGTCACTGTCGAGTATAGTTTTTGAAACTCTTGGCTGGTTTCTTGTTGAATTTTTGGTAAATTCATTAAAATTGTTATTTGGTTGTCTACCAATACTCTTTCATTTTCGTATCTTTCGACCAGTGCTTCCCAAGCCAGATTAAAGTTTTCGTCGTTTAGAGCGAAACGCTTGACGATACTGCCAGCTTCCCCTTTCGTTTTATATCTGAGATGGTACAGCTTTTGAGCTCGTGAAAGTTTGGCTCTACATGGCCTTAATAAATTTATTTGGTCCAATATCATAGCCTTCGTAATTTCATATTGTTCGAGGCAGTTTTCATATTTAGCTGAAGCCGAAGCTTTTATGTTTTCTGGGAGTTCAGCATCATCAGTATCTAGTACTGTATCGTAAGCTGCCAGAAGGCGTGCCCATATGCTATCTATGCTTTGAATTTTTAAATTTAGAACCGATTCTGTGTTATCATTAATTGGGGAAGCAGTAAATCTCGTGCAGTATCTAACAAAACTGTCACTTTCAGTTATGAACCTTGACACTAATTTATCTTTGGTTCTTTTTTGTTTGGCACCCTGCTTTGAGCGTGTAGCTTCTGCAGGTGTGCTTTGTGATTTGTCATCATCAGCAATTTTCGGAATTTCTAATAATTGAGGTGTTCTTGGTTTAACCTCTTTTGATTCGATTGCATTTATAAAATTAAATTGTAAGCTTTGAGCTTTGAAATATTTTGCTATGAAATACAATAAAAAAAAATTGGTAATATGGGCAAATGTGTAAATGAAAAGAAAAATAGATTTGAAACTTTTGTTATTAAAAGTATTATTAAATGATATAATATAAATTTACGAACACGTATTCAAATTGTCAAAATCAAAAAATGCTTGTATATAATTATAATTCTTCTTCTTCTTATTATTATTATTATTTTTTTTTTTTACCGTGTATTATTTAAACGTATCTGCGATATACTCCCGATTAATTTGTATATTATTCCTTAGTACGTCTATCTTTTGAGATAAGAACGCAAAAGGAAGGAAAATAAAAATGACGCAAAAATATACGTATGTATGTAAACTTATATGCATATAGTTATGCTTAATGTTTCTGTTCTCTTGTTTCCCTTATAGTTCGCACAATTGTCATATATGTACATATGTGTGTATGTGATACGTATATATGCAATATAACGAAATGCACGGAAACCAAGTATACAATCTTTATATATAAGTTAAGAAATTTTATGTAAATTTCTTAAAAAAAAAATTTTTATTTATTAGTTTATGGTTCGGGTACAGAACTAAGACTAAAGCTTAAAAATTAATTTACTTAAAATCTAAGCTAAGTTGCACTGGCCAACTGCTGACTTGATGTTGTCAATTCTCCGAATTGACTTATTTGGGTTGCGCGTGTTGGATTTCCGCTTCACACCGAAAAATGAGCTTTCATGTTAATGCAAGCGTCTGACTTTTGCTGTGGAAAATATTGTGCAACTAAAGATGCATTTCCGCTATGCTTTACTTGTTATTGCTGATTACGCATTATTATTATTTAGCTAGCAATTGTTAACATTTGCCATGTTAACACTTCCCCTCTTAAAAGCGATCGTCCCGAGAGCCTATCAAAAATAGGGGAGGTTGTTAAAATTGATGTAAGTATTTTGATCACTGGAAAGATCTTTGATCTCCTTAGGATCAATATTCGCTGGGGGCATCTGGTTAAGGTCCAGGCTTGAAGATATGATTATTCTGTTTTGGTGCTTTCTCCAGAATTTCCGAAAAAATATTAAACCGAGAGTGATAGTTGCAACGGCTCCAAGTGAAAGGGAGCTATTGGATATCGTTGCTGCCTTCAGAAGATTTATTCTTCGTATGTTATCAATATGAAACTCCTTTAAGGCCTGGAGAGAAAGTAATTCGATTCGATTTCTTTCGATCGGTGCTGGTTGCAGGACTGCTGGGATTGCCGGCAGTGGAACCAAATCGTAATTAATGTAAAATTGATGATTTATTTTTAACGTTGAGTTATGAAAATTAATCAGGTGTGTCCCTGATAAATTTTTCTGCATTCCGTCAGCATCTATTACTCCTTGGAAGCCATTAAGTAATATGGTGCCAGGTTTTACTTCTTCGATTTGTTGGATATGTTGGCCGTTTGTTACAGTGCAAGATGAATTTAGGCTATTTATTATTCTAGGTATACAGGTGTTATTACTTATGTTAATTACTTGATTTCGTTTACAAATTTCAATTTTCTTAAAGCTATCGCAATTTTCTTTTATTCCATATATTTCTTTTTTTCCTTTTAAAATTTTATTACATTCAATATTAATAATAGATTTATCAGATTTAAGAACAGGTCTTAATATAATTTTTTGGAAATTTTCCTTAATAGTTAATGGTATTTTTACCATGTAAAATATTGTCATATTTTGACTAATTACATTTATATTTGATATTTCTAGTACTTCTTCAGCATTTTTGAAAGGTATTTCGTCATTTTCTAAATTTTCTAATGCAATTTCGATTTCATTTTTATTTAACAATAATGTGTTTAAAATGTCTTTCTTTGCCCACTGTATGGCGTATTTAATGTTAATCAACTCTTCTTTTATTAATCTAATTCTATTTTGTAAATTTATAATAGTCTCGTTTTTTATATAAGTATCTTTCCTTATGTTATTAAGAAGATTATTTACTATCATGCTAATGTTATTAATTTTTTCGTTAAAAATATTGTTAATTAGTACTTGTTTATTATTGTTATTATTAATTTCATTAAGATTTTTGGTTATTACATCCAGATCCTCGTGTTCGGGGCTTCCGGCTATGAATTTCCAAGCCGTTCCTAAACTATTTATGGATCTTTTCTGTCTTCTTTCGACAGGTTTTATTGTATCTAAAATTTGAAGAGATTGGGTTAATTCGTGTTTTAGGATGGGATAAAGGATTGTGTCCTTGGGTATGTCCGAAGAGGTGAATCTGTACATGTCCATCAGAAATTGTTCGTACTTGTTGAGGTCGATTATGTGTATTAACCTGAAGTCTCCATTCTGGATTTTTACTAGTCCGTCATTTATCGTAACTATTTGTGCCGCGGAGTAGTCATAAATGTCTATTGATGCGAATACCGGGTAAATAAGGAGCAGTCTGGAAACAAAAATTTTAATTTTGATTTTTTATATTGCGTTTATGAACTACTTTTCCTGATTCTGTCAAGACGGTGGAATTTTTGTCTTCCTTTACTACCTCTTTTTTAAATTTTGGAGATATTTTGGTTCCTAGTCATGTGTTTATCCTAACGTAAATTGTTTCTCCAGGGTCATATGTTTTAATTGGACGGGCTTTATTATGGTAGGAAAGATCTTTTAGTTGTCTATTTCTTAGTTCTGAGATAATTTCTTACCTAGCTCTTTCAAATTGGCTTGGGTCTGTGGAGATTCTTCTCCCGAAAAATACCTCTATTGGTTTTTTCTTTGTAGAGGAGTGGACTGAAAAATTGTACTCGTAGACGGAGTTATCGAGGAGTTCGGCGAATGAGGTGAAACTTCGCTCTGCTTTTAAACAGCGCATTATTTCTGTGAGGGTCGAGTGAAAACGCTCTACTTGACCATTTACGGAACTTGCGTAAGGTGGTGTTCTAAAAATTTGTATATTTAGGGTATCTTCCAATAAAAACCGAATGGAAGCTGAATTCAAGGACGTTTCATTGTCTATAACTACCGTTTCTGGTACGCCAAATTGAAACAATAGTTCGCGGAGAGGTTCCTTAGCGTGTTCTACGGCTCTGGAGCGAAGGATTTTGGTTTGGGCATACTTTGAAAATTTGTCTATGGCTGTAAGGACGAAATTTCCTTCAGTTATGTAAATATCAATATGTAAGATTTGTCCTGGAAATTGTGGAATAGGGGTTTCTCCTAATTTTGGTTTGGTAGGGTGGCGGTCGTATTTATTTTCTTTGCAAACTGAGCATTGCTGAATAATTCTTTTTATTGTTTTGGTCATGGAGGGAAAATAGTAATTTTCTAAAATTTGAAGTTTGTTTTCATGAGCATTCCTATGTGCTCTTTTATGGGTATTTATGATTATTTCTTCTTGTTGCTGTTCGTCTGTCACATCCTGGACTTGGAGTTGAGAAAACCTGGTTTTATAGTTACTAAAGTGGATCGGGTATATTTCTTGAATTTTGCCCATAGTTCTTTCGTCGGTTTTGATGCAATTTATTATGGAGGGGTTTAGGTACCTTTTTAGGAGATTTATTAATATTTCTGAGTTATATTCCGGTTCTTCAATGACGTGTCTATGGTATGTGGGGAATACTATCTTGAATTGATAGGTAGAAATTGGGCCTGAATTTAAGAAGATTTGGTTTTTGAAAACGTTAATTGGGGATTCTACATGCCAAATTAAGTTATCGGATGAGCTCTCGTCACTATGCTGGATTACTGACAAGGCGTTAATTGGTTCGGGAGGCGTTCTTGATAGTGCGTCGGCTACCACGTTAGTTGTGCCTGGTTTGTAATGGAGTTCATGATTGTATTCTTCCAGTGTGGCTTTCCAACGTTTCATTTTGGAGTTGTTATTTTTATTGCTGAGGGCCTGTGTAAGGGGTTGGTGGTCTGTATAAATTTTTACTTTGGCTGAACCGTATAGATAATTCCTGAAATTGTTTAGAGCCCAGATGATTGCTAAAAACTCTTTTTCGTTAGTAGCATAGGCTTCTTCTGTTTTGGTTAGTGTACGGGAGATGAAGGTGATGGGGTGTTTGTCCTGCGAAAGGACTGCACCAATTGCAAAGTTTGACGCATCGGTCGTTAGATGGAATTCTTTATTGAAGTCAGGATAGGAAAGTATGACGTCGTCAGACATGAGTGAATTTTTAATTTTGTTGAAGGAATCCTTTGCGTCTTCATCCAATTCGATATTGATTTTGCTGGACTTGTTTTTAGATATACGTCCTTCTTCCCCTCTTAAGAGTATGGTTAGAGGTTTAGCCAGCATGGCGTAACCTTTAATAAAGCGATGGTAGTAGCCGGAAAGGCCTAAAAATGAGCGAAGTTGCTTAATATTTTTGGGGTAAGGTATTTTAGCTATTGCTTCTACCTTTGAGGGATTCTTTGTTATTCCTTTTGAGGAAATAATAAATCCAAGAAACTCTACTGAGTCCCTGAAAAAATGGCATTTGTCTATTTGTATTTTCATGTTTGCATCTTCAAGGGTTTTGAAAATTTGGTTCAAGTGGAGGATGTGCTCTTCTTCAGAGTTGCTGAAAACGACTATATCATCGATATAGACATAGCAAATTTTCCCAATGAGATGACGAAGAATGTCATCTAAGGCTCGCTGGAAAATTGAAGGGGCATTCTTGAGTCCGAATGGCAGTCTTGTGAATTCGTATTTGCCATTGTTTATTGAGAAAGCTGTTTTCTCAATATCGGATTCTTTGAGAGGGATTTGATGGAATCCACTCTTTAAATCCAAAACGGAAAAGTATTTGTTTTTCCCAAGCTGGGATAGTACCTCATTAATTTGGGGTATTGGGTAACGGTCTGCTACAGTAATCGAGTTAAGCTTCCTGTAGTCAATAACGATTCGGTATTGCTTATTGCCTTGGGGATCGGGCTTTTTAGCTACAACCCAAACGGGTGAATTATAAGGGGATCTTGATGGTCGAATGATGCCATCGTCTAACATTTTGTTGATTTGTTTTTCGACTTCTCCTTTTAATGACATTGGGCAAGGGTAGTACCTTGTATAAACAGGAGTGTCCTTGTGCGTTCTGATTTCTCCTATGACTTTAGTGGTATAGGTAAGTTTATCGTTTGGTTCCGTAAAGAGATTGGAAAAATTTTCGACTAAATTATTAAATTCCTTCTGATGTTTTTGTGACAAGTTATCTTCCTTAGTATCTATTTTGTTAATAGATCTTGAAGCTAGCTGCTTGATTTTAATTTTGGTATTGCCTTCTAACTCCATGAAGTTATTCTTTACGTGGATGACTGCGTCAAACTCTTTAAGGCTATCATTCCCAATAATACCATGGAATGATGTCAGAGTTGGGAGGAGGTAGAATTTCAGTTTTTTGTCTGAGTTAAATAGGTTTAGAAAGGTATGCTGTTTGATTTCTATGTCTCCTGCTATGGATTTCGCAAAAAAAATGCTTTCGTTATTTATTGGATTGGGCACGATAGAGGATCGTATATAGTTTTTCGTAGATCCTGTATCTACTAAAATTTTCACAATATCTCCACTCTTCAGCCTGCATTCAACATAGGGCAGCGAAGAGTGACTCATTCTAAAAAATGTAGGTCAGTCGTGTCTATGTAGCTATCGTCCTGATCTCTATCATTTCTGTCGCTGTAACATTCGTCATCGTAATGGCTAGAGTTGTCGTTCGTCTGCTCGTCAATTGTCGTGGTAGGATAGTAAGCTTGGGGTTGTTCGGAATCTATATGGAAATTCCTTTGGATTTTATTAGGGGGCACAGGAGCTGGGGGGTTGCCAGGAGGAGGTCTTTTGTTAATAGGGTCATTATTACGTGGCCTATTCATATAATTAATATTCCTAGTTCGCAGTGATGGGTCAATGTCCATTGGTTCTGGACGTGGCTGTGGTTTATTCAAAGGACGTGGTGGTGGATTGTAATGCTGTTGTGCATATTGGGCTGCCTGTTGCTGGCGTTGAACTTGATAGTTCATTTGCGGTGGTCTATGTGGAGTGGCTGCGTACAACCTTGGTTGGGGCATGTATGCCAATTCGGGGTAAAACTCATTGTTCATCCTTCTGGGAGGTAGTGGTGGACAAAACTCTTGTGGTTTCCTGCTGATATTGTTATTATTGCTCAAGGCATAATGTGACCTGAAGGTTTGATTTTCTAGTTTGAGACACAAGTGGAGTGCCTGAGGGAGATCTGCTGGTTCCCTCATTCCAAGGAGTCTCGGAAGGTCTCCTTTGAGTCCGCGAACGAACGTGTCTAGGGCTTTATCCCTATACGTACGAGTTAGAAGGTGCATGGCTTCTGCGCCGACTTCCATGCATCCTAATTTATTAAGGATCAGAGAAAGGTGAGAGTACACTCGCTGGTAGAATTCCTGGATTGTGAGGTTACCCTGCACAAGTGAAGTCATTTGGTACTCCAGTGTACCCAAATCGCGCTTATCTGCGTAGTAAAGCGTCAGACATCTGGCGATGGCCTTCCAGCCGAGCGGAGTATTATACGACTCCAAAGCAATGTCGGCATTGCCTACAACCTTATTGCGAATGACATTGAGGATCCCATAATATTTGGGGGTACCTCTTAGAGGCTCGTATATCTGGAGGATCCTGTCCACGCTTTTTCTCCAAGATGTGAATTCTCCCGGATTTCCGGAGAACTCCCGAAGACATCGTACCACATCTGGTATTTTGTCTAATTCAGAGACATTATTTGCGAAGTTAGAGTCAATTGAAATATCGGAAAAATCTGAGAAATTCGCATTTGGATTGAGGGCGGCTTGAACTAAGTTTCGCCCTTCTTGTTGAAAAATGTTTTTTACAACCCCTGTTATTATATTCGTCAGTTGGTCCATGTTAAATGTGTTCGAGGTGGTAGGAGCTGGTTGAGGAGGGAGTGTGCTGAGCACGGGTGGTCGAACTAGGTTTGAAGGATTAGCCATATTTCTTAAATATGTTTAAAAGTTTGGCTTGAATTTTAGCTGATCTTACGAATCTAATTTGTTTTATTTTTATTTATTTTAGTTACTCCTTCTAGGAAGGAGGGCTTTTCTACCCTGGAGGGTCCCGTAGGATTCGCTGGATTAAGCAAATATTATATTTGATGTGTATTAAGTTATCGGCTGTACGAGCCCTTATTATGAATAGGATTATTATTGTTTTTATTACTCCTTCTGGGAAGGAGGGCTTTTCTATTCTGGAGGGTCCCTAGTGTTGGGAATCGCAGAATTAAGCTATATTATATGGTTTGGTTTTAGTAAGTTATTGGCTGTACAAGCCTTTGTTTAGATATATACGTATTTATGTATATTAAAACTAGGATGTCTAAAACTAATAAGTTGTATATATTTAAGTTTAAGTTCTCTTTTTTTTTTTAAACTGACCCTGGAATTTTTATACGCAATTAAACGTTCTTTTCCAATTCTTAATTTTTTTTTTTTTTTTTAATTAATTTTCTTTCTTTAAATTTCACTTTTAGTTAGCTTATTTTCGATATTTTTATTTATTTATTTATTTTCGATATAATATTATCTCGTCTAGTTCAATTAATTTTTTCTGAATTACGTTTGTTCACGTTTGGATAGTTTACATTAAAGACACTTACACTTTTATATTTAAAAGAAAAATTTCGCATTAAACAGTTTCACTTTTTATATAAAAAAAAAATTCCTTTTACATATGTAAAAATATTAATATAGATTCTTAAGATTAGTTCTTACACTAGTATCAGGAACATTCTCCTGGGCAGGCGGCTAACGACTCGCGTTTCCCGTTTGCAGTTTTGCGACTAGGGGGCCTCTTTTCCCGCACTTCTGTTGTGTTGAGTCCTAGCCCAAGCCTTCGCCGTCTATGGGGTGGTAAGTATTATCCGGATACACCCGCGAAATGTATTTATCGATTTACGCGACTAGCGAAGGCCCCACGTTGGGCGCCAGTTAAGAAATTTTATGTAAATTTCTTTTAAAAAAAAATTTTATTTATTAGTTTATGGTTCGGGTACAGAACTAAGACTAAAGCTTAAAAATTAATTTACTTAAAATCTAAGCTAAGTTGCACTGGCCAACTGCTGACTTGATGTTGTCAATTCTCCGAATTGACTTATTTGGGTTGCGCGTGTTGGATTTCCGCTTCACACCGAAAAATGAGCTTTCATGTTAATGCAAGCGTCTGACTTTTGCTGTGGGAAATATTGTACAACTAAAGATGCATTTCCGCTATGCTTTACTTGTTATTGCTGATTACGCATTATTATTATTTAGCTAGCAATTGTTAACATTTGCCATGTTAACATATATAAATCTTCTGACCGTGTGTTTGCATTTGAACTGCTCCTAAACGGATGGACCGATTTTGATGAAATTTTGTGTGTATGTTCAAGAAGATTCGTGAATGGTTTAGATTTACAATTTAGTCCACTGGAAAATGTTTTTTTAAATAATTTTTTCATTTTAATCAATTGTTAATTTTGGAATGTTTGACCGATAGATGGCGCTACCATCGCAGTATCCAATATTCAAACCTTAAAATCTATGGGTAGCTATAACATTTTTTTCATACCTGCTAACTATTGGAGGGGGTATCTTGACAGGCAATTTAAAATTGCAAAAGGTCTGGCATAAAAGAATAGCGGCGTAACTGAAGTGTTGATAAAAAATTTGAGATATACAGAAATCTTTTCGAAGCATTGCACAGAGCAATACAATATTTTCACGGGAACGATGAATACATATGCATATGTGTACAATTTCAAACTGATCCTTCCTGAAAAATAATAAAATTGCTAAATATTGGGAATGGTAGAATAGAACTGCAATCAAATACACAATAAATTAAAACTGGCTCATTTATCATTCGATGAATAATATACCACGGGCATCCCAAAAGACTGATGCCATAACCTTGCCAGCCGATTTTTTTGTCTTTCCACGCTTGAGAACCGTTTCTTAATATGCAGTCCACCAGGCTGACAATCGATTGGACTAGATTGATTTCACTGAGGCACAGCCCAAATTCAAAAGTATTTTTACCCGAAAAACCAATTCTTTCTTAACGCACGAAATGCTTTTTGATTCATTTTTGTTGCTTCATCAAAAATACGATTATTCCTTAACTAATACTTATAAACTAACTAATAGAAATCATATAGATGGTATTAGTGGTACTACCTATGTATCAGCCACAGTAAAACGTAGACGGGTCCTCTAGTTTTTTATATGTATATTCGTAAATATGTCAATATTAAATATATGAGTATGTATGCAAATGTTTTGTTAATTGCATCTGCATATGTACGTTTGCTCAAAAAGCACGCGAAAAAGAAATTGCGATAAATACTCGATAAAAATGCGCATACATAAATACATATGTATGTTAGTTAATTTTAATTTTTCAATGTTTCAATGTTGATATGGATGTCCTCCATGTACATGTATTTCGATTCCGTTTTGTTCCGCTTTTTTTTTTTTTCTTCTTTTAAAGTTCGCTGACCGGAGTAATAAATATATTTTATATATTATTACTTGTATGCAGATATGTTTGTATTTGTAACCTTTTTATTGGTACGTTATATTAAGACAAAGAGACAACGTGAGAGAGATAACGAGAAATAGTTGGATCGCGATGTACATATGTACATATATGTACATCCACAAATATCAACTGTTATGTTGTTGTTGTTTTTTCTTCTTCTGCCTTTGCTTATATGTTAAAGCGATCCTGCTTGTTGCTTTGTTAGCACAAGGGGTATCACCAGAACTTGCAAGTAATAATACTTGACTTTGAAAATTTTTAGTTTTTTTGTTTTTTTGTAGTGTGTTTAGAGACACGAAGTAAGCTTGAAGGCAGGTAATTTTACAACAGCTTCTCAAAAATTTTCCTTAAAACAGTTGATTTATGCATGTACCACATGCCTATGTATATGTATATAAATTGCGGAATATAAATTTTAGCGCGCAAAGTTTGATGGCCCACAAATTTTTGTAGGTATATATGTATATGCACATATGAAAATATTTATGTATATTTTATACGATTTAGTAGCTTTTCTTATATGTGTACATATGTATGTATTTGCATTTTCTTTTTTTTTTTTTGCTCGCCTTTGCTTATTTATTATAGGCGATCCTGCTTGTTGGAGGATGGAGTCATGTGTAGAAGTTCACGCAAGTGAGGAAAGTTCTCTGATCGCCATTCACTTGGGAGTGGCCAGAAACGATTCTTTTACATATGACTGAAGCAGCTCACGACTTCCGGTCTTTGACCAAGTATCCTCTGGGTAGCCTAAGAACATCCGTTTGAAGGCGAGCTAAAGTGAGAAGGCGAAATATCCCCTACTTAGGGTTGTGCGCTGGGTTTGGGACCCGCCACGTAAAAAACACCCCCAATGAAAAAGCAAACACAGCCTCGGATGAGAGACCCCCCTTTTGATGACGACCATGGCAAACGAAACAAGAACTATGATTTGAGGGCATGCACCCGAAATGTCCGGTCCCTTAATTGGGAAGGTGCCGCTGCCTAGCTGGTAGATGTCCTCGTAAAGATAAAGGCTGACATCACCGCCGTCCAAGAAATGCGATGGACGGGACAAGGACAAAAACGAGTAGGTCCTTGTGACATTTACTACAGTGGCCATATAAAGGAGCGCAAGTTTGGTGTTGGATTCGGGGGGGAGAGAGAATCCGTCGCCGAGTACTATCATTCACTCCTATGAATGAACGTCTAGCCACAATCCGCATCAAAGCGAGGTTCTTCAACATATCGCTGATTTGCGCCCACGCCCCGACGGAAGAGAAGGACGATGTGACCAAAGATGCTTTCTATGAGTGCTTGGAGCGCACTTATGAGAGATGCCCCCGCCACGATGTCAAAATCGTGCTTGGCGACTTCAACGCCAGGGTGGACAAAGAAGGTATCTTTGGCACTACGGTCGGTAAATTCAGCGTCCACGAGGAAATAACCCCAAATGGGTTGAGGCTGATCGACTTCGCCGGGGCCCGAAATATGGTTATCTGTAGTACTAGATTCCAGCATAAGAAGATACATCAAGCTACCTGCCTGTCTCCGGATTGAAAAACTACCAACCAGATCGATCATGTTGTGCGGAAGGCACGTCTCCAGTGTTTTAGATGTGCGTGCGCTCCGAGGTCCTAACATCGACTCGGACCACTATATTGTTGCAGCCAAAATTCGCACCCGCCTCTGTGCAGCAAAAAACGCACGAGAAGCTGCAATCACAACAGACAGCCGAAAAATTTTGTACTCGGCTTGCACTCCTGCTCTCTGAGAGCCCTCGTCAACAACTCGGTATAAGGGAACTGTGGGACGGCATTTCAAACTCCTTACGTACAGCTGCAACCGAAACCATTGGTTTTCGGAAAGTGCAAAAGAACAGCTGGTACGACGAGGAGTGCCGTGTCGCAGCGGAGAGAAAACAGGCTGCCTACCTCGCAACGTTACGATCGACCACAACACGTGCGGGATGGGATAGATACCGAGAGTTGAAGAGGGAAGCGAGACGCATTTGCAGACAGAAGAAGAAAGAGGCCGAAATCCGTGAGTACGAACAGCTTGATAAGCTGACCGACAGGGGTAATGCTCGAAAATTCTACGAAAAAATGCGGCGGCTTACAGAAGGTTTCAAGACCGGAGCATACTCCTGTAGAACCCCCAAAGGTGATCTAGCCACCGATGCCCAGAGCATACTTAGATTATGGAGGGAACACTTCTCCAGCCTGCTGAATGGCAGTGAACACATAACACCAGGAGAAGCCGAACCCGATTCCCCAATCGATGACGATGGAGCAGACGTTCCATTACCCGGCCATGAAGAAGTTCGAATAGCAGTTGCTCGCCTGAAGAACAACAAAGCGGTAGGGGCCGATGGATTGCCAGCCGAGCTATTCAAACACGGCGGCGAAGAACTGATAAGGAGCATACATCAGCTTCTTTGCAAAATATGGTCGAACGAAAGTATGCCCAACGATTGGAATTTAAGTGTGCTATGCCCAATCCATAAAAAAGGAGACCCCACAATCTGCGTACAAGGTTCTATCGATCGTATTGTGTGAAAGATTAAAGCCCACCGTCAACAAACTGATTGGACCTTATCAGTGTGGCTTCAGACCTGGAAAATCAACAACCGACCAGATCTCCACCATGCGCCATATCTTGGAAAAGACCCATGAAAGGAGAATCGACACTCACCACCTATTCGTCGATTTCAAAGCTGCTTTCGACAGCACGAAAAGGAGCTGCCTTTATGCCGCGATGTCTGAATTTGGTATCCCCGCAAAACTAATACGGCTGTGTAAACTGACGTTGAGCAACACGAAAAGCTACGTCAGGATCGGGAAGGACCTCTCCGAGCCGTTCCATACCAAACGAGGTTTCAGACAAGGCGACTCCCTATCGTGCGACTTTTTCAATCTGCTGCTGGAGAAAATAGTTCGAGCTGCAGAACTCAACAGAGAAGGTACCATCTTCTATAAGAGTGTACAACTGCTGGCGTATGCCGATGATATTGATATCATCGGTCTCAGCACCCGCGCCGTTAGTTCTGCTTTCTCCAGACTGAACAAGGAAGCAAAAGAAATGGGTCTGGCAGTGAACGAGGGCAAGACGAAATATCTCCTGTCATCAAACAAACAGTCGTCGCACTCGCGACTTGGCACTCACGTCACTGTTGACAGTCATAACTTTGAAGTTGTAGATAATTTCGTCTATCTTGGAACCAGCGTAAACACCACCAACAATGTCAGCCTAGAAATCCAACGCAGGATAACTGTTGCCAACAGGTGCTACTTCGGACTAAGTAGGCAATTGAGAAGCAAAGTCCTCTCTCGACAAACAAAAACCAAACTCTATAAGTCGCTCATAATTCCCGTCCTGCTATATGGTGCAGAGGCCTGGACGATGTCAACAACAGATGAGTCGACGTTGCGAGTTTTCGAGAGAAAAGTTCTGCGAAAGATTTACGGTCCTTTGCGTGCGTTGACCACGGCGGATATCGCATTCGATGGAACGATGAGCTGTAGGAGATACTCGTATACGACGACATTGACATAGTTCAGCGAATTAAAAGACAGCAGCTACGCTGGCTAGGTCATGTTGTCCGGGTGGACGAAAACACTCCAGCTCTGAAAGTATTCGGCGCAGTACCCGCCGCGGGAAGCAGAGGAAGAGGAAGACATCCACTCCGTTGGAAGGACCAAGTGGAGAAGGACCTGGCTTCGCTTGGAATATCCAATTGGCGCCACGTTGCGAAAAGAAGAAACGACTGGCGTGCGGTTGTTAACTCGGCTATAATCGCATAAGCGGTGTCTACGCCAATTAAGAAGAAGAAGAAGAAAGGCTACCTTGCTTTACACTCAAGGATGGTCCAACACAACAAGAAGTGAGGTGACTGGTAGTTGGCACCACATAATTGAAAATTCATTGGTTTTTTATTTAGATTAATAGTAGGACCTTTGTACATCATTGTAATACAATTAAAAAAATTTGTAGACCCTTCATTATTTTTTAATTAATTAAACAAAATAATCATGGGAAGTTAGCACCCCACCCCACTAATTTTTATTTGTAGACCGAAATAATATTAACCAATGGAAAGCAAATCGTTTGTAGATAATAAATAGGTACCTTGGTTTCATTCTTTTACACGTAATTATTCACTAGATTTTAATTAATTTAAAAAAAGGTCTATGGTATTTCACTATTTCCATCGTACAATGTATAAGTGATGCTCCCATACCGTAAAAGTTCAATATCGAAAAATTTTATCGATAAAGCAGGTATTGATTCACACCATTCACCAAAATTCATTATTAAATATTGAAACAAAAAAAGGTTATATGGTGAATGAGTTATTATTGAGGTTTATCAGGCTGGTTTTCACTTTCGAGTTTTGATTAAAGATAATTAAAATCAATAATTATATAATAAGTGATTTGTTAACGGTAGGGATTTTGAATTGAGCATATTTACAAAGTTTGGCGACTTTTTAATTTTTTATTACCAACTTTTCGACTAAATTTTCTTTTAGGCTACATCCACAATGGACCCTCATGCTAAAGTAGCTGTGGAGGATGTCTGTTTAAATGAGTGAAGCATCCACCCCCTCTACCCGGTAAAACTAGCGCGTCCTAATGCTACAGCGCAATTCATCACAGCTGATACCACTCAACACAACTCAACACACATCCACATCAATCAACCCACATAACAAAAAGGCTGGGCAAAAGGATTGCGGACACAATTCGATCATAAACTTGCCCATATACACTACGCCTCGTCGACATCTCACGATTCGTCTCTCACAATTCGACTACGTTCTAAGCCGCGTCAACGCACCATATAATTGGATCTTCGCCAGATTTCGTCTCAACCCGGTTGATTTTAAGAAACATTTGTATAAAGTTAAATTATTCTTTAATAAACTACTCTTTATAGTACACACTTAAGTGATGCGGTGTTTTTATTTCAAATGTGCGTGATAACCATTAGACAATATAAAGATTCCTAAAGTACAAATAGAAATACATGCTTACATATATATCTATTTGTTAAAAATTTGTATAGAAACAAAATATACAAAACTTTACAAATACAAAAAACATTAAAGCGAGCACGAAAAGGGAAAGCACCTTAACAATAACACGAAACATATTCGTTTGTTAGCAACCTAAACTGAAAATAAATACATTTACCTAAAAAAGTTTCACTTCAATTTCCATATTGAAATCAGTTTACTCTGAGAGAAATTTAATTCGTTTGAGAAATATTTTAATACCCAATATATCAAAAATGGTTCATAATGATACACATCAAAATACACCTGCAGGAGCTACACGCTCAAAGCAGGTTGTTAAATTCATTTCACAAAGTGACAGTTTAATAAGATACTGCACTAGATTTGCCTCCTCACCGATTCATGAAAACTCTGAATCGTTATTAGAAATCAAAAATAAAAATCTTACAAATTTTTTGACTCGCTTCCAAGCAGCTCATGACGCCATTATAGATTCTGACGATTCAGATACACACAATTTCAAATCCTCGGCTTACGCAATATACAAAAACTGCTTAGACCAGTACGAAGAAACAAAAGCGATGATTTTCGATCAATTAAAACTCATTAAAGCAATTGCACCTACTCCCCACAGTGGAGTAGAGTTGCCACAAATAGAAAGTCAAAAGGCAAGTTCCGGCATCCACCTCGAGTTGTCGCCATGTGACACAGAAACATTCTATGGAGGTTATGAAGAATGGCCGTCCTTCCGGGACATGTTTACAGTAGTGATGAGCGATATTTCACTACCGGTGATTTTTTCACTGTGATTGAAAAATCGCAAATCGCAACTGCGATCACTTTTTATAAATAGCAGTTCGCAATCGCAGTTCGAAACTGTGATCGCAGTTCGAACCAGTGATTGCGATCGCAGTTCGAAACTGTGATCGCAGTTCGAACCTGTGATTTACGATAGCAGTTCGAACCTGTGAATTACGCTCACAGTAGCAAATAGCAGAAAAGTAACAACTTTCTTCAGGGTATTGTATATATCGTATATGCTATTTTTCGTCATAGCGGTTTGAAGTTTTGAGTGTAACGTTCTTATAATTTTTAATAATGGCAGGAAATGTAAAGGAAAAGAAGTGAAGTGTGATGTTTGAAGTGGTAGATGAAATATAATCAAAATGGAATATTTTAATTTGTTTTAATAAAATTTTTAATTTTACTTATTGTTAAAACCAAATTTGAAAGCTTTTTGTGATGAAAACAAGAATTGTAACTAATTAATTTCAGAAAAAATGATGGAATAAAAAAATTACGCGTTTTTAATATTTTCCCAAAGATTAGGAAACTCGCGTTAATTATTTGGTCTTGAAAATATTAAAAGCGGGTATACTAAACAAACAAATTATCAACCACACTAATGGTAATTCCTTCTAAGAAATGTGTGAAACTATCATACCAACATATACATGAACTATGCAATACGCTCTAAGTGTCAGGTAGCCGAACCACTCCAACATTTGCGAAAATGTAGTGAAAAGAAAGGCGGAAAAACTTGACTCGAGTTACAGGAGCCAAAAGAGAATTTGCCGCCAATAACGACAAAATGTTTCCGTCGTTCCCATGACAGTCGGGTCTACGTAAGTGGAACAGACCCGGACTTTTATTCGGCCAAACAGTGTCAAATTGGCAGAATCTGCCGCTACAACAACAACAACGACGTTCGAACGTCGACTTAGTTGCGATCGCAGTAGCAATATAAAATCACAGTGATTTAAAAATAGCAATCACTGAAATCACAGTGATTTAAAAATCGCAATATCGCTCATCTCTAGTTTACAGGCGTTTACATCAACCATCCAGAACTATGCAAAAGAGAGCATAAACTTAAAACTTGCGAGAAGTTTAAAAAATTAAAAGTTAACGAACGAAATAATTTTGTCAGGTCAAAACGACTTTGCACAAATTGCCTGTCACATGCGCAAACATATAAAAATTGCAAAAGCAAATTCAATTGCATCTATTGTCACAAAAGACATCATTCAATGCTTCATTACAGCATATATCCCATCTCACCCCAAAGAAGCCCTTATACAAAAAGAACCACGGGTTCAACTTCAAAAGCAAATACAGAAAAGCAAAATACTAAATACTGCCAAGAGACACCATGTTGCTCAAAGGCGCAAGAAGTTCAAACGCTGCACAGCGAAACACAAAGTGGACTAGTTACAGAACTAGCTACCACCATACCAACTCAAGTTGAGAAAAAATCAAATCAATACCTTAATTCACAATTAAGGAAAAGTCAAGAGATAGGCAAAATTCCCCGAATATTAAATTAAACTACACAATATCAGTATTGTAAGGGCTACTCGAGAGCCACAACTACTCGATCAAATAATGGCCGGTACGTCGTACGACTACCCCTAAAGCCACAATTTTTCAATACTTCCCAAATTGGAATTAAAAACAAAGTCAGAGTTACCCTTGACAGTCCAAATTATTAAAAGCACGTACAACTTTTCGGCCCCGAAGGATGGCTTTAGCCAATAATGAAAAAAAGGAAAATCCTGAACAAATCCCAGAGCGGTGGCGGGCTACTAAATGCCAAACTAATGCACAGGCACTCAAATATTACATATAATAAAATGGTTCAGAAAGTCGAAAAATCGACACCTATCATAAACTAGTGCCTAATAATTTTCAAATAATAACAAATAATTTTATTCACACTCAAAAAAAAAAGGGTACACCATATGCCCAATGCAATACTATGACGCACATAGACTTGCCAAAAGCGAAGGTAGCTCTTATCGCACCTACATTAGCGCTTCTCATAAGGGTAGTTAGTGGGAATTTATTGTACAACTTGAACATCCCACTTAAAAAATTACAATTCTGAATGAAGCCGTTCGCAATTACCGACCACACTCTCGCAAGATCCCTCTATTGGCATAGCCCTAACTCCAGGTCAAGGGAGTACCCATTCTGGGCATATCTGAGCCAGGCGTGGAGTTGCCATCCTTCATAAGCCAAGAATAAATTAAATTGCCGATAATACAGAAAAGGCAAATAATAAACAACCGGTACATCACAACGATGAAATATAAAATTTAAATAACCGCTAACAAATTAATACAAGCAAACAACTTTTTTGCTAGAATAATACAGTATATAGCACCAATACTTACACACAATATATTTTCTGTTAAAACCATTACATATTACATGTCTCAAATAATATATATAAAACTAGGCAAAATATTCGCCTAGGGAGCCCAGGATGTTTAAATGAGTTAAGCTTCCACTAGCGCATCCTAATGTTACAAATTTAACTAATGTCGTAGCAGTTATTAAAAAGCATAGCGACCATTTTACAGAGAGAAGTAATTTTCCAATTTCTTCGCATATAATATAGAAAACCATGAGCAAGGAGTTGAAAAATAAATGGACACCATATAATGTACATGTGAATGTCATTAACAATAGGAGAAAGGTACTTGCTATTGCCTGTGATGAATTGGGAATTCCTTTTCGTGAAGAGGTGAAAAATGTTTCACTTCACAAATCAACGTTCGAAGACTCAGTGACTGATCCCTTTAATGAGTCGTTTGAACTGCATGAGGAAAGTGCGGATTTAGGCGAATTCAAAGTGCTCGTCACTGCAGCTGAATGGATGAGCATACAAGGAGATGAAAAAACTTATAATGATGGGCGTACTTATACTACTCTCCGTTCAGGTATCAGAGATCGGTAAAAATATTACTGTTTAAACTATTAATGGCTTTTTCAAAATTCAATTATTTTTATGACAATATTAATGCCGAATAATGTTTTGATTTTTTCATTTTCCAATCTAATGCAAATTTAAACTCACTTATGATCTATTAAATTATAAATGAAAAATTTGTTATTTCAATTTTTTCATTATTTCACTGTGGAACATTTTTGGGATTATTGTCTGGAGGGTGAGATATTCCACGTCAGGGTGATGGTACTAGGTCAGTTTAGTAAAACCCTCAAACGGTTTGGGGTTCGTATGTGTCAGTTTTTTTATGACCTTTTAAATTTTTTCCCTATCTTGATGTTTTTTCGCCAACCACTTTTCCGATTTTGATGAAACAAATTTAGAAAAATTAAGAATTACAATTTCTATTTGTTTTTATTCAAAAAAGTGTCATTTATCGCCTTTTTTATAAATTTTCCCCAATAACTCCAGACTCCTGGCCATAAACTACTAAAAAAATTAAGTAAACATTTTTATAATTTTTTAGATTTGTTTTATTTATTTATTTTTATTTATTTTAATAAATATTGCCTAAAAAAAAATTATAAAAAAGGAAAAGACAACCATGGCAAACGAATTAAGGACTATGATTTGAGGGCATGCACCTGGAATGTCCGGTCCCTTTATTGGGAAGGTGCCGCTGCCCAGCTGGTTGATGTCCTCGTAAAAATAGAGGCTGACATCACCGCCGTCCAAGAAATGCGATGGACAGAAACGAGTAGGTCCTTGTGACATTTACTACAGTGGCCATATAAAGGAGCGCAAGTTTGGTGTTGAATTCGTGGTGGGAGAGAGACTCCGTCGCCGAGTACTATCCATTCACTCCTATGAATGAACGTCTAGCTACAATCCGCATCAAAGCGAGGTTCTTCAACATATCGCTGATTTGCGCCCACGCCCCGACGGAAGAGAAGGACGATGTGACCAAAGATGCCTTTTATGAGTGCTTGGAGCGCACTTATGAGAGATGCCCCCGCCATGATGTTAAAATCGTGCTTGGCGACTTCAACGACAGGGTGGCTAAACGTTCATTCATAGGAGTGAATGATAGTACTCGGCGATGGAGTCTCTCTCCCACCACGAGTCCAACACCAAACTTGCGCTCCTTTATATGGCCACTGTAGTAAATGTCACAAGGACCTACTCGTCTCTGTCCTTGTCCCGTCCATCGCATTTCTTGGACGGCGGTGATGTCAGCCTTTATCTTTACGAGGACATCTACCAGCTGGGCAGCGGCACCTTCCCAATGAAGGGACCGGACATTCCAGGTGCATGCCCTCAAATCATAGTCCTTATTTCGTTTGCCATGGTCGTCATCAAAAGGGGGGTCTCTCATCCGAGGCTGTGTTTGCTTTTTCATTGGGGGTGTTTTTTACGTGGCGGGTCCCAAACCCAGCGCACAACCCTAAGTAGGGGATATTTCGCCTTCTCACTTTAGGCTACCCAGAGTATACTTGGTCAAAGACCGGAAGTCGTGAGCTGCTTGAGTCATATGTAAAAGAATCGTTTCTGGCCACTCCCAAGTGAATGGCGATCAGAGAACGTTCCTCACTTGCGTGAACTTCTACACATGACTCCATCCTCCTCAAATTGTTATGAACAAAAATAACAACAAAACAACTGATAGGGAGAACACCAGCAACAAATCTACCAGGAGAATCTATAAGTATGGATATATAACACATAGGAAATAGAACATATATAACTAGTACGTGTAGGTACTCAAAATATTTATTAATGAGAGAAATAGCAGATAAAGTCAACACCGTAGACAAACTAGAAGAAATTCTCACACTTACATACCCATATTGTAGAAACCTACAAACCGACAATGAGAGTATATTAACATCGATAACTTGTATGTCACTATATTGACGACAACATATAACACATAATCGTACGCCAACAGCTCATTCGGTTCAGTTGAACCAGAGATAAAGAGATGTTTAACTCCAATTGCTAAACGTCAAAACCACCTAAACTTTGACAGCTAATCGAGTTCAGGAGATTTTAACGTTTAGCAATTGGAAAAGAGGGACGACCAAATTAAAATCGAGCCAAATTATTATTCGAATGGAGACATTTTTCATTTTTTTGTCTTCATTTGTAACGGCCATTAGTTCGAAGAATAGCGAAGGCGAAACAGCACGTAAGTTGAAAGATGTGAGTATATTTTAACTTTTATTAAATAAACTTGCATAGTATTCATTAAATATACACTTTTTGCACTATTATTATTATTATTATTATTATACATATTTTATAATTAATTTTTTACCTTTTTGTATTTTATTTTGTTTCTTTTAATAGGCGTAAATGTTAGCTCAAACGTTTAGGTGTTTTTGAAGATCTTAGTGAAAAAACACCTAAACTCATTTTTGCGTGCGAGCGGAATTTTTCCAATGAAATGCGTAACGTAAAAAAATTGCGTCCGAGAACCGTTCCGGACATTAATTTAATTATTGAGCCAATATTTAACGCCCCAAATTCTTTTTTGGAAAATTCAATTCAAATGGGAGTTGAAGATTTTTTTCCCCAAATGGAAGGATCTGCCTCAAATGCAAGCGGTGCATCGAGGCAGCTGCTTCCACTTTTATAAAGGGAAGATCGCGAAAATATTTTAGGGCCTCTGCCACTTCTTGAGGAGGAACTACTAAAGAGTTGTGAAAAAGTCGCGCAAACAGGTAAGGGTCTGACAGCAGGGACAGATAGAAAAAAAAATTGAGAGAAGAGAATAGGCTTTTAAAAATAAAATTGGATGAAAAAGAACGGGAGAATATGAGTTTAAAAGCTCAGTTGGTCCAAATGGCAACTGAATTAGAAATATGTAGGGAAATGTTAAGAAGTAGTTCATTTAGAGAAGAGTCAGATCCTCTTGAGATAGTTTGCAGCAAAGTTCCTGCTCAGTTAGGTGTTTGTATTAGGAGTAGTTTTTTAAATAGTTATCGCCAAAGTCACGGTCGGCGATATGATACTTTTCTTAAAACTTTAGCTTTGGGTGTATTTTTTTGTCATCAATCGCTTACCGCTACCTAAAGCACCAACTTAGTTTTCCCTCGGAAATTACGTTACATAATTTTGTCGCAGATTAGCCTCGTTTCCCACGTTGCACCCAAAGCAGCATAAAGTCTTTTTAAATTAGGAGTAAGGGATTTTCTGTCGAACAAATGTTCATATCAGTTTCTTGTGATGAAATGTCACTGAAATGTCATTCGCAGTATGATAGGAAATTTGATGGGGAAATTTGATAGGGTGTTGAAGATTATGGCGATGAAAATCGCACATTTAGAATAGCCACAACTGCAATGACCATAATGGTGCAAGGTATTGTTGGGGAACCTTGGTCCCACCCGTTAGCTTATTTTTTTATAGAGGCTCATGTAAAGGGGATGTCCTCAAGAAATATATTCTTGAAGCCAATACCCAACTTCGAAATATAGGGCTAGTTCCTTTCCATTTTGTTTGTGACCATGGTACCAATTTTCAAAATTTAGCTAATTTGTTAGGTGTTTCAATGTCACGGCCTTTTTTCAACGTTAATGGTAAGGAAATATGTTTTTTTTTTACGATAACCCCCATTTATTAAAATGTAGTCGAAACTGCTTACAAAATATGAAAAATAAAGTTGATTTTAAAAATAGTTGCGTATGTTGATCAGATATAGTCCATTTTTATAAACAGGACTCTAGGTCGAGTTATCGGTTCCTTACCTGAAGACAAGACGACTATGTCAGGACTGCTTAGAGCATTTTTGTGGTCAGATTAGAAGTAGGGGAGGTACCAGAGTTACACCTTTCATGTTCTCTAGTTTATTTAGGAAGTCGTGGGGTTTCTTCTTCTTCTTCTTTACTGGCGTAGACACCGCTTACGCGATTATAGTCGAGTTAACAGCAAGGCTGTCGTTTAGTTTTCACGTTTTTACGTGGTGGGTCCCAAACCCAGCGCACAACCCTGCGGAGGGAAGGTTTCGCCTTCTCACTTTAGCTCGCCTTCAAACGGATATTCTTAGGCTACCCAGAGGATACATGGTCAAAGATCGGAAGTCGTGAGCTGCTTGAGTCATATGTAAAAGAATCGTTTCTGGCCAGTCCCAAGTGAATGGCGATCAGAGAACTTTCCTCACTTGCGTGAACTTCTACATATGACTCCATCCTCCACACATGACTCCATATCGTAACAAAAGGTAACTGTGAGCTGCCTTTAGAACCCGAAGCCACAGTTATTTCAGAACATAGCCATAATGTTCTTCTTAACGTGTGCAATGATTCCGTTTTAAGTGACCTTTCTTGGCAGGATTTCCAGGGTTTACCACGGCCCGAATAATCCATTGTTAGATCCATTACTTTAGATAGTAGTTTAGAAATTAACTTTTTAAAGGAAAATGCTTTTAATTATTTTTGCGGCTACCTTTATTTGAAAATTTTTAAAACGCACACATGCCTCCTGTCATTACCTTATTGAGGAGATGAAATTCCTTCTGATGAATTCATCTTCATACACCAAAACCAGATCGATAAATGCAACTTAGTGAAGCAAATTCTTGAGGAATTTGTTGCATTTAAAAATAATTAAGAAATAAAATTTGTTGAGGAATTTGACAGAAATTGTCATAAAATAGGATTAGGAGAAATTCTTTTTGCTAAATTAAAAGATATTAGGCCCTTCTTGTGTTGTGAAGACTGTGACCCAAATTGCTCTATTTATTAGAATTAGAATTTATTTTGTGACAAAATTTTTAAATAAAGATTTATCTATAGCCAATTTTAGGAATAAAATTTTGTGTGTTTCACATTTGTAGTTTTTATCTTCCTTTTTTAGTGGATGCAATGGGCTTAAATATTTTATACTAAAATAAGCTTTTTTTAAGCAGATTCGAATTAAGAGGCTCTAAAGTTAGATCGATAAAGATTAGAAAGTCTTTAATTACAAATTATAATTTGGCGTTTAAATATTGGCATTTGTATACATGTTTATTTTTATAGTTTTAAGTATTATATTAATATAATGTAATATGAAGTGATATTGTTTTTGTTTTTTTTTTCTATACTATTATATGTATGTACGTATATGAATTGTTATCGTTTTGTTTTTTTTTCATTTTTTATGTAAATAAATTTTTAATGGGTGATATAGGCCTACTGGGAAACCGAGCACCCAAAAATAACTTCAGTAACGCGCCCTTTTGCATACCTCATAGGTGGTGTGGAAAATGCGAATTGGGTGTTTTATTTAAAATGCCCAAAAAATAGCTTTTTTTTCTGATCTGACTACAATGGAAAATGTTATAAAAAACGCTTATTTTGAGGCGTTCTCACACTGGAATAAGTTAAACATCCCCTTATTCCTGGTTGAACGCTTGCATAGCACACTGGTAGAAATCGCAGTAACATTAGCTAAACAAAATAACACCGATCCAGTTTCGGAAATATTTAACGTAGCATACGAGTATAATAGGACAATACACTCGGTGACAAAACAAAAACCAGTGGAAGTATTTTTCAATAGGAAGAATTATCCGGAAATAAAACAATTGATTGAAAAAAACAAAGACAAAGTTTTAGATTCTGCGAAAAAGTGGAGGGCTTTCACGAGTCCTCTAGATTCAGGCGAATTCTCGCGAAAAACCCTGTGTCCCTGGGGTACCTTAAGGATGTAAATGAGAACTGGGCGCTGAGCAGTGAAGATACACTACAGATGCTCCTTGACGCTCACTTCCCTAGTAACACGTCCTCCACGGAGGTATCTCTCGGAGCGTTGAATGCTGATCGCACGGCCTTTGCCGGCCTTCTGGATGAGCATCACTTGACTTGGGCGATAAATTCGTTCAAACCGTTCAAGTCCCCGGGACCGGACGGCATCATACCAGCGCAACTGCAGTAGGCTGTTAAGGTATCATGCGGCTGGTTGGCACCGATCTATGCGAACTGCATCAGATTAGGTTACATCCCGGGGGCCCGGAGGCGAGTCAGGGTTACGTTCATCCCGAAGGCTGGCAGGGGCTCCCACGTCACGGCCAAGGATTTCAGGCCCATCAGTCTCTCCTCGTTTTTACTAAAGATTTTGGAGAGGCTGAGGGACTGGTATCTAAGGAGGCGCATTCCGAGGGACTATCTATCAGGAGCGCAACATGCGTATCGTAAAGGAAGGTCAGTGGACACTGCCTTGCACACTATCGTGTCGTGGCTTGAGGAAGCAATTGAGGGCAAGGACTTCGCGGTTGGGACCTTCCTCGATATTGAGGGAGCTTTCAACAATGTCCTGCCAGAGGCAGTCGTAGCTGCACTAGACGGTCTTGGGGTTGAATCGAACCTCAAGCAGCTCATTTTCAGTCTCCTGGGCGACAGAGTGGTCGAAGCAGAATGGGGCAGCGCGAGCGCGCGGCGGAGTGTGAGCAGGGGAACCCCGCAAGGGGGGGTTCTTTGTCCTCTTTTATGGATCCTAGTCGTTAACGACCTTCTCAAAAAGCTAGAGGATCTCGGCTGTCAGGTGATTGCCTATGCAGACGATGTAGCACTTATGGTGAAAGGAAAGTTTGTAAGCGCCGTGTATGAATTGACGCAGGGATATCTCAGCGTTGTAACGAAATGGGCGGTCGAAAATGGACTTGCCATCAATCCAAATAAAGCAGAAATGGTTTTATTTAGTAGAAGGTACAAGATCCCGGAGGCGCCGTTACCGCTATTGGGAGGTATCCGCTTGCAACCAGCGGATACAGTGAAGTATTTAGGGCTCATCCTGGATAAGAAGCTTTCATGGAAGCCGAATATCGAGGAGAGAGCCAAAAAGGCATCGATTGCCTTATATTGCTGTAGAGGAACTATTGGCAAGAGGTGGGGCCTCTCACCGAAAGTGGTATTCTGGCTCTATGACACCATAGTCAAGCCCATAATATTCTATGGAGTCTTCATGTGGTGGAGGGCTTTGCAGAAGACCACACTTTCAAAGAAACTTGAGAGCGTTCAACGAGCTGCGCTCATTAGCATGTGTGGTGCATTAAGGTCCACCCCAACCATCGCACTTAATGCAATCCTGAACATAACGCCGGTGGATATTGCCGGAAGGTGTATGGCCGCAGAGGTGGCTATTAGGCTCAGAGAGTCTGGGTTCCTAAAGGGGCGTGCATCTGAACACTCGGATATCCTCACAAGCTTTGACTTCATACCGGATCATCAGGATCATGGAGTCGCCATATCGAACTCCGGTGGCTCCTTCTCTGCACATATACCGACGAGGGAGGTTTGGCAGGGAAGAAGTCGCTGGAGGAGAGGGGCAGTAAGCTTCTTTACGGATGGGTCGAAGCTTGGGGGGAAGGTCGGTGGAGGGGTCTACTGTCGGGAGCTCTCCATAAAATCCAGCTTCAGACTTCCCGACTATTGCAGCGTTTTCCAGGCTGAGGTTGCAGCCATCAAGGTAGCAGCAGACATGCTGCTCAAAAGTGTGTCTACCTTCGGGGAAGTGACCATTCACTCAGATAGCAGAGCGGCGATACTAGCCTTGAACGCGTTCACAGTGCGTTCAAGGTTGGTCGAAGAGTGTCTGGCGTCACTGTCTCGGGCGGCGAGTGCTTTTATTATAAGACTGGTGTGGGTGCCGGGCCACAGCGGAATCGTAGGTAACTGCAAGGCTGATGAGCTGGCACGGAATGGCACCCTAGAATCATTATCGGTAGAATGGGAACGGGTAGGTGCTCCTGCATCCTCCTGTTCTCTACTACTGGATGGCTGGGCCTCGCGACTGCTCGGTCAGCGATGGTCCAGCATTGGTACCTGTGCGGTCGCAAAGGCCTTTTGGCCCAAGATAGACCGCAGAAGATCTGGTGATCTCTTTGCCCTCAGTAATATCGGATATTAAACGGTTTGCCGATATCTAAGTCCGAACACGGGAGTTCGTTTTTCAATGGGTTCACAAAGGTCTAATTCTACTAGTCCATATGCGATCTCTTGATCAGCCGTCTAACCTAACCTAACCTAACCTAAGTTTTAGATTATCATAATAAAAAAAGAACACAAAAAGTTTATGAACCAAGACAAATAATTTACGAACTGTCAAAACGACGTACAAAAACTGAACAAAAATATTTAAAATACATATGTAGTAATAGAAAACCGTGAGGACACAGTTTTAGTAGAGAGAGGAGGAGACAACATGTCCTACTTAAAGATAACATTCGTAACACTCCTATTGAACTTAATAATAAACATAAAAGCATACGAGTACACAGTGAGCAATCTAAAAAATAAAAAATTTATATTCACCGAAACTGACGACGCATACCTATATGAAGATACCGAATATTTATACCATTTATTTAATTTAACGACAATACTGGAAAAATATAAACGGATAGAATATAGATCATTTGGCATGACACAACAGGATATCATAAACGAGAATAGAATCTCAATACAAAAGAGATCAATAAACATTTTAAGGACTGTAATAAAGTTTATAACTGAGACTCCAGATCATGACGATCTTATTGAAATAAAAACACATTTAAATGAAATAATATAAAATAATAATCAACAAAGAGTCATTAACTCACACTTTGAACAATTAATCTCAAAGGTTGATCCTCAATCAATCTCAACAAGTCTAGTCATATCAGAAACTTTAAAGGAATTAGAAACCCTATTTGAAACTATAAATTCTGTAAAAAATTAAATTACTTGTCTAAATCTTTAAATTTAAATGATATAAAACAAATAATAAAAAACGAAAAGTCCACAATAAATGTAATTAGAGTTGAGGATACATATCGCTCATTTGCTGCAAGACCGGCATAAATATGAATACCTCTTATATGCTCCGCTTGAGAAGAGGTGTAAGGTTGGGGTCGCCGTGTAAGGTTGTAGTCAGTTGAAAACTTTAAACGCGTTTTGTGAAGAATCAATTTTTTTGACTTATGCCGGTCTTGCAGCAAATGAGCGATATGTAATCATTTATAAATACCCTTTAATAACACAAAAAGTAAATTATTTAAAGTAACATCGTTAAGCTATCTACATGGCAAATATATAATAGACAAATATATAGCTCAATGTAATATAAATAATTATTCAAGAGTAAAAGAATGTAAACAATCACTAAATAATTTGTATATGTAAAACCAACAAGGATAATGAATGTATTTCGAAATTAGTGCTAAAAGAAAAGGCCAATTGTAAAACTATTGAAGAAACAATATCATAATATTAGATTATTTGTAATATAATATTAGATGGAAAATATGAAATTAATAACGAAACTATCTCAGGAGTAAACTTGATCCAGTTCAATGACACCATTAAAATAAATGGACGAAGGTACACAAACATACAGAATACAATAAAGCAGATAATCCAACATGAAGGCACCATAACAATTGATGAAGTAATCAACTTCAATGAAGAAACTAAATTTACGAATTTCCGGAAGTTACATAAATTACTCATTCCAATTGAAGATCACCCGATCCAAACTTTATGCTACACAATCACAACCTTTGGAAGTATAGTCCTGATAATTTGGACACTACTCACATTAATCATACTACGACAAGTTACTCAAGAAAGAAAGAAACTACACGAACTTCAACAACTCATAGCCACTTTCTTCTTCTTCTTAATTGGCGTAGACATCGCTTATGCGATTATAGGCGAGTCAACAACAGCGCGCCAGTCATTTCTTCTCTTCGCTACGTGGCGCCAGTTGGATATTCCCAGCGAAGCCAGGTCCTTCTCCACTTGGTCCTTCCAACGGAGTGGAGGTTCCATCGAATGCGATATTCGCCGTGGCCAACGCGCAAAGGACCATAAATCTTTCGCAGAACTTTTCTCTCGAAAACTCGCAACGTCGACTCATCTGTTGTTGACATCGTCCAGGCCTCTGCACCATATAGCAGGACGGGAATTATGAGTGACTTATAGAGTTTGGTTTTTGTTTGTCGAGAGAGGACTTTGCTTCTCAATTGCCTACTTAGTCCGAAGTAGCACCTGTTGGCAACAGTTATCCTGCGTTGGATTTCTAGGCTGACATTGTTGGTGGTGTTTACGTTGGTTCCAAGATAGACGAAAATATCTACAACTTCAAAGTTATGACTGTCAACAGTGACGTAAGTGCCAAGTCGCGAGTGCGACGACTGTTTGTTTGATGACAGGAGATATTTCGTCTTGCCCTCGTTCACTGCCAGACCCATTTCTTTTGCTTCCTTGTCCAGTCTGGAGAAAGCAGAACTAACGGCGCGGGTGTTGAGGCCGATGATATCAATATCATCGGCGTACGCCAGCAGTTGTTCACCCTTATAGAAGATGGTACCTTCTCTGTTGAGTTTTGCAGTACGAACTATTTTCTCCAGAGGCAGGTTGAAAAAGTCGCACGATAGGGAATCACCTTGTCTGAAACCTCGTTTGGTATCGAACGGCTCGGAGAGGTCCTTTCCGATGCTGACGGAGCTTTTGGTGTTGCTCAACGTCAGTTTACTCAGCCGTATTAATTTTGCGGGGATACCAAATTCAGACATCGCGGCATAAAGGCAGCTCCTTTTCGTGCTGTCGAAAGCAGCTTTGAAATCGACGAATAGGTGGTGAGTGTCGATTCTCCTTTCACGGGTCTTTTCCAAGATTTGGTCCATGGTGAATATCTGGTCGGTTGTTGATTTACAAGGTCTGAAGCCACACTGATAAGGTCCAATCAGTTTGTTGTGGGTGGGTAAGTTCTTCGCCGCCGTGTTTGAATAGCTCGGCCGACAATCCATCGGCCCCTGCCGTTTTGTTGTTCTTCAGGCGAGCAACTGCTATTCGAACTTCTTCATGATCGGGCAATGGAACGCCTGCTCCATCGTCATCGATTGGGGTATCGGGTTCGCCTTCTCCTGGTGTTGTGCATTCACTGCCATTCAGCAGGCTGGAAAAGTGTTCCCTCCATAATTTAAGTATGCTCTGGGCATCGATGGCTAGATCACCTTGGGGGGTTCTACAGGAGTATGCTCCAGTCTTGAAACCTTGTGTAAGCCGCCGCATCTTTTCATAGAATTTTCGAGCATTACCCCTGTCGGCCAGCTTATCAAGCTGTTCGTAATCACGCATTTCTGCAAATCGACCGCACGTGTTGTGGTCGATCGTAACGTTGCGAGGTAGGCAGCCTGTTTTCTCTCCGCTGCGACACGGCACTCCTCGTCGTACCAGCTGTTCTTTTGCACTTCCCGAAAACCAATGGTTTCGGTTGCAGCGTAAGGAGTTTGAAATGCCGTCTCACAGTTCCCTTATACCGAGTTGTTGACGAGTGCTCTCAGAGAGCAGGAGTGCAAGCCGAGTAGAGAACCGTTCGGCTGTCTGTTGTGATTGCAGCTTCTCGACGTCGAACCTTCCTTGTGTTTGTTGGCGTGCGTTTTTTGCTGCACAGAGGCGGCTGCGAATTCCGGCTGCAACAATATAGTGGTCCGAGTCGATGTTAGGACCTCGGAGCGCACGCACATCTAAAACACTTGGAGACGTGTCTTCCGTCTATCACAACATGATCGATCTGGTTGGTAGTTTTTCGATCCGGAGACAGCCTTCTTCTTATTATCTTCTTATGCTGGAATCTAGTACCACAGATTACCATATTTCAGGCCCCGGCGAAGTCGATCAGCCTCAACCCATTTGGGGATGTTTCCTCGTGGAGGCTGAATTTACCGACCGTAGTACCAAAGATACCTTCTTTGCCCACCCTGGCGTTGAAGTCGCCAAGCACGATTTTTACATCGTGACGGGGGCACCAACTTTACATTATAAAAATGAGGGCATTTTTTTTATAAGAGAGAGGAGAGTTAATACCAGTATCAACGACACTTATACACAAGTAAGAAGAAACGCTGATAAAGCCAGTTCTGCCCTAATCAAATAAACAAGAGTATCAAATACAACGAATAATATATAACATGTTCATTCACATTGTTCATGTGAACTTCTAAGAATAAAAATCATATTTTGCAAAAGAAAATATATATTTTTTAACCATTCATAAGTATATGAATTAACTTACTCGCGACTTGGTCCCCACTTCACTGTTGACAGTCATAACTTCAAAGTGGTAGAAAATTTTGTCTATCTTGGAACCTGTAATAACACCAACAACAATGTTAGACTCGAAATCTAACGCAGAATTATTCTTGCCAACAGGTGCCACTTCGGATTGAGTAGGCAATTAAGGAGTAAACTCCTCTCTCGACGAACAAAGATGAAAATCTATAAGTCACTCATTACTCTTGTCCTCCTATATTGTGCAGAGGCATGGACGAAGATAATATCTGATGAGTCGACGTTACGAGTTTTCGAGACAAGGTTTGTGCGGAAGATTTATTGTCCTTTGCGCACTGACAACGGCAAATATCACATTCAACAAGCTATATGAGTTATACGACTTGGAATCTCCAATTGGCGCCAGACAGCAAAAAAGAAGAATGACTGGCACGCTTTTGTAAAGTCGGCTGAAAAGCTTATATTGGCCCCAACAACCCAAAAAAGAGTTGGGTTAATCTGAAGTTGAAAAGTTATAAATATTGTTGTTAAGGTAAAATAGGCCTAGAGGGGTCGCGGAATATAATATTTGCCTAGGGGGGTAAATTGTCTCCGGCCCGTCCTGTTGAGAACGTTAACAGCGGCGTGAAGCCAAGCAAAATGTTGGACAACTCTCATCTTTTTACACTTTGCCAAACAACAGTTTTCGCTTCGTCGTTTCAGTATGAACTTTCACGCAAAGCGAGGAAAATTGTATGTTAATGGGCGTTTATAGCTAAATCATATACAATGTTTTTAGCTAATATAATATTTACTTTGAGAGAAAAGTTCCATGCATGCTCTAATCGTATTATGCCTTGACAAGTAGCGTACTTATTTCTATAAGAGAGAAGCTCCGGGCATTCTTCTTTTACCTAATGTCTCTTTATTGTTTAGGTAAGAATCAAGCAAATCGAAAAGATATGTATATTAATCCTACATAAATGAATTATAAGAAAGAAGTTGTAAACCCATATAATTTTTATATCTTAAATTTTTTTGGCTCAAAGTGGGCATACACGACACACATGTGCGTTCGATCGGTATATGTGTGCGATTGCGGTTTACTCGTGTATGGGTTTGTGCGCATACCTTTGTTTTTTTTATAGTAGAGGGAAGCATCGAAAGCCGAAGTTCGGAACTTTAATCCACTAAACCTAACCTACTCCCAACTCAAGACTCTCCCACGGGACCACCGATTAAGCATTGTTTAGCATACGCTTTTATATTCAATGCCTGTGTCCATACTGGTGCTGCGTACAGTATTACGGAACTCATTGCGTCCGCTATTAAGAATCGCCGTTAAACTACTGACCGGGCAAGCAAAAGTGAAGAGAAATCACTAAATAATGAATTCTCCAACTATTTTAACAAGCTGGGTTGCAAAATAAAAGAGTTAGAAAATATGATGGGCTGGTCAAAGGCACGTAAACCAGGCAATGCGCGATTTACATAGTAGCATAATGTGCTTATATAACAAAGCCGAGAAACCGGAGAAGAAAATTATGGCTGAGAAAGCAACACAGCTTTCTCATATTTCTAAAGAGTTGAACACCCCAAAGCGGCTGCGAGAAACATCGGGAGAACTACCCCCCACAAAAAAGCAAAGATTGCTATTGAAAAGGTGTAACAAATGACCATTGAGGCCACGAAAGTAATAGATATTACAGGCCAACATAGCGCATGTGGAAAATGGAAAGAAAGCCGATTCAGAAGAAAATAAGAACGCAACCGGACGTCATCATTATAACAAAAGAGGAAGGGTCGTCGTATGCTGATAGCCGAATCATTCCAAAGCGTCTTAGAGGGAGCGGTGGGTGAAATGGCGCTGATACAGCCAAAAACCCATAGCGTCACAATAGTGTGTAAGGATTTAGACGAAATTACTACACCTGAAGAAATCTGCGAGGCGCTAAAAAAAGAGTGTGGAATCCACAAACTGGAGAAATCAACCGTCAAAAGTAACTAAGCGTATCTTTCGTAACTAAGCGTATCATTCAAAGAAAGCCAAAATTGTTCCAAAACGCATACACAAACTGCTTGAAGGAAGGGATCTTCCCCAAATGTTGGAAGCGTCAACGCCTCGTTCTTCTCCCCAAAGGTGATATGCCCCCAGAAGAACCCTCGTCATATCGGCCCTTATGTATGCTTGATACGGCTGGAAAAGTTTTCGAGACAATTATCTACAAGCGACTCGAGAAGTATACGGAAGGAGACGCTGGGTTGAATCCAATGCAATTTGGTTTCAGAAAAGGACGAAGCACAGTGGATGCAATAAATGCGGTTACCGATATTGCGGGAAAAGCATTGGAAGGGAGCAGATGGCGCTGGGGTGACAAAAAATACTGTGTTGTCATTACCCTGGATATCAAAAATGCTTTTAACTCAGCGAACTGGACTCTAATCATTAGAGCCCTGACAGAGCTAAAGGTTCCGGACTACCTTATACGAATTGTGGCCAGCTACTTTGACAACAGAGTATTAGTATACGAAACAGAATGTGGACCTGAAACATACAAAGTTACAGGCGGTGTTCCGCAAGGGTCAGTTCTCGGCCCTGTACTCTGGAACGTTATGTACAATGGGGTTCTGAGAGTCGCGATGCCAGATGCGGTGAACGTAGTAGGTTATGCGGACGACATTGCGGTCGTAGTAGTAGCGAAAACCCTGGACGAGGCGAGGAACAAGTGCAACGAAAGTATCAGCAATATTAAAAGATGGCTCGAAAACGCTGGCTTACAACTAGCAGCTCACAAAACGGAGGTTGTTCTGATGGAAAATGGAAAAAATTAATGAGAAATGCCTCCAAAAATGGCAGGAGAGATGGAATACCTCATCGAAAGGAAGGTGGACCCATTCTCTGATACCCAATATTAGAGACTGGGTTACGCGGGATCATGGGGAGGTGAACTACTACCTCACACAATTTCTATCTGGTCACGGCTGCTTCAGAAGCTATCTGTACAAATATAAGCATGTGGAATCTCCACTCTGCATGCACTGTGAAAATGATATTGAAACGGCAGATCACATACTGGTGGAATGTGTCCGTTTCCAAAAGGAAAGGAAAATACTTTCAGATAAAGTAGGAAAGTCCTTACCCATACGCTCAAGGGATGTGGTAAAATTTATGCTAACATCCCACCTAGCATGGGATATGGTATGTGGGATAATAGCATATATTATGCAAAGGCTGCGTGAAGAGGAAATCATGATAAGACCGAGAGTGCAGTCCCGAGAAGCTGCAAACGTATGACAAAATAAGAAGTTATATATAAAAGAGATGTTGTATACATAAACAATACCTGCCCTGCGAAGGAAAGCCTATAGGTAGTTCCGCAGGGAAACACAGGTCTGGGGGCAAGGGGGTGCTTTAGCACGTATGCGCTGTATGCGAATCGGGCATAATTGTTGGTACGGGCCAACAATATCTTTTGAAGATTTACACCCACCTTTGGCGTATCCATAAAAAAAAAAAAAAAAAAAAAAAAAAAAAGCCGTCAAAAGTATGAGTAGTGGCACGCAGATATGCCTACGAGCTCAGGTTGCCAAAGCTGCACTAAAATTGGGCAAAGTTAAGATAGGATGGTCGATCTGTCGCCTTCGAGAATACTCGCCTATTCCTAGATGCTATAAATGTTTCCACCTGGGTCGCATGGCGCGTAACTGCTGCAATTTGACAGACAGATCTTCTCAATGCACACGTTGCGGTACCGCGGGACATTTAGCAAAGGCATGCACCATCGTTCCGAGCTGCATGTTCTGCAAAGGGGAACACTCAGTATTGAGCATGACTTGCCCCAAGTACCAAGAGATGATGAAGACTCTAAGAAAATGAGGTTAATACAGTTAAACTTAAATCATTCCGTAGCCGCACATGATTTGCTAGACCAGAAAATCACAGAAGAGAACATTGATGTCGCCATACTACGTGAACAATATTCTCAGCGTCTGAAAAGCACATGGATAGCAGACAAAACCGGCAAGGCAGCAATATGGTCCTGCAAAGGACAACCTTTCAAGACCAGCTCCAGAGAAGCTCATAACTGTTTCACATGGGCGAATATACAAGGGACATATTTTGTAAGTTGCTATGCTCGTCCCAGAGCAGCAATTACAGAATTGGAAGATTTCCTCTTACGGCTCTCTTTAGAAACCAGAGGCAAAACTCCTATTGTAATAGCGGGGGATTTTAAACAGCTCCTGAAGTCGGCAATTAGCCGGAGCAAAAAGTCATGTTTTGAGAAGCTCTGCAAAGAAGCAAACATTGACCTTTGGGGAACTGCTTACAAAATCTGTACATCAAGATTTAAAAATAAGCAGCAGCAACCGAAAGATGCATATTTTATGGGAAAAGTCGTCGAAACATTATTCCCGAAACACGACCAAATTTCATATGCCAAGCGACAAAACGAAGCTGCAGAGTCACCCCCGTTAGTCACAGAAGAAGAGCTCCTGCCTATAGCAAAAAAAAAATAAAAAACAACAGAGCACCTGGATTAGATGGCATACCTAACAGAGCCCTGAAGGAAGCTATAAGCTCAAAACCTCAACCGTTTTCTAAAATGTACAACGCTTTTATGAAGGAAGAGGTGTTCCCCGCCTCGTGAAAAGTACAACGTTTGGTTCTGCTCCCAAAACCAACGAAACCACCTGAAGAACCTTCATCGTACCGACCTTTGTGTATGCTCGACACAATGGGTAAAGAGTACGAAAGTATAATACGAAACCGCTTGGAATTAGTAACCCAGAAAGCCGACGGACTATCAGAGAGACAATACGGCTTTATAAAAAAGAGATCCACTATTGACGCACTACGAGAAGTCTTCGATACTGCAAAATGAGCAGTAAGTGGGAAAAGATGGAAAGGGGGCACGAAAAAGTACTGCGCGCTGATCACCCTGGATGTCAAGAATGCGTTCAACACGGCAAAATGGTCACACATAATCAAAGCCCTGGAAAAAATTCGCGCCCCAGAATACACCATAAACATTATAACTAGTTATTCTAAAAATAGACTGCTGATTTGTGATACGAACGAAAGAGCCAAGAGCTACTGGAGTATGCCAACACTGACCGTTAAGCCCGCTGTTATGGAACCTCAAGTATGACGGGATGCTAAGAAGGCAGCAACCAAAAGATGTGAAACTAATAGCATATGCAAACGATCTCATGGTGGTAGCAGTGGCAAAACAATTAGTAGACCTAAGAAGCAAATGCAATGATTGCTAAAATTATCTACGGCACTGGTTATCTTCTGTGAGTCTGGAACTGGCGGAGCAAAACCCTGAAGTTTTACTTATAAGCACCAGGAAGGTAAAAGAACAAATAGAGCTCGAGATAGAGCTTCGCAGCCGAAGCTGAAGTATCTGGGGGTAATATTAGATTCTAAATTAAAATTCAAAGAGCACATGGAGTATTGGTCCAGTAAAGCAAACAAAATTTACAATGCACTATCGAGAATGATGACCAATACAGGCTGTGTACGTTCCAGCCGGCGATTCTTAATAGCGAAAGCAATGAGTTCGGTAATACTGTACGCAGCACCAGCATGGATACATGCATTGAATATAAAAGCGTATGCTAAACAAATAATTACAGTGCATAGGATCTGTCTGTCAAACTGCAGCAGTTACGCGCCATGTGACCCAGGTGGAAACATTTATAGCATCTAGGAATAGGCGAGTATTTTCGAAGGCGACAGATCGACAATCCTATCTTAACTTTGCCCAATTTTAGTGCAGCTTTGGCATCCTGAGCACGTAGGCATATCTGTGTGCCACTACTCATACTTTTGACGGTTGATTTCTCCAGTTTGTGGATTCCACACTCTTTTTTTAGCGCCTCGCAGATTTCTTCAGGTGTAGTAATTTCGTCTAAATCCTTACACACTATTGTGACGCTATGGATTTTTGGCTGTATCAGCGCCATTTCACCCACCATTCCCTCTAAGACGCTTTGGAATGATTCGGCTATCAGCATACGACGACCCTTCCTCTTTTGTTATAATGATGGCGTCCGGTTTCGTTCTTATTTTCTTCTGAATCGGCTTTCTCTTTTTAACAATATCCACCCATTTTTCACATTCGCTATGTTGACCTGTAATATCTATTACTTTCGTGGCCTCACTGGTCATTTGTTACACCTTTTCAATAGCAATCTTTGCTTTTTTGTGGGGGGTAGTTCTCCCGATGTTTCTCGCAGCCGCTTTGGGGTGTTCAACTCTTTAGAAATATGAGAAAGCTGTGTTGCTTTCTCAGCCATAATTTTCTTCTCCGGTCTCGCGCATTGCCTGGTTTACGTGCCTTTGACCAGCCCATCATATTTTCTAACTCTTTTATTTTGCAACCCAGCTTGTTGAAATAGTTGGAGAATTCATTATTTAGTGATTTCTCTTCACTTTTGCTTGCCCGGTCAGTAGTTTAACTAAATGTTGATCCAGCAGCGGTGGATTCCCCATTTCTGCCGTTTGGGGGCGTTCTCAAAATTTTAGAATTCCTCCGAAAAGGATTCTCTGGTGTACGCCCCGTGCTATTCTCGGAGGCCATACCTCAGGGAGAAAATAGTTTAAGTACACCTGTTAGCGAGTACGTTCAGTCCCTGCCGCTAAAACCTAACTTATATTATAAATGGTTGGCAATGCCTAAACCAAAAGCAAAACAAATAGGAGAAAAAGCAGAAAAGCGGAAAAGAGAAAGCAAAAACGGCAAATTAAAAATAAGCGCACGTTTGATGCGCTGTTATTAGGGGAAATAAAAATTATTACTAAGAAATTTGGAAATTGGTCCCGAAAAGGGGCAGGTATTTGCAAAAAAAAATTGTTTAAATTAAATTGTACGTATTTATTTCTTTAGGTTTATAGCGGGATTCTATAATCAGTCTCTAGTCTCTATTTGAGAAATTTTGAGGTAAATTGTGACTATTTACTATTCACTAAACAATCTCTAGCGTTAGTCTTAAAATATTGCCTCAAATTTGAGACCTCGTAGTTAACAGGTCACAAAACTAAAAAGAACTCTTGTCTGCCATTTTGAGTACACTGAATAGAGATCATCATAGATATTAATCGAATGTCGTTTTTTTATATTTTGTAAGCTACTCAAACACTAAACGGTGAAAAATAAATTAATTTTAGATAAATTTCGTAAATATTATGAAACAAACTCAACATATATTTTTATTTTTATTGATAATTTTATTTTTTGACTATGTTATAGAAAATTTAATATTTGCTATCGACATATTCATTTTCATTCAAGTGTAAAAACATCTCTGAATAATAAAATGTAATAGATTTTGTGACTGTCAGTTACAGAATAGCAAAATCGTCTCAAGTCTCAAAAATTGTATCTAACTAAAAATCGCAAATTTAGAGACTTGAGACTGTATTACAGTACAGAATCGCACTGTTAGTATCCACTTGGATCATCCGGAATTCCGGTAAGTCTTAACACAAAAATCTAGTGTTTTCACTGTGAAAAACTAGGATTATTCTGCGAATAATCCAAGAGCGTAAAAAACACGTCCACTTCACTCAACACTAAACAATGTGTACGTGCGCATACCGATCCATGTTCGCGAAAATGTTTGACTTTTTACGATCGGTGTGCACACAAGTATGTCGTGTACACAAAATCTCATTTTTCTCGTGTCGTCGAATAGGAAAGATCGTGGACGAAGAATTTTCCGCTTCCTTGTCGACCATCTTCCATGGATAAGCATGTTCGTCGTGTGAAGAACGAACGCAAAATGGATTTGTATGTCGTGTATGGCGAAACGATTTCATACAGATCGAACGCACATGTGTGTCGTGTATGGCCCCTTTCAGGAGCTGGGTAAAATTCTGACATTCAGATTCATTTGTTGTGCGATACTTCGTAGTAGTAATCACGGTAGAGGAGGAGTAGAGAAAGTATCAGCTGATGTTATGTAAACAAAGGCACAGCTGAGAGGTGCCACTGTAGAAACGTCAAGTGTACTCCGGGGTTGAGTTTCTATTGGAATCCAAGATGGCCGACTTTTTACCGGAAAATTGTTGCATTGTGTTATTTTCTTAAAATTTATGGAAAAGTTGTCCCAAAAATATTGGTTATATATAAAAATTTAATATATTTTCAAAAGAAAATCGTTTTATTTTAATATATATTCTTAAAGATGAGAACAATATGAGCAAATACATGAAAAATTAAGTTTTTTATGTATGCCTCTTTTTAACTGTGGTAAGTCAATAAATGTTCACCACAGAAAAATGTTACGAACAAATAAGCAACCATGCCGAATAGTGGGGTCTAGATTATGCTCATTCACAGCCATATTTACATTTTTGCTATCGTAACGAAGGTTTTTGCAAGACAATTTGTTTTAGTTTATTTCATGGTTAAATCCTTTACGCTGGTTTATTTAGTTATTTGAATCTGGAAGAAGTGTTTACAAATTTCCTTTGGGACGATATGAACAAGCGATACGCGATGCTGTGAAGTACTCAAATGTAGTTATCAAATTAGTTGGTCGTGAATGCGAGACAAAATTTTAAATTCAATGACGTGCTCGTGGAAGGTGCACGTCGCAATGCTAGGTAAGCTAAAATTAAACTTTATTTCAAAAGATTTACCATGTATTTTTTTATAGAATCAGCAAAGGAGCTGGTGTAGAACGCTAGTCCCAAACCAATGAGCTTTGAGCTTGAGGGTGAAGAGCAAATACTACGGTGAGCACATTCGGATGTTCCACAAGCTATTGTAAATTGCGCTTAGAATCCCGATACTGCTGGTCAGGTTTATCAAGCTGTTGGGTAGGTTTTGAGCAAAATTGAATATACATACTTTCTAATAGCTAAACACCCACCTTGCAGACCAAAGCGTTACCAGCGAATTAATTGACTGGTTTCATCGTGTTATGCGCAAAGATGAAACATGGTGGGGATGTCGTCGTTAAGACATGCGTTGCGATTCTACCTTCTTATTGAAAGCCAAGTTCACTGAGCTTATCTGTCCTGGACAACCTATTGGTGAGCTACATATGGAACGTATCGATCGCGAATGTATTACCGATGTCATTCCCTCCGACATACCGTGGTTGAATTTTGGTGTACAATTGACCTCCATGGAAGAGCAAGTACCATGGGAATTGTGACCATATCGTGCTGCGCAATATTTATTTATTTATTTATGAACGCCAATCGGCAATAAAAGGAATAATAATGTTATTATTAATATTAATATTGCAAGAATAAATTAAGTCGCTATATCAGAGAAAATGAAACATAATACAAAAAATTCAAAAAATGCAATCCGAGTTCTAGCTATTGTGGTGGTCGTACAGATGTTTTCTCAGGTTAAAGTTGAAGGAATGGATGGAACCTCCGAAGAACTGGATCTGAGGAGTCATGTCATTGACGTAATTAGCTATCCTGTTACTGGGACCATGTATGACATAATTTTTAGTTGATTTGGTTGTTCTAATAAAGCGGTTGCGCCTGAGACTTGGGCCGTCTGTGATCATTTTAAAGCTGTCTTGTACCTCCGGAGCATCGATGAGACCATTCATTACTTTATAAAAGAACATTAAGTCCGCCAGTTTACGCCGAATCAATAGAGGTTTAATCTGGAACTTTTTCATTGCATCCTCCACTGCTGCTGTTGATGTTTGCCAAGTTATAAAGAAAGACAGTGACTTGCAGAATTTTTTCTGAATTTTTTCAAGTCTATTGACTTGAATATCAGTAAATGGTGACCATATTACCGTCCCATATTCTAAGATGGGAAGAACTAACGTCGTAAAGAGTTTAACCAGAGTGGACGCATTACTGCAGTCTTTAGCTGCTCTAATGATAAGTCCAAGCACTTTGTAAGCCTGTAAGGCGATTTTATCAGTGTGTTTGTTGAAAGTTAACTTATTAGCTATATTTATTCCGAGATCTTTAGTTTCGATGACTTCCTGAAGTTTTTGACCGTTTATTGTGTAGTTCATGACTTCAAGTGAGCGTGCTCTTGAGAAGGACATTACAGCGCACTTAGTGATATTTAAGTATAATTTATTGGTATTACACCAGGTGTTTAGGGTATCTAAGTCATGCTGCAAACCGATTTTATCTTGTTCATCATGTATCGTCCTGAAGATTTTAAGGTCGTTAAGGACTCCAGACAGCACACCGATTTTATCTTGTTCATCATGTATCGTCCTGAAGATTTTAAGGTCGTCCGCGTACAGCAAGTATTCCGACTTGAAATGTTTACCAATATCATTAACAAATATATTGAATAACAAAGGACCTAGATGTGAACCTTGAGGGACTCCAGACAGCACATCGTATTCTTTTGACAGATGACCATCAACTCTGACCTGAAGATGTCTGTTAACTAGGTAAGAATGGAAGCATTTGAGTGCCGTGCCGTTTACACCATAGTTTTTGAGTTTCATCAATAATGTATCATGGTCAACTTTGTCGAATGCCTTACTGAAGTCAGTGAACACTGCATGAACACTAGTACCAGCATTCATAGACTCAAGTATGTAATTAACATAAACAAACAGATTGGTTGTTGTGGATCTTCTGCCAACAAACCCATGCTGACGGGTGATGATAATATCCTTGAATGACGCTGCCAGTTGTGTTAAGACTACTTTTTCAAAGAGCTTTGCTAGTGACGATTGGATGCAAATTGGACGGTAGTTTTTGACATCAGATCTATGTCCAGATTTGTGTATTGGATAGACGTATGACTTTTTCCAACATGTGCTGAAAATTCCTTGTGATGATTTACTAAATATATGAGATATTGGCTCACAGAGTCCTACCGCACAACCTCGAAGAAAAATATTTGGTAGTCCATCGGGGCCTGCGCCTTTATTTATATCAAGTAATGTTAGCTGTTTGAAGACGACGTCAAAGGTAGCATCCATGTCGGGTAAGTTGCAATTTGTTCCGAAATTGCCGTCATGATTAGTTGGAGCTCCATGTACGGCCTCTGAATCTTGTGTGTATTCAGCATCAGTGGATGTATAGGTACCCTCAAAGAAAGATGCAAATAAGTTACTAATATCTTCTCCAGTGTTCGCTGTTGAATTGTTCCAATGTACTTTCGCCGGTATCTCTGTATTATTTTTTTTCTTGTTCTTGATGAATTTCCAGAAGGGTGTCTGTCTTAATGGAGTCTTCCACCTGGATCACATAATTCCGGTAACATCTAGCACTTAATGCTTTACACTCGTGTCTTAAACTGGCGAACCTATTATAGGTGAGTCTTGTGCTTCTTTGTTTGTAGATTGCGTGTGCCTTGTTTTTTAATTTTATTTTACGTATAAGTTCCAAGGTAAACCAACACGGATAGTTACTGGGTTTTTTAGCGTGTAGCGGGACGAATTTATCAACGCCTTCGTACACCTTTTGGTAAAACCAATTCAATTTATCATCTATACAATCAATTTTGTAGAGATCGGTCCAATTAGTTCTGATGAAAAATTTATTTAAGCTGTCATAATCTGCTTTCTTGAATACATAACTTGATGATGCTTCTGGTCTAAGATGCGTGTTAAACTCAAGGGTAATATCTATTGCTGGGTGAAGTTTATCTTCCTCGATGATAGCTGGTGTTTTACGTAGCACGATACCAGCATTGCTGAAGCACAAGTCCAGGGTTTTGTGGTGATTATTTAAGACATTATTGAATTGCTGGCATCCAATCATGGATAGATTTTCGTAGATTATTTTGGTGCATTCTGTCCTTGATATACTGCTGGGAAGATTATAGTCACCTATGATCAGTAGACTCGCATCCGGTAGTTTGTCACGGATATATGACAACGAATCTATATGGAGCAAATATGTGTCAACAGAGGACAGGGGAGGAATATATATACAACCAATGACAATATCTGTATTGTTACCTTTAATTTTAATAAATACTTGTTCCAGGGTGTTGTCGTTTATGATAACTAGCTCAGACTGAATGGAACGCTTTACTGCAATGAAGACTCCCCCTCCACGTTTAAAACCACTGATCATAGGATCCCTATCCTTTCTAAAGATATTATAAGACCTGTCGATAACTTCACCATCCGCTATTGACGTTTGAAGCCATGATTCCGTTATGCACAAGACATCTGATTGACTGCACGCTAAGGCTGTTAAGAATTTACTTAGTTTAGTTCTGAGACCTCTCGTGTTCTGATAGTAGAACTGTAGAGTTACGGGTTGTTTTTTCCTCACGGAACGCGCGAAAATTCTTGTCGACGATTTTTGGTTTTCCATGTACGTATTTAATTGTTTTATTAGTTGTGCCATTCTCTGCCAGTGAGTCTAGTTTAGAGCGAAGATTCTTGAGATAGGAAAGCTGTGCTTGAGTTAAGTCGGACTTAAAGGCTATACGTGAGTTATCTGGTGCTTTGGTTTTCAAAATAGTTCTAGCTTCACCTAAGGATGTCGTTTCGACCAACAGTAGACGATTACGACCAGCATTTGGACGCCCAAGACGACGCAATTTGTAGTCCGGGATCTTGACTGAAAGTTCTGGAGGTAGTATCGTTGATAGTGCTGCACGATCATCCTCCAAACGTTCCTGTCCAGAACCCTTGTTGGACTCAGTGATCCCCATCAAGATGACATTTGCTTCGCGTCTTTTACGCTCATTTATCTCAGCTATAACGTCTTCAGTCATAAGAGCCTCCAATGTAGTATTTTTTAAACTTTCCTCGACTTGGGTAATCCTCTTGTCCAATGACGAGCAATGATTAGTTAGCGAATTATTTTGTTTCGAGATTTTGGCCATATCAGAACTTAAGGTTGACAGCTTGCTTTCAATATCCTTCTTAAAATTACTGAACTTTTTATCCAAATCAAGTTTAAGACCTTCAATATGCTTACTAAGTAGTTTATCGATTTTATCAGTAATGGAACCCATATCATCAGTGTCGGGCTCCTCGGTGTCATCTAGCATGTCCTCAGATACGATTACACTTGTCTCGGACACACACGATGCACATTTAAATTTCAGTACCTCACTTCTTATTTCACTGACCAGCGTGGAGAATTCATCTTTCGTAATATTCAGGCATTTAGCATGAATCCATTTTTCGCAAACACTACATTGGATTCTGGATGTATTTCCTTTAATGTACTCATTACACGTAAGACAATGAAGTATTGTTACGATTTTTACTGCTTGCTAGTTTACTTTGTTAGGTTCGTATCTCTGGATTGACAAATAAAATCAACACTGTTTAATTTAATTCAACAACTCTTTATTTCACAACTCGTCTACACTATAGCAGTTTACTCTTAGCACTGATTGATTACGTTGGCGCTGCCACGGCTTATATAGCCACGCACTTATCGCTGATGCCGACGTGTCCTTCTAGAATATTGCGTCTGGAAATACCAGAACATAATGTTATACGGCGCCAGACGCAAGCAGACAGCCGCGGCGCCAGACTCAGCAATTGTTTAAGTAGACAAGCAGACAGTGCGGCGACAGATGTCTATTGTTTCGCGGCGCCAGATGTCTACAACAAGACAAATGCTATTCCATATACCTACAGCTATTGTTCATAATAAGGGATGCATATAGCAATACAAATACAACTTAATACTACTTTTGTACAAATGGGGCGAGCCTCTCCAAATGTACTACTTTCATTTTACATCGTGCTTTTCCATTTCTTTGTATGCGGTATACCACGTCATTAAGTCGTTTCATCACCATATAGGGTCCTTCCCAGGCTGTCTGCAGTTTCGGGGACAAGCCTTTCTTTCGAAGTGGATTGTACAACAGGACCAGATCACCTTCTTCAAAACCTTTTGAATTTGCCGCTTGATCGAACCGGTCCTTCATCTTATTGCTCATCAGATGCGTATGCTGTCTTACCATTAGATGCAATTCATTCATTTCTTCCTTTAAGGCAGAACAATAATCTCCATCATTTCTTACAGCTGTAGGATTCGTTCCAAACTTAAGATCAGCAGGGAGTCGCAGATCAGATCCGAAAATAATCTTTGCCGGCGTGTAACCAGTTGTCTCTTGCTTCGCTGAACGATACGCCAGCACGAACATCTGGATGCACTTGTCCCAATTCCGTTGGTCTTTATCAACGATTTTCCGCAGATGTTCTTCGAGCGTTCCGTTGAATCTCTCTACCATCCCATCTGATTGTGGGTGTAACGCTGTTGTCCGTGTCTTGTGGATGCCCAATAATGTACAAACTTCTTGGAAAATGGAAGATTCGAAATTCCTGCCTTGATCTGAGTGTAATTCGACGGGCACTCCGAACCTTGTTATCCAATTTTCTACAAACGCTTCGGCTACGGTCTTCGCTTCTTGGTTTGGTAAGGCATATACTTCTGGCCATTTACAGAAATAGTCCATGACAACCAGTAGATATTTGTTTCCGGCCGTACTGGTTGGGAACGGACCTGCAACATCCATTGCGACTCGTTCAAATGGTGATCCCACGTTGTACTGTTGCAGCCTACCGCGACTTTTGGCTTTAGGACCTTTAGCTGCCATGCACTCTACGCAATTACTTATCCATTCTGCTATGGAATCTCGACAACCGATCCAGTAGAACCGTTGTTTAATCTTCTCTATAGTTTTTGTAATTCCAAGGTGCCCTCCACTAGGTCCATTGTGATATTCTTTCAATACTTTCGGGATCATGGACTTCGGTACTATGATCAGCAGAAGAGACTGTTTACCGTCTTCGCTTTCCCAGCTTTGATGAAGGTATCCATTAACGAGGTTTATGCTGTTCCATTGGGCCCAATATGCTTTTGCCGTTGGACTCTCGTTACTTATTTGTTCCTTTGGTGGTCGTACCCCATTTTCTTTGGCTATTATCAGCTTTGCAAGATCAGGGTCCTCCAGCTGATTGATTCTGATGCGGTGAGGAGTCCAATCATCTTCAGGTTCTATATTCAGTAATCGCACGTCGATTATACCTTCTTTTCCCTCTGATTTGGAGCAATGTTTACATTCCCGTGGACAAGGGCGATGATAATGCATCCGCATTTTTGTGGTGAATCCCCTTTCGGTGTTCTGTTTCGAAGTCGTAATTCTGTAATCTTTCGATCCATCGTGCAATTTGGCCTTCCGGATTCTTAAACTGTAATAACCATTTTAATGCTGCATGATCAGTCCTCAGCAAGAATCGTTGTCCATACAAATACTTGTGGAAATGTTTTACACATTCCACTACGGCTAGTAGTTCTTTTCGCGTCACACAGTAGTTTTTCTCTGGTTTCCCGAGCACTCTGCTGTAATACCCAATTACTCTTTCTTGTCCGTCGATGAGCTGAGACAGGACACCTCCAATTCCATAAGCGCTCGCATCTGTATCTAGGATGAATTTCTTTCCAGGTATTGGATAAGCCTACATCGGCGCCGTACAAAGTAGTTCTTTAAGCTGCTCAAACGCTTTTTCTTGTTCCAACTGCCATACAAACGGGCGATTCTTCTTTGTTAAATCATGTAAACTTCTAGCCACGTTCGCAAATCCAGGTACAAAACGGCGGTAATACGTGCATAAGCCAAGGAAGCTGCGGAGTTCATGTATGTTGGTGGGTCGAGGCCAATCTTTGACTGCTTTTATTTTTCCTTCCTCGGTGTGAATCCCCTCAGTTGACACTTTATGTCCGAGATATGTGACCTGCTTCTTCCATAATGAACACTTTTTGGGATTCAAGCGTAATCCGGCTGGTGCTATTCGCTGAAAGTCTTCCTCTAGATTTTTCAGATGATCATCGAAACTTTTTCCCATGATGATAATGTCATCAAGATACACTAAACATGTCTTCCAGTTGAGTCCTTTTAACACATGTTCCATCAGTCGCTCGAACGTTGCAGGCGCATTACATAACCCAAATGGCATCACAGAGAATTCCCATAACCCGTCGCCCATACTGAAAGCGGTCTTTTCACGGCCACATTCATCAATCTCGACTTGCCAATATCCACTTTGTAGATCTAATATAGAAAACCATTTCGCTCCAGACAAGGTGTCTAATGTATCATCGATTCTCGGTAGAGGATAACTGTCTTTCTTTGTGACATCATTCAACTTCCTATAATCTACGCAGAAACGGGTGCTACCATCTTTCTTTTTAACTAAGACGATAGGTGAGCTCCATGGACTTATTGAAGGTTCGATTACACCGTTTTTGTGCATGTCTTCAATAATTTTGTTAGCATCCTCACGTTTTGCTAGTGGAACCCTACGCGGAGCTTGTCGGATTGGTTTAGCGTCTCCGGTATTTATACGATGTTTGACAATGCCGGTTCTTCCTGTGTTTCCTTCGTTTGCAAATATGGATGCGTATTTTTCTAATAGTTTTTCTGCTTTTAATTTTTCATTTCCATGCAGTTCGTTCAGCAAATTATTTAGGAGTGTAGGACTTATCTGCTGTGGCTCAATAGTAGGTTTCTTTTGTGACCGTTCGCATCGTGCTATTGCACTTATATTCTGGCACTGTCCAATTACTGCTCCTTTCTTCAGACTTATAGGCGTGTTGAATTCATTCACTACTCTGACCGGAATGGTGGCGTCTTCTCTAGTTTTCACAAGCGTTCTTCCTACCAATATGGGTGTATCTATTTTTGTTGGTTCCACAATCCACAATTCTTCAGTCCCACCTCCTCCATTCACTTTAGCCCATACAATCGCCTCAGATTTTGGTGGAATACTCTGATTATCATCAACAATCACCCTCTTACTTTCAACGTTGGTCACATATCCGGTGTTTATAGGCATCTCCATGTTCTGGCAAAACAGCATTTGCTTGTTTAAATCCAAAGTAACCCCGTGATCAATCATGAAATCTATTCCCATTATAATTTCATACGTGATTTCTGCTACGATGAAGGTGTGATTAACTTCCAGGATACCAATCATCACTTCACAAAACACATTTCCCGCGACAGCTGCTTCCTCCCCGGTGGCCGTTCGAAGCTTGCAACCGACTAATGGTTCAACCGTTCCTCTTACCACATCCGGTCGGATAATTGAATGTGTGGCACCAGTATCCAAAGTAAGCGTTGACAGTCGTCCATTTACAATGCCGTTGATAGTAAGATTGTTGTCATGGCGACCTATTTGTGATATCGAGATGGCGGGGCAAATAGTTGTGGGAACCAGCTCACGCCCCTTTGAACTGTTCCGTTTTAGTTTAACGACTTGTGAGATGTGGATGCTCCGTCCTCGTTATCTGTTGGTTGTTTCCGTTTTGATGGGTTTACTTTTATATTGCAATTTCGGGCAAAGTGACCCGCTTTTCCACAGTTGAAACATCTTCCTGTTGTATTTACTCGCGGTGCAGCAATTGCCTTCAGAGTCTTCAACATTTCTTCCATCAGCGCCGGTTGTTCCATTTCAACCCTTTGTACTTTAGTGCTGGTTTACTTAGTAGGGAAGCTGTTTCCTGTGTGAGGGCGTGCGAAACCGTTTCAACAAACGTTCTTTTTGGCAATGCATATGTGGCGCGTTTGGTGTCCACATCACGAATTCCATTTATGAAACTTTGAATTTTTACCCTCTCAATGTAATCCACAGGTGCATCTGCATTTGCCAAATGAGCCAGTCGTTCTATTTCCGTTGCGAACTCTTGCAATGACTCGTTCATCTTCTGACCTCTATTTTGCAGTTCGATCTGGTATATTTGTTTCCGGTGCTCACTACCATATCGTCTGTCTATCGCACTCATCAATGCCTCATAGTTGTCCCGTTCACAGTCTGGAATAGTCTGAAGGATTTCTGCCGCAGGTCCTTTCAATGATACAAACAAGCTGCATTCCAGTTATTGGCCATTGCTGTCTTTTCAAACTGAAGTTTGAAAATTTGAAATGGAATACTTCCATCGAATGTGGGTGCCTTCAATCTTGGATTATTTGTTGATGGCATGATGATTATTTCCTGTTGGCGTATCGTTCAGCGAAGCACGAGACAACTGGTTACACGCCAGCAAAGGTTATTTTCGGATCTGATCTGCGACTCCCTGCTGATCTTAAGTTTGGAACGAATCCTACAGCTGTAAGAAATGATGGAGATTATTGTTCTGCCTTAAAGGAAGAAATGAATGAATTGCATCTAATGGTAAGACAGCATACGCATCTGATGAGCAATAAGATGAAGGACCGGTTCGATCAAGCGGCAAATTCAAAAGGTTTTGAAGAAGGTGATCTGGTCCTGTTGTACAATCCACTTCGAAAGAAAGGCTTGTCCCCGAAACTGCAGACAGCCTGGGAAGGACCCTATATGGTGATGAAACGACTTAATGACGTGGTATACCGCATACAAAGAAATGGAAAAGCACGATGTAAAATGAAAGTAGTACATTTGGAGAGGCTCGCCCCATTTGTACAAAAGTAGTATTAAGTTGTATTTGTATTGCTGTATGCATCCCTTATTATGAACAATAGCTGTAGGTATATGGAATAGCATTTGTCTTGTTGTAGACATCTGGCGCCGCGGCTGTCTGCTTGTCTGCGTTTGGCGCCGTATAGCATTATGTTCTGGTAATTTCCAGACGCAATATTCTAGAAGGACACGTCGGCATCAGCGAGAAGTGCGTGGCTATATAAGCCGTGGCAGCGCCAACGTAATCAATCAGTGCTAAGAGTAAACTGCTATAGTGTAGACGAGTTGTGAAATAAAGAGTTGTTGAATTAAATTAAACAGTTTTGGTTTTATTTGTCAATCCAGAGATACGAACCTAACAAAGTGAACTAGCAAGCAGTAAATTCGTAATAGTATTTATAAATGTCGACGTCGAGAAGCTGCAATCACAACAGACAGCCGAACGTTTTTCTACTCGGCTTGCACTCCTGCTCTCTGAGAGCACTCATCAACAATTCGGTATAAGGGAACTGTGGGACGGCATTTCAAACTCCTTACGTACAGCTGCAACCGAAACCATTGGTTTTCGGAAAGTGCAAAAGAACAGCTGGTACGACGAGGAGTGCCGTGTCGCAGCGGAGAGAAAACAGGCTGCCTACCTCGCAACGTTACGATCGACCACAACACGTGCGGGATGGGATAGATACCGAGAGTTGAAGAGGGAAGCGAGACGCATTTGCAGACAGAAGAAGAAAGAGGCCGAAATGCGTGAGTACGAACAGCTCGATAAGCTGGCCGACAGGGGTAATGCTCGAAAATTCTACGAAAAAATGCGGCGGCTTACAGAAGGTTTCAAGACCGGAGCATACTCCTGTAGAACCCCCAAAGGTGATCTAGCCACCGATGCCCAGAGCATACTTAGATTATGGAGGGAACACTTCTCCAGCCTGCTGAATGGCAGTGAACACATAACACCAGGAGAAGGCGAACCCGATTCCCCAATCGATGACGATGGAGCAGACGTTCCATTACCCGGCCATGAAGAAGTTCGAATAGCAGTTGCTCGCCTGAAGAACAACAAAGCGGTAGGGGCCGATGGATTGCCAGCCGAGCTATTCAAACACGGCGGCGAAGAACTGATAAGGAGCATACATCAGCTTCTTTGCAAAATATGGTCGAACGAAAGTATGCCCAACGATTGGAATTTAAGTGTGCTATGCCCAATCCATAAAAAAGGAGACCCCACAATCTGCGTACAAGGTTCTATCGATCGTACTGTGTGAAAGATTAAAGCCCACCGTCAACGAACTGATTGGACCTTATCAGTGTGGTTTTAGACCTGGCAAATCAACAACCGACCAGATATTCACCATGCGCCAAATCTTGGAAAAGACCCGTGAAAGGAGAATCGACACACACCACCTCTTCGTCGATTTCAAAGCTGCTTTCGACAGCACGAAAAGGAGCTGCCTTTATGCCGCGATTACTAAATTTGGTATCCCCGCAAAACTGATACGGCTGTGTAAACTGACGTTGAGCGGCACCAAAAGCTCCGTCAGGATCGGGAAGGACCTCTCCGAGCCGTTCGATACCAAACGAGGTTTCAGACAAGGCGACTCCCTATCGTGCGACTTTTTCAATCTGCTGCTGGAGAAAATAGTTCGAGCTGCAGAACTTAATCGAGCAGGTACAATCTTCTATAAGAGTGTACAGCTGCTGGCGTATGCCGATGATATTGATATCATCGGCCTCAACACCCGCGCCGTTAGTTCTGCTTTCTCCGGGCTGGACTAGGAAGCATAACGAATGGGTCTGGCAGTGAACGAGGGCAAGACGAAATATCTCCTGTCATCAAACAAACAGTCGTCGCACTCGCGACTTGGCACTCACGTCACTGTTGACAGTCATAACTTTGAAGTTGTAGATAATTTCGTCTATCTTGGAACCAGCGTAAACACCACCAACAATGTCAGCCTAGAAATCCAACGCAGGATAACTCTTGCCAACAGGTGCTACTTCGGACTGAGTAGGCAATTGAGAAGCAAAGTCCTCTCTCGACAGACAAAAACCAAACTCTATAAGTCTCTCATAATTCCCGTCCTGCTATATGGTGCAGAGGCTTGGACGATGTCAACAGCGGATGAGTCGACGTTGCGAGTTTTCGAGAGAAAAATTCTGCGAAAGATTTATGGTCGCATTCGATGGAACGATGAGCTGTACGAGATATACGACGACATTGACATAGTTCAGCGAATAAAAAGACAGCGGCTACGCTGGCTAGGTCATGTTGTCCGGATAGATGAAAACACTCCAGCTCTGAAAGTATTCGACGCAGTACCCGCCGGGGGAAGCAGAGGAAGAGGAAGACCTCCACTCCGTTGGAAGGACCAAGTGGAGAAGGACCTGGCTTCGCTTGGAATATCCAATTGGCGCCACGTAGCGAAAAGAAGAAACGACTGGCGCGCGGTTGTTAACTCGGCTATAATCGCGTAAGCGGTGTCTACGCCAATTAAGAAGAAGAAGATTTATAAATGTACAAATATAGTACTATAAATTTATAATTTAATATTATAGCATCTTCGCTTTCTGCAACCCGTTTTAACCTCTCGCCACCCTTATTCACCAGAGGTGGCCATGATGTTTTTATTGTGAACGTACACTTGAGGGGTAGGTTAAGGACTGTGAATGGCTCTTTTTCTATGGTGAATGGGACTTTCCCTACTCCTCTATACCATGGTAGTAATTAGTCAGGATTAAAAAATGTATATTCATATATCCTCCTCAGACTTGTAGTTTTCGAGATATTTGTATTTAAAGTTCCATAATTTTATATGCAATTCACTCTCATAGTAGGAGGATTTTCTTGCTTTTGCAAGATTGCAGATTGCAAAAATCCTATACCGAAATATACAAGGGCACGAGAGCACCCATTGCAGAATCTAGTGATATATGAGCGACTGGTTCAGTCAATTTATTGTAAATGACTATTGTGCATGGCTATTGTGAATTGGCGTACCTTCTGCATACATTTTTAACAAAAAAGACTGTAACAAAACTTTATAATTTAAATAGAAATTACAAAATCTAATTAAAATTTACCTTTCTCAAAAATTTAACGACGTAATATGTCTTTATGTAAAATGGCAACTACAACAGGGTTGCAATTTTATTTTTGCGTGACATTGCACGCAAATATACATGGGTTTTGGTCTGACATATTTTACAGCCATTGCAAATAATTTTCTGCGTGTGTTTGTTGTTGTGCCGTTGTAAATCTGCAGTTCTTGCACCGTGCACCGGGTTTTGCAAGAGCAAGAGAATACCCCTATAGTGATATATGAATGGCTCATTCGGTCAATTTATTGCAAATGACTATTGTGCATGGATATTGTGAATTGGCGCACCTTCTGCATTCATTATTACCAAAAAAACTGTAACAAATCTTTATAATTTAAATAGAAATTATTAAATCTATTTAAAATTTACCTTCCTCAACAATTTAACGTCAAAATACGTATTTAAGTAAAATGACAGCTAGCACAGGGTTGCAATTATTTTTTTACGTGTCATTGCACGAGAATAAACATAGGTTTTGGTCTGACATATTTCACAGAAATTGCAAATAATTTTCTGCGTGTGTTTGTTGTTGTGTCGGTGTACCAAGAGGAAATACAATATCTGCAATTCGTGCACCGTGCAAGGGTTTTGCAAGAGCAAGAGAATGCCTCTGGTATGTTTATTTACATGACATGACAAATACTAGTGTTGCCACATATTGTGTTTTGAAAAAATAATCAAACAATTTTCTGTTTAACATATATGAAGACAATGGTACAAATGGTTTCTGTATCTTATGTTATTTGATAAAAAAATATAAAAAAGTAATCCATGCCGGTCCAACAGCGTGGTGTTCATAGTTCTTTTGTGCGGAACTGTTGTTGTTGTTGTTTTAACGGTTATCTAATCCCCGTTACGATGGTAAGGGTCATTTGCGTTGTCGTCGACGTCATCTAACGGGAGGCCCAAGAATCGTGCTGTTTCCACGGGGTCAGACCAAAGGGAGGAGGGTTTTAGATGAGTGGGGTTTGTAGGGCATGCAAAGAGGTGGTCAGTGTCATGCGGAGACTCGTTGCATGCAGGACATACATTGGGTCTATTCTGGATAAGTAGGAGTTTAACCTGCTACAATATCCAGAACGCAATTCTCACGACAGCCGCTTCTACGCACCGGAATTGACTCGGATTTCATCCGACCAAAGGCTGTTTTTTCGGCGATCTAACCCCGTTTGGATCGGTGAGTACTTGTTTGTTTGCACTGGCGGCCTTCTACCGCGCTTCAAAAAAATGTTATTGTTGTTGTTTTAACGGTTTCTCAATCCCCGTTACGATGGTAAGGGTTATCTGTGTATTAAGTATCGTATAATAATATTTTTTTCTATTTTTTAAATAATATATGGTATGTAATTCATATGTATGAAACAACAGTTCATTTTGAATCATTTATATCTCTAAAGATGAAACAGAAAAATTTTTGATTAATTTTTCAGGACACAAAGTATGGCAACACTGCTATTTGTCATAAATGTAAGCACACTTGAAAGCAGGGATAATGGGATGTCCAACTTATGGAAGGCAATCATGCAACAATTATTGTACCAATTTCATCGAATTGTACAACTGATTGTTATGGAAGACATACACGCAACAATTAGTTGGTTGATTGAGTTGGGCTAGAAATTGCCTTTGTCGCTACATACGACACAACTTTTAACACAATTTTGAGGCCAACTTTATTTTGAATATTCACATCGTTGCTTAAACATGAGTTTGGAAGTTTTTGCTTTACTTATTATATATGACGCGCTCTATTCGACAGCCGAAATAAAATGGCGAAATCGTTTGAAATCGCACGACCAACCCAAACACGATCCAACTAACACAACCAACTTGAGAAAATATCAAAAAATGTTGATGTTCATCCAATCAGTTGGTACAACTCATACAAGCGCTCTCATCCTGGAATTAGTGATAGGCGATGTTGTGACTTTTAAGGAACACTGCTACTTGTGACTGTGCCTTTGTAGTAGCAGTGATTTTAAAATAGGACTGTGACTGGAATAAAAATTGTAACAGACATAGGCCAATAAAGTAGAACAAAATTGTTTCCTTTTTTCATTTAGGTACAATGTACATATTTATTAGAATAAACAGAAATTTACGTAGTAAATTCATTTTTAGAAAATCACCAAATTCAAAGTATGTATGTACATAAAAGATAAAATTAAATAGTGTTAAAAATATTTACATTAAATGGAAAAGAAGGCCAAAATATTATGTTTGTAAATATTTTCCATTTGTATTCAAAAACAACAATATTTCAGTATTCCTTTCGCTTAAACTTGACTGACGATCACATACAATTTGCCTGGCTTTACTACAGCATTGAGGTTTCTGTAATCAATTTAATTTGTACATAAATATTACCCGTTTAAAGATAAATTAACTTTTTATATGTTAACCAATTTATACTTATCTAAAATTGAAGAAAATTCATAGCTTTAATGTGACCAGTGATTTTTAAGTAGCAGTGACAAAGTCAAATATTTGCCATCTCTACTTGGGATAAGTTGGGCATCCCATTATCCCTGCTTGAAAGCAGAGATAAAGAGATGTTTAGCTGTTGCATCGTTCAAGACCACTTATAAAAAATTTAAAACAATGAAAATTAAGTAAATTTGTGATATTAAAAGGTATTTGATGAAACGTTTTGTAATTTGAAGCATCATAGTAATATTTTCAATGGAAAATTATTTAAAAAATTTAATGAATGAGAGCTAATAAGTTTAAGTCTTTTTATTGGGTATTGAAAGGTCAAAACTCAGTTCTTCTAATATACTTTAAAAAGATTTAAGTAGTTTCTCCATATAATAAATAACCACTACATAGTAATTTTTATTCGTATGTTGGGTGTTTTAATTTAAAATGCCCCAAAAATTCTTATTTTGTTCGATCTGACCATCATGTTTCAATTATATGAGGGGTATTCTCTTGCTCTTGCAAGATTGCAGATTGCAAAAATACTACACCGAAATATACAAGGGCACGAGAGCACCCATTGCAGAATCTAGTGATATATGAGCGACTGATTCAGTCAATTTATTGTAAATGACTATTGTGCATGTCTATTGTGAATTGGCGCACCTTCTGCATGCATTTTTAACAAAAAAAACTGTAACAAAACTTTATAATTTAAATAGAAATTATAAAATCTAATTAAAATTTACCTTTCTCAACAGTTTAACGACGTAATATGTCTTTATGTAAAATGGCAACTACAACAGGGTTGCAATTTTATTTTTGCGTGACATTGCACGCTAATATACATGGGTTTTGGTCTGACATATTTCACAGCCCTTGCAAATATTTTTCTGCGTGTGTTTGTTGTTGTGCCGTTGTAAATTTGCAATGCTTGCACCGTGCACCGGGTTTTGCAAGAGCAAGAGAATACCCCTATGGTTATTAAAAACGCTTATTTTGAGGCGCTCTCACACTGGAATAAGTTGAACATCCCTTTATTCCTGCTTGAAAGTTTGAACGTTTGAATGTGCAAAAAGTGTACAATTAGTATACATTTTGGATATATTTGAATGTGTACAGTATAATTAAATATATATTAATTGAAATATGTGTGAAAAGGGCGTTAAACAGAGTGAAATAACGAGCATTACTTTTACAAATTTTTGATTTTTAAATAGAAATATCTCGAAAGCTCTGAGTCTGAAGAGGGCCGCCAGTGCAGAAAGTAGTTCGACACAAAGGAACTATGAATATCCCCAGGGATGGGCACATTTTGAGGGCTAGGTGAGGGGATCATCGCGGGCAAACATGAAGAGGGAAGTGAGAGCAACGTATTTTACCACACCATGTTTACAAATGAGAGCGCACGCATATATGGGAAGTTGCACTGTGGGTAATAACAATAAAATTGCCTAACAATTTTAAGATTCTTTGTAATTACTATAAATTTATAAAATGTAAGACAAAAAGTATAATAAATATTTGATTTTAGTAATCATTTTTTTAATGTCTAATAAATTATATGTTTGGTTTAATCTCATTTGCTATAGCTCTACGCATTATTGTATCAAGTACAAAAATTTAAATCAGATAACCTACTTTTTATCTTATATATAATTTTCGAAGCAAAAAGTTTCAAACCAGGTTATTTCTTTAAACTTCCTTATAAAAAGTAATTTCAATAATAACTTCAGTTTATGAACCACTGTTTCTTCAAACACATATGACCAAATGAATCTTATGAGAGCGCAATGTAAATAATTACCCATCAACCTTTCTACAACCCGGCAAACCAAGAATTTCCAACGACTCAGCTGATTGCTCTCTCACACCGCAGGGTTGCCAGGCTCGATATACTGTAGTAATTATAAAAATTGTTTTCAATATATTTGAAATTTTCTTAAAATAACTCGAATTCAGAATCGAATGCAATTATTTACAAATATATAAACTAGTTTTAATAGTTTGATTCAAGTTTTGATATTTTTTATTATGAAAAATTATAATTGAAAACTTAGATGTGTACAAAACTACATATGCGTATTGAGTAATGGCAACATTGTTCGAATGAAAACGAGAACAAAACGCTTGCCGCTCGTGGCGAAGTGAGAAGATGTTTCTGCCATTAGCGTTTGTATTCTATTTGTGTGCTTAGCCACTCTCAATCAATAATGCCATACCGCGCAAATATATTTTTATTTGATGATTTCTTATATTTTTGAAAATACATATGTGCTCCCTTTCTATAGCGCATATTATTATTTTAATACATTTCCAGAGGCAACTTATATTTTTAAAATTTAACAAAACAATTATAGAAAAAACCTCAATTCTTTGAATATTTTGATAAAACAACCAAACTGAAAATATCACAAATCATATATTTATATAAGCATTTTCATTAAATGGAACTGCAATATGTTTAAACACAATATATAAATATAATGGTCACAAGTATATTTTCTTTTTTATATATGCAGATATGCATATGTACGAATAAAAGCCCACAACTTGAAAAAAGTTTGCCCAATTGTAACTAAAATGAATTTTTACAACTGGCATCACCACCATTAACTGATCTATCACATGAACAGTGGTGTGAACAAAATAGGAACAACTATAGGTGTTGTGAAGTTTTAAAATGTGGTGTTTTCTTATTAAATAAAATTGTTTTTAGATACAAGTATAACTTATATATTTTTTCCTAACAGTGATTAAAATATCCCACCATGCAAAGGTAAATAAAAACAAATTTTAATGCGAAACTCTAAACCCTTCAAAAAGTAACAATTACCTCTTTTTGTTCACACAACTGTACAATTCCGATATGAGGTAAACTTCCGCTCTTTAATTTGTGTACAATGTCAGTATTGCCGCAACCACTCTGCCATGGATAAATTGATCCGAAACTCTTTGATTCGAGAGAGCGCTGTCAAAGTCCACATTTTTTATAACATTTGCCAATGATGCCACTATGGAAGAAATGTGTTAGGGAATTTTTAGTAAATGTTTTGGGAGTTTGTAATTTCCACACCACCGTACGCTACTCCAAACAACATATTAAATTGGATCTATTAAATATTACAATACTATTTACTAAATTACATTACATTTCGCAAGTATGATATATTTTTTTATCATGCAATAAATTGCATCTAAAACAATATCAAAATAGGCACAATTTATGAAAAAATATTTCTAAATTTCACTAAATAAAACCAAAACTAAAACTAGCAAGGAGTAAATTCGCAACAATAAGTTAGGAAAACATAATATATTTATATACATGTATTTACGATGGCTTTAATAATACACTTACCAACTTTATTTTAAGTAAAAACACTTATACACTGTATTTTTAATAAAAAAAACCTAAACACTATATTTTCATAACACAATTACTTATGTACTCCACAATGAAAAAAAACGAACTGATTCTGTCAGTCATTTTTAACGGGATTTTGTCTGGCAGTTCATTGTTTTGCTTGTCACCTGATTCGTAGCCCATGAACTTTCAGTATTGCCATACCAAACCGTGAGATCATGGGCTCTCTCAGAAAGCGAAGAGAGGAGTTTCGGATCAATTTATCCATGACTCTGCGATGAACATTAAGTTACGGAGGAATGTTATTGATTTTTTTCGCAACTTGTTATGCCCTTCTCTCCGTAAACTGATATTCCCCTCATCTAGCCCCGTGCGCACTTTGCTAACTTTGCGGGCTAAAAATGTGCCCATCCCTGAATATCCCGGTGTTCGATCGATGAGGGTTATTTTTTTTGAAAAGTAAAAGTGCAGAAAGTAGTTCGACACAAGGGAATATTATTTTTTATCTTTATTTATCAATTAACATAATATACAAAAACCATTTGTACCATTTTCTTTATATATGTTAAACAGAAAAATTTTTAATAGTTTTTTTAAAAGACAATATGTGGCAACACTGGTATTTGTCATGACATGTAAAGAAAAACAAAACAAAACAAAATAAGAGTGAATTGCATGTAAAATTGTGGAACTTTGTGTATTATTACACGAGGCGACAAAAGTTGCTAATTCTCGGGCGATTCTCTTTTGCTGTCGCCCATTACCTTCACACGAGCAACTTGTGTTGCGCAACTCTGTTCGAGTTTTTTTCTCATTCTCTTTCACTTTACTTTAACCCATTGTCTACTCTTTACTTTAACCCATTGTCGTTTCTTTTTCCTTATGGGTATTTGGGCCACTCTATCACATATATTAATCAGTTCTGACAATTAAGAAATACATTTTATTTAAAATTCAAAATTAAAACAAAGATTATATGACAGACTTTCACATAAGTATGTACATATGTCACCCTTTTCGCTATCGTCTGAATCAATTTGTATGGCTTTCTCCATACATTTCAAAATATCTTTAATTAATTCTATACTCGTCATACTCCATTTTCTAAAATATTTATATTATATTATGTATATCTGTATACATATTTGCAAATTACTTGCCAAAAGATGAAATTAAATTTTTTAAATATATTCCAAATATTAATTAAAAAAAAAATATACGCAAATGCAACTATGTACTACGAAAGAAAGAACACGAATGCCGAAAAACGTCGCAGCGAACTGCTACGAATGAGAACACAAAGCGAGTTGCTGAACACTGGAAACTCGGCGCGATTCTCCTCTCCTCGTCGCCCCCTCGCCTATAAACCAAGAGTTGCCGAGACAAAAGTTGCTGCGTGTAATAAGCGAGTTTGAAGTGAAATATCTCGAAAACTATGCGTTTGAGGACGGTATATGTATATATATTTTTTAATCCTGAGAATCATTATTATATTAACAAAACATTAGATAACAAGCAATACATCCATTGCAATGAACAGATAGGCAAAATAATTCTAAACAATTACTTCAAAAACTCAGAAATTTTTATTATATTATATTTATAAAAGTGGCGCTCATCAAACTTTGAAATGTGTATGTAGTTTAAATGCCAACACGACACCCTAATTTATATGAAAGTTATAAAAAAAGTGTTGCACAAAACCCACAGGTTTTCTGAAGTTGAGTATACATATGCAAACAAACCCAAGTATAATTTTTGCATATACATATGTAAATGAGGGTGTGAGTTGGCGGTTAAGAAATAAACTACGGGTATTTTGTAAAATGGGCAAATTATATGAACATGCAATATTAGAGAAATTTCGTAGCAAAGTGTTAATTATTTATCGAACAGAATATGAGGAACATTCATACACTTTCGACGTAGTATTAAAGGAAGTAACCCGTGTTCTACAACAATTTGACTATTATAACATAACTCCTAACACAGGCATTGCATTGCGATTACAAGCTCATTCACCTTATAGTATTGCTCTTATCCTCAGGTGAAATAATTTTTGGAAGTATTGAAAAATTATACCTAACATTTTAAAATTGTTTACTGCAGCATCCTCAACCACAATTGTTACTTTATTCCTTTGCATTTTACAAATATAAACTACAATTTCGATAATGTTTTAAATGCACATGGAGCAAAATATGTAATAATGGACATTAAATGTGATAACCAAAATTGCAAACAAATTGGGATTTTGAATATTATGGATAATAAAATATACTTGTTTCAAAACATATCTATGGATAGAAAAATATATGGTGAGGTTAATGATCTTTGCTATAGTATTTCAACATCAGGGACTACAGGACTTCCGAAAATCGTACAAGTTCCGTATTCTTGTGTGGAACCAAATATATTATCTTTATGGTATGTCCACATATTACGAATTTTATATTTTTCTAATACGATATTATTTAGTACACGGTTGAAATTATCGGAAAATGATGTAATATACTTGTGTGCGCCACCCACTTTTGATCCCTTTGTTGTAGATTTTTTTTTGGCACTAATTTCAGGAGCGTCTTTATTAATATGTCCAGCTGACTTGAGATTAAATCCAAAAAAAAATATAAATATACTATGGCCTAAACATCGGGATACACAGGTTTTAAAAGGAACAACTATTTTGCAGGCAACTCCTTCCTTTTTTCGTTTATTCGGAGAAGATATCATAAAAGAAGTCATATTACATGAAGACAATTCATTGCGATGTTTAATTTTAGGTGGAGAAGACTTTCCTAGCAGAAAGGAATGGGATTCTTGGTTGCCGACGATACCTTTAAAAAAGCGCATTTTTAACATTTACGGTATAACCGAAATATCTTGCTGGTGCACAATACATGAGTGCGATTTTAATGAACAATGGGAAAGAGCTCCTATTGGTAGCGTCTTAGATAGTCAGACTACTTTACGCATAACCGATGCAAATGAAAAGGAATTATTGGGATCATGCGAGGGAGAGTTAAAAATTGGTAGTGCAACTCGATTGTGTTACATTCCTTCCACGGATGGTATGTTACGACCTAAAAATAATGAGATGTTTTTCCGCAACACTGGCGATTTGGTGTTCCGTGACCAATATGGGAGAATATTTTATTTAGGCAGGACCGATAACATTATTAAACGAATGGGTGTTCAACTAAACCTGGGTAAGAAGTTCAATATAATATATAAATATACATAAAAAATAATCAAAATATAACGTTTATATGTATATGTTTATTGTCAATATCAAATCTAATATCATACCAGAGATAAAGGATAAGAGTGTGCGAGCGCCTCAAAATTGGTGTTTTTTTTTATAGCATATTGCATTGTAGCCTGATCAATCAAAATAATAAGTTTTGAGTGTTTAAATTAAACACATAATATTTATTAAGATTAAAAATTATTATGTATACATATATCCTTTTTTTTACCTTTCTTGCTACGAAGCATGCCATCACAAAAAATTTCTTTATTTCTATTGTTTTACAATTTTGTTTAGAGATCTAGAACAGCGGCAACAAATTATCCGATCAAATATTTCTTTTGGTAGGATCTCAGTCCAGTCCAATTTTTCCCATTGCGAATCTCAATGATTATATTTTTTAAATATTCCAGTGAATGTTAATGTGCTTTTTCAGTTATAAATGAATACGAGAAGATTGATAACAAGATATTCATGAAGAAAACAAGTAAGGAAGCGCTAAGTTCGGGTGTAACCGAACATTTAATTCTCTAGACTTGCCAGGTTCAAAGACTGGGAAGTACTATCTGGTGTTGGCAAAACTTTATTTTAAAAATTTTGCGAGAGAACTCAACATTCATTGTTCAACAAAGGCGCAGTTATGTATATGGTGCCTGGGGCAAAATTTGCCGATATATGCGATATAAAGTATATAATAGGGTGGATAAAAAGACGAATGGCTTTTTTCTTTTCTTTTTTAATATCGGATACAAAAATTCTTATCTCACTTTACATTTAAAAAATTAAAAACAATTTATACCTAATTGTTTAAAAAATGTTGAAGTTTCCACTTTAAGGCAAATTTGTTTTATTTTTTTTTTTTTGTACTAAATCTACAAAACGAAATATGTTTTCAAGTATTTGGATAAGAATTTTCAGTTTTTTTTGATTTTGTGAAAAATGTAATTTGGCGTGCCAAAAATTAACTAAATTTTTTTTTTTATCAAAATTCCCATTTTTGCAATTTTGTTAAATTGAAATTTTTAACAGTCGTATAGTGAATAATACTCGTATTTTTTATTATTAACCAATGCGAAGCCGTAATCACTTTAAACGTGGAGCGTTTTTATAGCTGAGGAAATAGCTAATAACTGGCTGTTGGCGCATATTCAATAATTTTGTGTACATATGTCCTCAAAATTATAAAACATTTCATGCATTAGTTTTTTTCAAAAGGTGTTCTAAAAAATCACCTCTTTAGATGGTTACATTAGAGGTGCCTCTTAAATAGATTTAAGATGCATTCACATACATATATGATAATGAAAAAGAAAACTGACAACATTTATATCTGATACTAAAAACTAGGAAAGAACTGAAATTTCATGTTTCTCGTTTTACAAAGAGTTAATGGACAAACTATATACTATTATAATTATGTATTGAACTTTATTAACTCTTATTATTCTACTTATGAATGTGGAGCTAACTAAAGCTCACTACTGAACAAATAATGAGGGTAATTAAATAATAACTAATAAATATAATTGATAAAGCAAAAGAATGGGTGAATTTAATAGATTTCACAGAAACAGTTCAGTTGAAGTTATTAATTTTTATTATGAAAAACATGCTAATTAAAAATTTAACTCATTTTTGAAAACAAACAAAATTAGACAAATATTTCCCACTTGACTGCCAAACCAAAGTAACATGATTAGGCCCAAAATATCTCAGTTAGATTAAAAATGATGTTTTATGGAAATTATTCAGTAATGAGGAATTGGCGTAAAGAAGAGTGTAAGCACTGCCACGCCAACAAAACGTCATTAATGCACTAAATTAAGATATATAACTATAATTTGCCACAAGGGATTGCAGTAGCATGCGTGGGCAAAGTGGTTTGAAAAAATAGGCATGGACCCGCCCTCTAAAAGGTTGATCAAGCCTCCAGGTACCGAATATATGATTCCCAGTTTCTACGGCGAACTTTTTATCCAAAATTTGTGAGAAATATTATAGGAACTCAAAGAGAATATTTATCCGATAATAACACTGTGATAGTCAAAAAAAAAGACAAGACCAAATTCGACGGTTTCCCCCTATTTCGGGTCCTACGAATCGAACTGCATCATTACTTTTTTGAGTTACAATCATGGTTTCATACAAAAATTTTTGTTGAAGTTTTTCATCAAAGTGGCCCATTGTAAGAGAAAGGAACATTTTTCTTCGGTCTCTAACTTTTTTAATGTTGACTTTTTTGGTAAACTTTCTTTGGCAAAGCTTCTCAGAATAATTCCGTCTATAAGTTCTTAGATGACTGTAAACCCCAAAAATCAATGTTTTTTGTGTCCTTATAGCCAATATGTCGAAAAAACTGAAATTTAATCCATTTTTTAATGTTTTTTCCCTCACGTTTTGTCAATATTTTAATTTACCCTTTGATACTTATACATTAAGTGACATCTTGTAATAGTAAGAAACTTAAGCAAAGACAACGTTTTGAGCAAACTAACCATTAGAAAAAAAAACTTAACAAAATTTGTATTTTTTAAAAAAGCTACACAACTATGTTTGTGTGCTGTTTTATTTTTTTTGTATCTTATAAGTGTTATCAATAAGTTTCATAAATTTGTACACAATATTTAAATTAAATTTAACAAGACTCATCTATCAATGTCCAACACAAATCAGCAAGCAACGAGTCAAGCTTTTAACCACTGCACTGATAATAAATAACAACAAGTAACGTTTGGAAGAAACGTTAAATGCTTACCTAAGAGTCAAAATTTAAGCATAGATTGCAGTAGTTAATTTGACTTTGACTTCGCGGAAAGAACATTGTTTTAGTGCCTTGTATATTAAGAAAATAAATTAAAATGAATAAGTGTCCAATTGGCCTATCGTTGTTCTGCTACGTATGTGGAAAATTTACAAGCCCTCGGAGTAGACGCAAAATATCTTCGGGAACTGCCGGCATCTACGAGGAATATTTCGATTGGCCCGTTTTAAGAGACGTAGATTGGGTGCCAAATACCATTTGCACGCAATGCAACAACAACCTGCATAACTGGTCAAAAAGACTGTGCCTAAAAATGGGGTTCGGCATCCCAATGATTTGGTTAGATCCACAAGGGCATCATACTGGTAACTGCTACGCGTGCAAGAACAAATTTGCAAGACTCAACAAAAAAAAAACACAGTTTACAAAAGTATTCAATCTGCACAGCTACCAGTATCTCACTCAGAAAATGTTCCAATACCAAGACGTCCAAGTTCAACTAACAGATATATTTCGCCAACATTTTCCACCGAGCCTACAGATCTACTCTCAATGTATAACCCAACCGAAGTTGAAAGCCCATGTCGTCACTTGGAGATTTCCCAAGCCCGTTTGAATACGATGGTACGACAGCTGAAATTAACGCAAAGACAAGCGATTTGCCTAGCACATCATCTTCGATCGGTAAATATATTGTCTAAAGATGTGAAGGTGTATGGATACCGCAAAAGACAGGAGGAGCTTTTAGATTTCTTTGAGGTTACTGGCGACAATACTTTTTCGTATTGTAAAAATATTCCTGGTCTTATGCAATACATGAACTGTGAATACAAACCAGAGCAATGGCGCTTGTTTATTGACTCGTCGAAAAATAGTTTAAATAAATAAATAGTTTAAATATAGGATTGCTGTATGTGGATAACACAATCCAATTGCCATAAGCTCCAACATGGCCCTGATATAAGAAAACTTATGAAAAACGCAAAATTCGGAGAACTTCTAAGGCCAAATGAAAAAATTGCCTGGAACTCCGTTATGACCATTATAAACCATTGCTTAAAGCGGCCCACTCACGACAAATTTGTTTGACAAATCTGTTTGAGTTTGAGGTGGTTTTTGTCGTGAGTGGGCATGTTGTCAAACGGATTGAAGGTTTGCGACAAATTTCAAAAACTAACAACCGATTTGTGGATTCGTTTGTCGTGAGTGGCGTGGTTTGCAAACATTTGGTCAGTTGCTTGAAATTTTTGCAGAGTAAACATCAGCGGATAAAAAAATGGCAAGCGTGAGCAAACATTTTTTGGAAGAGTTTATTGAATTATTTAAAAATGAATCGGCCTTATGGCAATGCAAAAGTGAAAATTATAAGAATAAATGCCAAAAAGATAAGTCGTGGAAAAATTCAGCTCCATTGAATTTAATAGTTTTACATGTGAGTGGTTATATCTCTCACATAACCACTATATCTCTCACATAACCACTCTTTCATCCATTCTTTCTTCATTATTTTTTTTTTTTTTGCATTTGGCTTTTTTCGCTTCATGCACTGGTGTATTATAAGTAGCGCAATTACATCATCCGCGTTATAATCAGACATGTTAACTCCGCGAAGCACACAATGGAAATAAAGTTTGTCAAATCGGTTTGTCGTGAGTGCTCAACCGTCTTCAAACAGATTTGTCAAACAAATTTGTCGTGAGTGGGCCGCTTTAGGAGTGCACCGGTCTGAAGATTGGAAAAAATATGTGGATGACATGGTGGACGCTTTTGAAGAAATAGGTGTGGATATGTCCTTAAAAATTCATTTCCTTCACCATCACAAGAACCATATTGAGCAGCAAGTTCCGACTGAATCCGATGAGCATGGAGAAAGATTTCACCAAGTCGCCACCCCCCTTGAGCATTGGTACAGCGGCAAAAAGCTTGACTCGTTGCTTGCTGATTTGTACACAATAATCATGTATCAAAGGGTAAATTAAAATATTGACGAAACGTGAGGGAAAAAACATTAAAAAAAAAAAATGAATTAAATTTCAGTTTTTTCGACATATTGGCTATAAGGACACAAAAAACATTGATTTTGGGGTTTACAGTCATCTAAGAACTTAAAGACGGACTTATTCTGAGAAGCTTTGCCAAAGAAAGTTTACCAAAAAAGTCAACATTAAAAAAGTTAGAGACCGAAGAAAATGTGCCTTTCTCTTACAATGGGCCACTTTGATGAAAAACTTCAACAAAAATTTTTGTATGAAACCATGATTGTAACTCAAAAAAGTAATGATGCAGTTCGATTCGTAGGACCCGAAATAGGAGGAAACCGTCGAATTTGGTCTTGTCTTTTTTTTTTTTGAAAAAAGCTATCACAGTGTAATATTTATGTGTGCAAAAATGAATTGAATCTGATCAATAATTCTTTTAATTCATAAAATGTTTTTGAATATACCCGAGCAATGTAATAAGTTAGTGAAATCAGGCCGTCCCCTTTTTCTACCCGCATATTATAGCACATATAAAGGTTTCTGACTTTCCACCTGATTTTACGACTTTTTAATGAAATTAAATGGACAGGTTTCCTCGAAAATTCTGTTTACCACTAAATGTAAATGGAATTGGTCTAATTCTCATATCCCTAATATAAAGAATTTCGATCGTCTGGTTGACGTTTTTCAAATAAACTCTTATTCAATTTATCTACTTCGGTTGAATTTATATCACACAGTTCTCGTTGAGGGATGATTTTAATATAAATTTTCGTTGAAGAGATAAAAATATATTAATCGATCTTCGATGGTATTTGAAAACCCCGATTCGGGCAAAAATTCCTGCAAATTGTGTCAAAAGTGTACAAGATATAGGGCGAAAATTGGTTTTTTCTATGGCTTTTAATAAGATGTCTTGTAAATTTACTATCAAGGGGACGGCAGAACATCCTTGGCCCCGGGCGCCCGAAGTTGTAGCTACATCACTGGATTCAACTTACTTTAACCGTTTCCAGAGACGCCAAAATTTGTATAACATAACTTCGTTTACAATTATAAATGATTTAAAAAAAATATAAATATGTACATATTTATTTATAAGATAATCTAAGATTATGTTATTAAGAGGTATTAATAAAGTGATTTTTATTTTATTTTACATTTTAGAATCTCTACAACAAAGGATTCAAAACATCTTAAATAATAAATGCAAAAATGTTAAATGTCTTTGGCATGAAAAAACACATAAATTAGTTTGTTTTATACAAGCCAATTCAAATGTTGATGGAACAGAATTAAAGCACATTCGACGCCTTTTAATAGAAAATTTGATGGAAATGGAACGACCGGACGATATAGAATTTATTTCGTCATTCCCTCTAACCGAACATGGGAAAATAGATAGACATTGTTTATTGCAAAAAATTACGAACAAAATATGTACGATTTCGGAGAGTTGTGAAGAAATTTTTCATAGATTTATTACGGAAGTTTTGGGAGTCAATTTGATGAAACAGAACGCAAAAACCACTGACGCATCTATAGATAGTATGCAGTATTTAGACATGTCGTTTATAGCGGCAGGTGGTACATCTTTTCATGCGATTACGTTGGTTAGTCGTATTGGCGCGATAATGGAGCAATGCGATCAAAATGAACTATTAGGAATGCTAGTAAGTTCTCAGCATTCATTAAAATCGATTAAAAACTTTCTTGTTTCGTGCCAATTATCGAAAGCACAAAATTTACCTAAAACTTTGTTAGTAAATTCAAACAGTTATGCAAAAAAACGGCTTAAGTTTATTTGGCGCACTAGTCTGAATAAATGTGTTGATTCAGCACCCTCTATTATTGGTAGTAAGTGGGTATGCGTTGGTTCACACTCACATATTTTAACAATACTTGACATAAATCTAGGGAGTCCTATTGCTGTACTGGAATTGCCAGACAGAATCGAATGCAAAGTGGAGATTGTTTCAAATGTTAATACCCCCTATTTAGCAGTAGTGGGTTGCTATGATCACAAATTATACGCGTTTAATTTCACAAATGGCCACATTTACTGGAGTATCGGCTTAGGTGGATTGATTAAAGCTAAACCTTTGACCTGCGCAGCTGGACTGGTTATAGCGACTTACGGCGACGAGTTTAATGTTGTTTGTATTTCTTTGAAGGTAAGTCATTTATGGATTGAAGTAAATTCTTCATTGAAAGAACTTTTTTAAGACAAATAATTTTATTTGGCGCAAAAAAATCGGAACGAAAGGAATCTATGCCAACCCAATCGCAATTAACTCATACACGATAATTATTTGTACCCTGGATGGGAGTTACTGCAAGATTATTTCAAATTCTGGGAAATTAGTGTGGCTAAGAAAGTGCGAATCACCGATATTTTCGACACCGGTTACAGTTGGCGAAGATCATAGAATTATTTTAGCAGAAGTTTCTGGAAATGTACACATTTGCAACGCGGAAAACGGCGAATTGGTTTGTACAATTATTACAAATGATCTACTTAATTATCGCTGCACATAATATTTTAGATGCAAACATTTCGTGCTGGATCTTTTATATTTTCTGCTTTGACTATTCTAAAGGATATTCGAAGTAAGGGAAAAGTCTTGTTTGGTTCCTACGATAAATATGTTTACTGTTTACGGTATCAAAACTCAGTTGAGAAAGAGCAGCGGAATTCGTGTAAACTAGATCTGCTTTGGAAGAATCAACTTGAAAGCAATATATTTGCATCGCCTTTAGCAGTTTCTTTACAAGACGACGAGTACGTGTTGTGTTGCTCCACCAGTGGATTAATTGCAGTTTTGCAAGTTGAAACTGGTGAGATGATTACAAAATATAAATTGAGTGGTGAGATATTTTCAACTCCTTGCAATTTGGACAATCAAATTTTTATAGGTTGTAGGGATAACTTTTTGTACTCATTTAGCATACACTAATTGAAAAAATAAACATTTAGATTTATTAAAAAAATTAATCTGTGGTTTTGATATGTATGTACTATTCTAGTTCCATTCTATAATACTTTTTTCGTTAATCTTACACTTTTAACATATTATCATATAAAATCCAACAGAAAAAGTAAATATAAGGTATTATGTGATCGTCTCAGTGTGTAGTTTTACAAAGATTGTCTTTTTTTGTTGCATTATCGAAAGAAATTCAAATTACGGTCGCTACAGCGTTTCTTGGAACAGAAAAAACTGTCGAAAAAAATACCAAATTCGATACTTTTTGAAAAACCTCAGCCAGTTTGTCAAATTAAAAAAAAAAATCATAACGCGATAGCGGCTTTCCTACATATTATATTAATAACTTTTTGCAATTTTTGTTTTTGATCGAAATCGCGGCCGCAAGCGTGGACATCGTTTTTTACATGTCATTTCAACAATTTATTTACCTATTATACACTCATTAAATAAACATAACTAAAATTTATATTCGTCATGAATGTATTTATTTATAAAAAAAACCGGGCCGAATAGATAATTTCAACACTAAAAAAAGCGAAAATTAGTGATCGTGGGCTTTTGAATTTTAAACAACAAGAAGCTAAATTCAACTAATTTAATTATTTTATTTACAAGTTATTTTAAAGTTTCAGGCAAGCAGTAAATATGTATATAAACTTCGTTTTCATTCTGTTCGTCTCTTTTTGACATATTTTCTAGCTGACATTACAGAGGTAGACTTATTCAACAATGCAGCTGCGTTTTCTCTATACCGGCGCATTATATCCTTATGATTTTCTCGTTGTCGGACCACTGGTTTGCTCTCCGGTAGGAAAGATGAACGTCTACATATTTCTTTCGTCAATACTGAACTTGTGCTTGCGACATCTGATACAGAATTACTCTGAACAGAATTATTCATCTCAATCTGGGTTTTGGTGGTTTCATTTTGAATTTTACTACATCTGTTATTGCCTCTTTTTTTTATAACAGGCTCTTCTGCTTCGCTATCATTAAATTTTCCAGCCATTGTATCGATCGCTTTCTGTACTCTCTTGCTTACTTTTAAATCTCGTGGCTTTAAAGCACTTTTTATAGTAAAATAGTTGCGTATACTGGATTGAGTTTGTTTATCGTTGATTCGTTTCAGCACAGGCTTAAGCACTTCATCTGTTTTTATTGTTGTCCAACCGAATACTTTTTTCGTGAAAGCATGTATAGATTCAACATCGGGATATCCCCAGCTAAATGTTGCCTTACTATCATCAATTGTTGGGAACAAATATTCTTCAATAACCTATTGTTAACATATATACTCAATATAATTAATTAATTTTCAATATCTACACAATCAATATTTTTCTTACTGCTGGATTGGGAAATCCGTCATTTAATTCAATGTTTTTTAATTTTTTTCGCAAGTTAAGACGTGTAGAACTACCAGTAGGCTGTGCTAAATCTTTGTGTATTTTGAACCAGTCTCGAAAACGGTATAATGTTGACAGTACGGAGCCAGTTGTTATACTTTGTTCGCTACAATCTTCTTTGGTAGGCTTTGTTGCCAACGAAAACGTTGCCAAGATTTCCAAAGCTGTAACAGTACCAATGCCATGTATACCTGTTAGAATAGAAACTATATTGAATTGAATATGTAAATTACTTAAGTATATTATTACCTGTTGTGTAATCACTACCTACCAAGCAAGCTAACTGTATTAACTTTGCACGGTCACAGTTAAAAGCATGGCTAATTTTATCGGCTTCGAATTTTAAAACGTGTTTATTTTGTTCAAAAAAATTCTTATATACGGTTCTGCCGCCAAATAACCAAATGTCACTATCATCTGTAATAGTACCTTGAGTTAAATTTGCTGAATCAAGAAAAGCGCATTGTGCTTCTGCCTCCATAGGTGCAATAACATAAGGAATGCCAAATAATCTCAATAACTCCTGACATTCAGAATGCATAGTTTGACTTATTGCTGTGCCCATGCGATCTTGTCGGTTACGTTCAATTTCTAAATCTCGTCGTTCTTTGGCTAATTCTGAAGCTAGTACTTCTAGTTGCTCGGAATTTTGTTCATTGAGAATACTGGTTGCAGTTTTTAGTAAATCCTAAATATTACACATTTAAAAGTATTGCCTATCAATATTTTTCTGCATACAAACCTCACTACATAAATTGGCATTCACTTCCTTCTTTAACTCCTCTTTTTTTTCAGGTGATTTACTCGTATTCCCAAATAGTGTTTTGGATGCTTTCGAGAGCTTTCGCCCATGAAGTGAAGACTCATTCAATTTCATAATGCACTCTTTTCGGTGGGATGAGTTTGATTTCTTCACATAAAAAGGGGACTTTACATTAGATCTTTCTCGTTTATCGTCCTTCTTTTTATTACTTTCTGGAGTTCGTTTTACTATATACTTTGTTTCAAAATACTCGTTAATACTTTTGTTTTTTGTAGGCGTTCTAAATTTAGGTGATTTACTCGGCGTTACATGTTCCAACCTTTGGTCATCACTGTCATATATTTCTATAATTTCATTAATATTAACGTCATCTAAATTTATGTTTTTGACCTCATTTGCTTGTTTTTTGAGATCATTGAATATAGAAGACATTTGAGTAGTTGTAGCTACATTTTCCACTGTTATCGGTTCTTTTGGCTCATTAGTTTGGACAAATTTCTTGCCTTTTGATCCCCAATTCACATTACTACATCTATCAATATATTGGTTACTGTCCACTATTATAATTTCAGAACTTTCATTAGAAATGGAACATTTAGTGACAGATGTTTCTGCAACAATTTCAGATGAATTTTCCTCTTTTGATCGAAAAATATCTGTAAATAAATCGTCTTCAGGAAATATTCTGTCTTGAGTATCTATAACCACTTCCAAATTAGACACGTTTTTACAAGTCATTGGTACATTATCGACAACTTCTTCTAAATCCGAATCAGTTTCTGAGCTATCACTTATTCGTAGATACATCTCTTGACTGGATACTTCGAATGATTGTTTAGAAATTTCCGCATCGCAAGGATTTACCTCGTTTGACTGTTTGTCTGTACATGGGGTAGAACTTCAAAATACAACAAATATAATTATTTTATGTATATTTTTTTACAAATATTGGATTATTTCAATCGATATGTGACATAAACATTTTAAATATACATATATATACAAATAGTTACCTAAAATGCAAAATAACGTAGCATCCGGTTAGGTAAAAAAACTATAGCTCAAGCGAGAGCAAAAAATGAAGTGCTGTGTAGCGGTATCAAAAAATTGGGAGCGGTAGTAGAGCAGAGCTAATGAAAATTTTCATTTGCTACTGCTCCGCATGTGTTTGTTGTTTGTTGTTTTTTCCTTTTTTTTTTTTTGCTATTTTCTGTCATAATATTTGAATTAATTGAATAATTCAACCAAAAAATGTTATGGAAATCATTTTGGCACTTGTTGCGTCAAGTGCCTTTATAAATCTAAAATCAAATATTTTAAGAAATAAATTAATAAAATGAATTAGATAATAACTGAATAAATTATAAAATGTTTTTTTATATTATGTAAAATATTTACCATTTTTATATTACCAAAACATCATCTATTTTAAATGTATTACAATACTCAATTACTATGAATTTTTCCCTTTTTTATATACACACATACCACTAACCACTGATGTTAGGCTAAGTTTTAGACTAAACCATGAAATTCTGGTAATAAAGAATTCTATTGTACAAAAACTATTATCGCGGACGGAAGTTTTCTTAACCGGCATCTTTTAAATTCGCTTAGGCACAGGCACGTTCTCAGCAATTCGTGCAACCCAATTAATTTGTTCGTCCTAAAAAAAACTGCCTGGTTCAGAAGCAAAATCAGTATAAGCATGTATGGATTTGAAATTTTTTACTTATTTCCTTCTATGTTTTAATTAATAAAATTTTTAAATTTTACATGAATTTTGAACCATTGATTATGATTTGAAATATAATTTGTATGAATTGTATTGAATTTTAACATAAAGAGATAAAAAGTATCTTATGTCTTTGCCCTGCTTCTAATCTACCTCCCCACCAATTTTCAGCTAAATCGGTTTAACCGTTCTTGAGTTATAAATGTTATAACTAATACGACTTTCTTTTATATACATAGATGACAGAAAATAGCAAAAAAAAAAAAGAAAAAAAAAAACAACAAACACATCATGTTATTTTTATTATTACTATGTACATAAGTACGAGAAAAAGTTAAATTATTTCAAGCCAAATTAGAATAATATTTAATTATTATTTATTAACAAGAGTCTCATGCTCTACCGACAAGCTGATGGCTTAACCGCTAGTGCTATATATATATATTAATTGTAATTGTATTTAATTACCTTTTCAATTTATAATAATAATATTAATAATATTTATTAACAATTTGTTCAAAATTGAACATTTCGTTGCTGCCAAAGCACGGACAACAACATTATATTTAAATCTTTTATATATTTCACAATGTTAAATAAGATAAGAAATATTCTAACTATTGTAAAATCATACAGTCCACTACTATTAGATATCTATGTTCAAATATATTGAACATACGTACAAAAAAATACATAAATAAACACATAAAAATATATGCATTGATATGCAGCATACAAACATATATGAGGCACGTATGCATTAATACGTGATACGCATGCACTCAAGAAATACATAATAAACATATTTACTTAGGTTTGGGCAATTGATTACAAATGCACATGTGCACTTGAAAACCCAAACCAAGCCAGATAAATTATACTTGTATGACAGCACACACACACACACATGTATTGTATTGTATAGTTAGAACTAGAATTATTAATTGAGGTAATGCACCGCGACCTAGGGTCTATTGTGCCCTCTCCTATATCACATGACCTCACAGAGCTCCAGCAGCCTGAACAGTTCCAGCAGTTTGCCGGGCTCAAGCGAGGTGATGTGATCCCTGCTTATATACAATGAATCCAGAGCCTTAAGCCTTTTCCCACAGATTGCTGTGCAATCCTGGATAAGGTGTGCTGGTGTCTCCTGTTCCAGGTCGCAGAACCGGCAGTTGGCACAGGAGACCATGCCCATGTTGGACAGGTGCTTCCTGAGCTTACAGTGCCCTGTGTATATTGCGACGAGGAGACGGAATTTCTCACGAGGTAGGTTAATTAATTCTTTAAACCTGGAGAGATTATACCCTCCCAGGAGCAGCTTAGCGTGGCGCATACCTGCTGCCTGCCGCCAGTGCTGCTCTCTATCCTCTCTTTCCTCCGCGCGGAGCAGCTCCTTAAGAGTGTGGGGTCCTACCGCTATATATGGCTCTGATCCCAACATCTTGGATGCTGCTGCCGTGCGGGCCAGCTCGTCGGCCTTCTCATTACCTTCTACTCCCTTGTGCCCTGGTACCCAGATTAGATGTATTCGATTGCACAGGGACAGGCGGTTTAGCCTTTCTATACATTCCTCGACTAAAAGCGATTTGGTCTCGTATGATAGGATCGCTTTTAGTGCCGCTTGACTATCACTGACAATAGCTATGCGCTGGTTGCGATAGTTGCGGCTGAGGTTGACTTCCGCGCACTGACTGATGGCAAAAACTTCAGCCTGGAAGATACTTGGGAAGCTGCCCATAGGTATGGACAGCTTAGTACGCGGTCCCGCAATACCTGCCCCAATACCTTCCGGTGTTTTTGAGCCATCAGTGTACCACTGAATGGTACTGTCTTCCAGCAGCTTTTCCAGAGTGGAATCATTCCACTCCATCTTGCTGCCTAGAGTTACTGTGAAATTTTTTTTGAGATTTATTTTCTTAGTTGTGCCATCTCGCGGGAGGAGGGCTAGCGGTGTGCTCTTCGCTAGGGCGTCCATCTGTTTAGAGGATATGATCTTCCCTTTTCCACAGCCTTCTGCTGACATTAGCAGCATGGTGTGCTTTGCTGCCATCTTGATCACCTGATGAAGCGGTGTTAGCTCTAGCAAGACTTCTAGTGCCGCGGTGGGACATGTGCGCATTGCCCCCGAAGCACAGACACATGCAAGTCTTTGAAGCTTTGACAGTCTTCCTATCACCGAAGACTGCGCAGCTTTGGTGGCCCAGGCAACCGCTCCATAGGTGACGATAGACCTTACTATCATGGTATACAGCCATCTGATGATGCTTGGCTTGCATCCCCATGATCTGCCGGCCAGGCGTCTACAAATCATAAGCGCTCTAGTTGCCTTGGATAAAGTTAAGTCCAAATGCCTACTCCATTTTAACTGTGAGTCTAAGGTGAGGCCAAGAAATTTGACCTCCTTAGACATTTCCACCTCTGTGCCTCCGATTGTAAGGGCTCTCAGGCCCGGAAGAGATCTCCGCTTAGTGAATGGGATCATGGTGGTCTTCGCTGGGTTGATGTTAAGCCCTACCGTGTTGCACCATCCCTTTGCCAAGTTTAGGCCCCTTTGAACAATGTCACAGAGAGTGTTCTCAAATCTGCCTCTCGCCATTATGACGATGTCGTCCGTGTACCCTAGGCAGCGGATTCCATTGCTTGTGAGTAGCTCGAGTAATTCGTCTACAATCAGGCTCCATAGCAGAGGGGATAGTACTCCGCCCTGAGGGCAGCCCCTCGTGGTGCCAAGACGAATCTTACTTTCTCCCACTGTTGTTTCTGCTACCCTAGTGCGCAGAAGGGTTTCAATCCATCTGCGTTTCGGGAGGGGTACACTTCTTCTCTCGAGTGCCTTGATCACGCTTGTGTGAGACGCATTGCCAAAGGCACCCTCAATGTCAAGGAAGGCGCAGATCGCTACCTCGCCATTGACCAGCGAATCCTGCAGGTCAGACGTTAGTTGGTACAGAGCAGTATTCGTTGATCTTCCCGCTCTGTACGCATGTTGTCTAGCATGCAGGGGTGCGACCTTTAGCGCTTCCGATCTTATGTGGTTGTTTATTACTTTTTCCATCCCCTTTAGAAAGAAGGACGTTAGACTTATGGGCCGAAATGACTTGGCTAACGAATAGTCTCTTCTTCCTATCTTGGGGATGAAAATTACTTTGGCAATTCTCCAGGGCTCGGGAATATACGACATCGCCAGGCTGTCTCTCATCAGCCCCAGCAGGTGTGGTAGGAGAATGTCCATACCTTGCTGCAAGAGGGCTGGGAAGACGCCATCCACTCCCTGTGACTTGTGGCTCGAAAAAGAGGCCAGTGCCCACCTGACTGAGTCTGCAGTGAACAGGTTCCTTGCAGTCAGCCAGTCTGAGCGATCCGGCCTACGCATGACCAAAGCTGGGGTTAGGTCAGCTTGAACTGTAGTTGACAACAACCCCATGTGGTGTGCTGTAAATATATATATATTTAATTAGATAAGTTAGACTTCTAAAATAGTATATAAGGTTTACAAATTTAAAAATATAATCAGAATGAATATATTCTCACTCAAATAAGGTCTTTATTTTTCCCCCATCAGAGGTAAGAATTTAAAGATTCTTATTTGAGTTCGTTTGATCTTACAAATCAAACACAATTAATTATTCAAAAGGCATATTATCACAAAAGTAATGCCAGATGTTGCCATTTCTTCTTAGTAATTGTTAAACTTTGCGTGCGCAAAAGATTAGGCTGCTGAATTCTTAAAAGAGCAGGGGTCTGAACACTTGGAAATCCTCACTCACTTTGACTTCATACCGGATCACTTGGATCGTGGAGTCGCTAAACCGAACTTTTGCCGCTCCTTTTCTACCCATATACCTGCGAGGGAGTGGTGGGACAGTGGAGATGAGGGACAGTGAGTTTCTTCGCGGATGGGTCAAAGCTTGTGGGATTGGTCTTCCAGGCTGGGATTGGAGCCATTAAGGTAGTGCAGCCTCCTTTGGAGAAGTAATCATCCACTCAGAAAGCAGAGCGGCGATTCTAGCCTTGAACTCATTAACAATGCGTTCACAGCTGGTCGAAGGCCTAACCTCGCTATCTATAGCATCGAGTGTCTTTGTGATAAGACTGAAATGGGTGCCAGACCACAGCGGAATCGCAGCAAACTGTAAAGCTGATGAGCTAGTAAGAAAATGCACACTAGAGCCGCTATCGGTAGGAGCGGATCTGTGGTCCCGTATCCTCTTTTATTACTCAATAGCTGGGCCTCGCGGAAGCTTTGTCAGCGCTGGGCTACCATTGGCCAAGAAGAAAGTTGTTTCCATCTAATCTTCTTGAGCAATCTTCGCAGAGGAATCCACGGCATCCTACGGCAAAGAGAGAAGGGAGTAGCGTTTTTCGCTGTTCACTTACATTGCGCGCCCATAAGATAGGTCGTATCAGCTGACACGGACCACGGGTCTACGTTTTTGGCTGTTTGCGCTATAAGCGTTTTGCTAATTTATAAGTTCGAACAAAGGAGTTCTTCTTTTCTATGGCCTCATAAAGGACTACATATGAATATGTATGTAGTCCACGTTCGATCTTTGATCAGCCATGTAACCTAACCTAACCAAAGAACATTGAACATAATCACTAAAAATAAACAAAAACAATAAATCAAGGCTAACTCCGCTAAAAAAAAAAAACAATCTGTTGTTTTTTCCTACATGAGTGCAAAGGTCGTACCCCACAGTTGAATGCCATACATACAAATCGGCTTTATGACCGCATTATATAAGAGCACTTTGTTGGCTAGGCTAAGTTTGGAGTTTTTATTTAAAAGCCAAATTAAATTTGCAACTCTAATCTTCATACATGTTATTTTACTAGAGATATGTTTTCTCTACGTGCGCCTTCTATCTAGGTCAATACCAAGATATGTTACTTCGCTCGCTTGGGGTACTAAAATATTGTTTATTTTTACTGCAAGGCACATTTTTGGTCTAAGCGAAAATGTAACATGCTTACATTTCTGTTCATTCACATTTATACGGCAGTTCGCTAGCCATTCTTCGACAGAACTTAAATGCTCCGCTAATATTCTTGATGCTAAAATTTGGCATTTGTTACGGCTCACTATAGCTGTATCGTCCGCAAAAGTTGAAGTTAATACATTATTAACTGTTGGAAGATCTGCTGTATATATGATGTATAGTGTTGGGCCTAAAACACTGCACTGGGGTACACCAGCCAATATGTCGGCTTACCAGGAGATATTATTTCAAGGTTATTGTGCCTATTTATAACAGTTTGGTACAGCTGTCGTCCTTTCGGATTAATAAGACGTGAGCCCCAGTACGTGTGTTTTGCGTTGTATTCTCCACCTATTAGACATCTTTGACCTAGTGTTCCAAAAAAGTCTTTAAATTCGATTTCTGTAATTTTAAAACGAGGTGAACAGTATATAACCGTAAGATTTAAGTCACGACCCCGATTTTTTAGTGATATTGTTTTAGCTTGTAACTGTGGTGTAGCATGAGATTTTAGAGCATAGTGGTATAAACGATTTCTAATCAACACTGCCGTGCCACCATGCGCTTTTCCATCAGGATGATTTGTAACATATAGTCTAAATCCCGGTATATTGAAATTATTTTTATTCGTTACATGAGTCTCTGAAATAAGCATTACATTTATATTCTTTTCAGACAGAAATCTGATAATCTCTAATTTATGTTGGTTAACACCGTTAGCATTCCATATACAGATATTTAGTAAGCTCATTTTTTACTTAATAAATTTTGCAGCATTTGATTTTGTGATTTTATTAAATCTTGGATCATGTTTTGCATGGTAGACATAAATTGTGTCATACACTGTGTAAGATTTATAATCATTGTTTCAATACCTCCATTTGGAGGATTTTGCGGCAGTTGCATTTGCACAGTGTTGCCTTTCACCACATTTGCACAGCTTCTTTGCATATTATTATTGTTAGAAGTAATAGGATTTGATCTTTTTTCTGAGGTTGCTATAATTTCATTACGGGGTGTTTGTAACATTTGGTTACGACGTGCTTGAATGCCCTGTACAACTTCGATTTCAAATCTTTATATACAGGGCAACCACTGTAGTTAGCAGTGTGATTTCCTCCACAATTGCTGCATTTTTTATTTAATTCTTTCTTAAGGGTGCATTTAGAAGTGGGATGTAAATCACCACGTACCACACAAACACTGCGTAGAGTGCAATATGATTTGGTATGCCCATATTCTTGGCAGTTAGTACATTGCACCGGACCGTTTCTTTTATGTGGTTCTTCAAAAGTTACTCTACGATGCAGCAAATATTTCAAGTTATATATTGGATGTGTTTCATTTTTTTTAAGTTGATTTGAGTTCAGCAACAATTCAATTTTAAACTTTTTTAATTCCAAAACCGCATTCTTCCAATGCTTCTTTGACTCCACTAGAGTCTACGGCGAACTCTATACCCTTGATTACAACAACTAGGCCCTTAGAGCTCTTCAGTTGATACGAATAATAATTCTTGTTTTTATTTGACAAAAATTTTACTATATCCATAAAACTTTTTTCAGTGTAGCCCTGAATTTTTGTTTCATCTATATTGCCTCTTTTCAAAGGCACTATATAAAAGTTGTTAGTACCTATAATTTTGCATAATTCAGCAACGAGAGCATTACTGCTCCGCTCGCGCAATATATTGGGGGTGGTTTGGCATTAACGACTGTGGTGGTACCCTTCGCATCGTCGTCTGAACCATTGCTTAGTACGAGTAAGGCTTTTTACCGTTTGGCGTGCCTGGTTGAAATTTTTTGGTATTGACCGCTGATTTAATTGGACTTAGTTTCCTTTTTACGTTAATATAACGATCAATACCAGTCTGAAGGACGGCCCTTTTTTGCTTGGTACAGGCTCACCTTGCATTTTATTCTCCTTCGCTGTCCGGGTGCTTGCTGGTACCTGCATACTGATTGCTGTCAGCGCATTTGTTGTTGCCCATTTGCTGTTCTCTGCTGCTTCTGCTGACTGCGCTTGCTTACTTGCTCTTTCAGCTGATCGCTTAATTAATTAATTTTGTTTTTGCCAGGAGTAGCTGTTGTTTACTCGACAAAGCTAAAGTAGGCATATAAAGAATGCCTTGTTGGTGAGGCTGAGTAACACTAATTTTTGAGTTTTTGATTGTTTTTCTTTTTTTGTTTTTACTTTTTGTTTCGTGCACAATTTGTTTATGTTTAATTATAACTGTTATTGTGTGCACTGTTTGCTATTTGTTTATTTTTTATAAATAATAAAATAATTTTTTTTTTAATTTTTTGTTTGTTTGCGTTTTAATCACAGAATTCACGGAGCGAATTAAAAACATGTCCGTACACCTTGAACACTGTAATGATTATCATAGATTTAACCCTTCCGTTTATCGAAAAATTCAATTTTTGAAAAAAGTAAACAAATTTTAAACGAAGAACATTATTTTTTTAATAAATAAAAGAAAATGTCGATTATTTGCTCAAATAACTAACGGAAGCAACTTACTAACTTGCAACTTGGGAAAAGTATGTGATGTGGGCTACATTTTAAAGTGAAGAAAATAGGAGAAGCTATTTTATTGTCAAATAAGCGTAAGTCAAATACTTATTTCACTTTGATGAATACACTTTGTTCAATACAAGAACTTGATTTGGATCATTCAGTTTGTATGACAGCTTTATGCCCATGATTCAATTATAGAAGGTTGTGTCAATACGAAGCGTTCTTCCTCTTAAGAAAAAAAGTGTTTGTCTCTATAATGTCAAAATTAGTTGTTTTTTCTCATTTTTTTGTTTGCATTTTGATGGCTTTGTGTTATTTACAATCTCTGGTGCCCTAATATTACTCAAAAATCGCATTTTAATTGATTGAAATCTTTAAACATTTTATTAAATTTCTATTTTTTATTTAATATTCACTACAGCTGATTTCGATATTATGGAACTAATTAGTTTTGACAAATTGTTGTTTTGGGCGACAAAACATTAATAATTTAATCATGATTGAAAATTTTGAGAAATTTATTTTTTTTTCTTTTGCTTTAGTTACTTTTGACAAATTGTTTTTGGGCTATTGACCCAACGTTCTATAATTGTACCATATACATACATACATGTAATTTTGAAAAAATATAAAATCAAATAAAAAAATTTTCCATAGACCAGACAGCTATAGCTAAATCGACTCAAATAGGCACTCTGAATCATTTATATACATACGTATACATTACTATAGGGTCTTCGTCGTTTCCTTCGTGATGTTATAATTTGCGTGGCTTAATATACCCTGTTTAGGGTATAAATATTTAATCGACGGATATTTCATCAAAAAATTATTGTAAATAATTATAATTAAAATATTGCTACTAATATTAATATAGCAAAAATTAGTTAGATGATATTTGCGAAACTTTACTTACATATAACTTACAGGGGCGACGATTCCCTTGGCAACATTAAAATCTTCATTCTTAGTATCATAATCTACTTGCGTCTTCTCCATTATTTCTCCAACTTCTTCGTCATTCAATCCACCATATTCAATCATATAAGCACGAGCCGGGCCAATCGCGGCATTTTTTAATTGATTACGTTGTTGCCGGTTCAATTTTATGTCGACATTAGTGTTGTACTTATAGTCGTCATTACTGTACACTGGTTCCGCTTCATCTTCCACTGAAAGAGCAATAGCCAATGCTAAATCATCATTGTGTTCTTTATTTATTTCATCTAATTGACTTCCAAAGCTTTCATTGCTTTTTTTAGGTTCTTCCAAATTGAGTGCAACCTTATCCTCAGGGACACTTATTTTCACAGCGTTATCATTTTTTACCGAAGTTGATATATTATTTTTATTATCTTTCAATAGTGTTTTGCGTAAATCACGCACTAACATAAAGCGGACGGTTTCATCCGAGCATACTGGTTTTGCCTCTGAAATTATTACATTTTAAAAATTGTATTAAATACTACCCACATCTTCAATATATACTTTCATGTATATTTTCGGGATCTAGAATCCCCTCTTCAGTAAAGAAGTTTTGTAAATCTGTAAATGTTAATGCTCGTTCACCCATTTCTTTCTCAGTTTCTTCAATACTTTCTTGAACAGCGCGTCGCTTAAGAAGCCTCTTCATTTGAAAAGAACTGAATTCGTTACTGCTCGAAGGTAATTCATGTAGACGACCCCATGAAGACTGCTTGCGCGTATCCTTTATATCTACCAATATTTCATGCCGAACTTCAGGTGGCAGGCTTTTAAATGGTTCACTGCGCACATCTATTGCTTGAATGTTTGCATTATATTCCCGCCAAGGATTAGAATCTTCAAAGAAACTGTCAGCTTCTGATACTTCTAAAAAAGAACTAATGCAAGAATCCATGTATTCCTGATCCTTCTTAGATTCTTTTTCGGCGGGAAGATCAGGTAATATGAATATATCATCTTTTTCATTTTCATTCTTATTATTATGACTATTTTTTTTTTTGTTAGGCGATTTTATTAAGAATTGAGCATTAACACCCAATGCTTGTTGCACTAATTTTTCTTTAGCAAGTGATTCAAGCAATAGAGATTGTATTCTATTCGCTTCATTGTTTATCTTACTACGTTGATGGTGCCTTCGAGCCTACAATTAATGTATGGATATGTTTTAATATTTTTATTTGTACCTATGCGCATATGCACTCACAATTGTATCACGTTTCAATTGTGGCACCAATCCATCAAATACAAACACCGGACGTATACGATAGTACAATAGTTTACACAAACGATGGAAAAGACCCAATAAATGGGCATGTGGTAACAAGGAACCTTTATTGTCTTGAAATCCTTTAACAACCTGATGAAGCCAGATGGATATGTCTAAAAGAATATTAACTGTTAATATTATTTTTGATAAATATGAATACATGTACCAATAGCAAGTATTTTTCCATCCAGAGTTTCAATAGGAACAGGACTACCACAAGGTTCAACCAACTTCCAAAGACCTGTTACCCCCATAACGGACAATTTCTTTTATTTAAATTAACTAACGTCTAAATTTGTAAAAAAAAAAATTAAGCAGAACTTAAGAAAAGCTTGTAATCTATTAATTATTGTGAAATGGTATTTCTTTATTTTAAGATGGGGTATATTCACAGTAGACCACATTGCTCAATTTGTATTTATGGCTCTGCACACATCTGGCTTTTCACCTATAATTTCTCATAATGTAAAGCATAAAAATCTAATTATAAAAAATTGTCTACCTAATTACAAATAATGGTATTCGACTGCAATAATGAGTAAGTTTAAGAATATTTCATTTATATTCATGTTCATTTTTTAATTACCACAAAATGCCGAGACTAGCAACCCTGCGTTTAAGTGTGTTATTACACACGGCAATTTTTGTTGACGCAATTCATGGTTTATTAGCGAGGGGCATAAATTTTATATACTGTTACGAATTTACTCTTGCTAGTTTACTTTGTTAGGTTCGTATCTCTGGATTGACAAATAAAATCAACACTGTTTAATTTAATTCAACAACTCTTTATTTCACAACTCGTCTACACTATAGCAGTTTACTCTTAGCACTGGTTGATTACGTTGGCGCTGCCACGGCGATCCCGATTAGGCACAAATCCTCTTGAACCAAATGGGGCGAGCCTCTCCAAATGTACTACTTTCATTTTACATCGTGCTTTCCCATTTCTTTGTATGCGGTATACCACGTCATTAAGTCGTTTCATCACCATATAGGGTCCTTCCCAGGAGATCACCTTCTTCAAAACCTTTTGAATTTGCCGCTTGATCGAACCGGTCCTTCATCTTATTGCTCATCAGATGCGTATGCTGTCTTACCATTAGATGCAATTCATTCATTTCTTCCTTTAAGGCAGAACAATAATCTCCATCATTTCTTACAGCTGTAGGATTCGTTCCAAACTTAAGATCAGCAGGGAGTCGCAGATCAGATCCAAAAATAATCTTTGCTGGCGTGTAACCAGTTGTCTCGTGCTTCGCTGAACGATACGCCAGCAGGAACATCTGGATGCACTTGTCCCAATTCCGTTGATCTTTATCGACGATTTTCCGCAGATGTTCTTCGAGCGTTCGATTGAATCTCTCTACCATCCCATCTGATTGTGGGTGTAACGCTGTTGTCCGTGTCTTGTGGATGCCCAATAATGTACAGACTTCTTGGAAAATGGAAGATTCGAAATTCCTGCCTTGATCTGAGTGTAATTCGACGGGCACTCCGAACCTTGTTATCCAATTTTCTACAAACGCTTCGGCTACTGTCTTCGCTTCCTGGTTTGGTAAGGCATATACTTCTGGCCATTTACTGAAATAGTCCATGACAACCAGTAGATATTTGTTTCCGGCCGTACTGGTTGGGAACGGACCTGCAATATCCATTGCGACTCGTTCAAATGGTGATCCCACGTTGTACTGTTGTAGCCTACCGCGACTTTTGGCTTTAGGACCTTTAGCTGCCATGCACTCTACGCAATTACTTATCCATTCTGCTATGGAATCTCGACAACCGATCCAGTAGAACCGTTATTTAATCTTCTCTATAGTTTTTGTTATTCCAAGGTGCCCTCCACTAGGTCCATTGTGATATTCTTTCAATACTTTTGGGATCATGGACTTCGGTACTATGATCAGCAGACGAGAATGTTTGCCATCTTCGCTTTCCCAGGTACGATGAAGGTATCCATTAACGAGGTTTATGCTGTTCCATTGGGCCCAATATGCTTTTGCAGTTGGACTCTCGCTACTTATTTGTTCCTTTGGTGGTCGTACCCCATTTTCTTTGGCCATTACCAGCTTTGCAAGATCAGGGTCCTCCAGCTGATTGATTCTGATGCGGTGAGGAGTCCAATCATCTTCAGGTTCTATATTCAGTAATCGCACGTCGATTATACCTTCTTTTCCTTCTGATTTGGAGCAATGTTTAAATTCCAGTGGACAAGGGCGATGTGATAATGCATCCGCATTTTTGTGGTGAATTCTCTTTCGGTGTTCTGTTGGTTGTTTCCATTTTGATGGGTTTACTTTTATCTTGCAATTTCGGGCAAAGTGACCCGCTTTTCTACAGTTGAAACATCTGCCTGTTGTATTTACTCGCGGTGCAGCAATTGTCTTCAGAGTCTTCAATATTTCTTCCATCAGCGCCGGTTGTTCCATTTCAACCCTTTGTACTTTGTGTGCTGGTTTACTTAGTAGAGAAGCTGTTTCCTGTGTGAGGGCGTGCGAAACCGTTTCAGCAAACGTTCTTTGTGGCAATGCATATGTGGCGCGTTTGGTGTCCACATCACGAATTCCATTTATGAAGCTTTGAATTTTTACCCTCTCAATGTAATCCACAGGTGCATCTGCATTTGCCAAATGAGCCAGTCGTTCTATTTCAGTTGCGAACTCTTGCAATGACTCGTTCATCTTCTGACCCCTATTTTGCAGTTCGATCTGGTATATTTGTTTCCGATGCTCACTACCATATCGTCTTTCTATCGCACTCATCAATGCCTCATAGTTGTCCCGTTCACAGTCTGGAATAGTCTGAAGGATTTCTGCCGCAGGTCCTTTCAATGATACAAACAAGGACGCTACTTTGTCCGCTGCATTCCAGTTATTGGCCATTGCTGTCTTTTCAAACTGAAGTTTGAAAATTTGAAATGGAATACTTCCATCGAATGTGGGTGCCTTCAATCTTTGATTATTTGTTGATGGTGCAGGGCCATGCACTTCCAGTTCTCGCACACGATTACTTAATTGAAGAACTTCTGCTTTTAAATTTTCTTCGTCATTTTTTAAAGTGCTTAATTCGTCTTCAAATTTTGAAAATTTCTCTTGCACTTGTTTTTGTAGTTGTGTAGTATTTTCCGTAATCTGTTGTACCAAACGATGTTGTTGTGTAAGGCGAGACTCTAACTGTGATGTATTTTCAGCTATTTGCTGTGCCAGACGATTTTCGGTTTGCACTGCATTGTCTGCTATTTGTGATGTATTTTCAGCTATTTGCTGTGCCAGACGATTTTCTGTTTGCACTGCCTTTTCTGCATTTTCAGCTATTTGCTGTGCCAGACGATTTCCTGTTTGCACTGCATTTTCTGTATTTTCAGCTATTTTCTGTATAGCCACTAACAGCATGTTCATGTCCACACTCGATGATGTTCGTTGTTCTTCTACTTTTTCTTCTACCTTTGTAGAAGTTTCTGGCCCAAAAAATTCGAACTCGTCCACGTTAATTCCATCCGCTTCCATTGCTTCACGTAATCGTGCCTGCAGATCCGCCTTTTGCCCGCTTATCGGCAAATTACGCTCCTCCAGTTCCTTTTTTAATTGCTGAATTCTCAATTCTCCGAATTTAACCATCTTGATTTTGGATTATTTGACAATCCCACTTCTGACACCAATTGTTACGAATTTACTCTTGCTAGTTTACTTTGTTAGGTTCGTATCTCTGGATTGACAAATAAAATCAACACTGTTTAATTTAATTCAACAACTCTTTATTTCACAACTCGTCTACACTATAGCAGTTTACTCTTAGCACTGGTTGATTACGTTGGCGCTGCCATGGCTTATATAGCCACACACTTCTCGCTGATGCCGACGTGTCCTTCTAGAATATCGCGTCTGGAAATTACCAGAACATACGGCTATACGGCGCCAGACGCAAGCAGACAGTCGCGTCGCCAGACTCAGCAATTGTTTAACTAGACAAGCAGACAGTGCGGCGCCAGATGTCTATTGTTTCGACAAGCAGACAGCCGTGGCGCCAGATGTCTACAACAAGACAAATGCTATTCCATATACCTACAGCTATTGTTCATAATCAGGGATGCATATAGTAAAACAAATACAACTTAATACTACTTTTTGTAACAATACCAATTAAAATAATAAATTTAAAATGAGAAATGATATTTTGATTTATGCTTGTATACGTTTATTAAATTTAAGACTTCGCTCATTCCCAACCCATTTTGCATAATTATTCTGTAAATTAACAATATTAAAGTAAATATTAATTTTCTTGAAAAATGTTATTTTGAAAATGTACTTTACATACTTTTATAATCGAATATTTAACCGAAATGAAAATACCGTCGGCATACATATGTGTAAATGGGATATGTTGCCTCTTCGAAATTTTCATAGAAATGAAAACTGCGCTGTTAAGCTTAGTACGCAGCTCTCAAGAAACGTAAAAACTTCATATAAAAAAACGCTTAAGAAACGGTCCAGAAACGTTCCTGCGATAAAGTTACTTGTGCTAGTACGCAGCTCTTAAGAAAGCTAGTACTAATTTTTAATACTTTGTTTCAATAAAATGTGAATATGGCAAACCTGGTTTTGCGAAGAAACATCAAATCAACAATTGTTTCTTGCAGGAAATTCGAAGTAATCGTCAAATTCATCCTAAATTAGTTGAAATCATTATTATAAAGTATGTTCCATTTTGAAATGTTGTATAAAACCAACCAATCGTCAACAACATTCCTTAAATCTCAATGAAAATATTTGTGTTACCATACACATACATACATACATACATACGCACAAAGTTTGTTTACTTTGTGTATTATTACACGAGGCGACAAAAGTTGCTAATTCTCGGGCGATTCTCTTTTGCTGTCGCCCAATACCTTCACACGAGCAACTTGTGTTGCGCAACTCTGTTCGAGTTTTTTTCTCATTCTCGTTCACTTTACTTTAACCCATTGTCTACTCTTTACTTTAACCCATTGTCGTTTCTTTTTCCATATGGATATTTGGGCCACTCTATCACATATATTAATCAGTTCTGACAATTAAGAAATACATTTTATTTATAATTCAAAATTAAAACAAAGATTATATGACAGACTTTCACATACATATGTCACCCTTTTCACTATCGTCTGAATCAATTTGTATGGCTTTCTCCATACATTTCACAATATCTTTAATTAATTCGATTTTTTCGTCATACTCCATTTTCTAAAATATTTATATTATATTATGTATATCTGTATACATATTTGCAAATTACTTGCCGAAAGATGAAATTAAATTTTTTAAATATATTCAAAATATTAATTTCAAAAAAATATACTCAAATGCAACTATGTACTACGAAAGAAAGAACACGAATGCCGAAAAACGTCGCAGCGAACTGCTACGAATGAGAACACAAAGCGAGTTGCTGAACACTGGAAACTCGGCGCGATTCTCCTCTCCTCGTCGCCCCCTCGCCTATAAACCAAGAGTTGCCGAGACAAAAGTTGCTGCGTGTAATAAGCGAGTAACAGTTCGCTGCGACGTTTTTCGGCATTCGTGTTCTTTCTTTCGTAGTACATAGTTGCATTTGCGTATATTTTTTGAAATTAATATTTTGAACACATTTAAAAAATTAGTTTCCTCTTTTGGTAAGTAACATCCAAATATGTATACAAATATACATAATATAATATAAATATTGTTACAAAAAGTAGTATTAAGTTGTATTTGTATTGCTATATGCATCCCTTATTATGAACTATAGCTGTAGGTATATGGAATAGCATTTGTCTTGTTGTAGACATCTGGCGCCGCGGCTGTCTGCTTGTCGAAACAATAGACATCTTGCGCCGCACTGTCTGCGTGTCGACTTAAACAATTGCTGAGTCTGGCGCCGTATAGCATTATGTTCTGGTAATTTCCAGACGCAATATTCTAGAAGGACACGTCGGCATCAGCGAGAAGTGCGCGGCTATATAAGCCGTGGCAGCGCCAACGTAATCAATCAGTGCAGGAGTAAACTGCTATAGTGTAGACGAGTTGTGAAATAAAGAGTTGTTGAATTAAATTAAACAGTGTTGATTTTATTTGTCAATCCAGAGATACGAACCTAACAAAGTAAACTAGCAAGCAGTAAATTCGTAACAATATTTTAGAAATTGGAGTATGTCGAAAAAATCGAATTAATTGAAGATATTGTGAAATGTATGGAGGAAGCCATACAAATTGATTCAGGCGATAGTGAAAAGACTGATATGTGTGAAGGTCTGTTATATAATCTTTGTCTTAATTTTGAATTATAAATAAAATGTACTTCTTAATTGACAGAACTGATTAATATATGTGATAGAGTGGCCCAAATAAATATCTATAAGGAAAAAGAAACGACAATGGAATGAGAAAAGAACTTGAACAGAATTGCGCAACACAAATTGCTCATGTAAACGTAATGAGTGACAGCAAAAGAGAATAACAGACTAAGAGCGGGATTCTGTAAAGTCTCATGCAACATTTGGATTTTTGCCGTCGCAAACGTCTCAGCTGATTGCTCTCTCACAACGCAGGGTTGCCAATATCGATATACTGCAGTAATTATCAACTTTTATAATTCAATCTGTTCAATATGTTTGAAATTTTCTTAAAATAACTCAAAATCAGAGTCGAATGCTATTATTTATAAATATATAAACTATTTTTAATAGTTTGTTTTTAGTTTTGATATTTTATATTGTAAAAAATTGTAATTGAAAACAAAGATGTGCTCAAAACTATATATGCGTATTGGGCAATGGCAACATTGTTCAAATGAAAACAAAGCAAAGATGGCTGATTTCTGCGTTTTTACCACGTTTTTGACTGTGCACACATTTTGCCGATAAGGAAGGAAAAGGAAGGAAGGGAGTAGCGTTTTTGACTGGCTAGCCTTTCAATTTGTGACTAGTTACGATTCACTAAACAGTCTCTAGCATTAGTTTCAAAATATTGCCTTAAATTTGAGACCTAGTAGTAAGCAGGTTACAAAACTAATAGCGGGATTCTGTAACCAGTCTCTAGTCTCTATTTGAGACATTTTGAGGCAAAGTCTCAATTTGAGACTAGTTACTATTCACCAAACAGTCTCTAGCGTTAGTCTCAAAATATTGAGACCTGGTAGTTAGCCGGTCACAAAATTAAAAAGAACTCTTGTCTGCCATTTTGAGTATACTGAATAGAGATCATCATAGATATTAATCGATTGCGATCGATTTTTTATATTTTTATTTTATATTTTGTAAGCTACTCAAACACGAAAAGGTTAAAAATAAATTTATGTTACATAAATTTCATAAATATTATGAAAAAGTTCAACATATATTTTTATTTCTATAGATAATTATGTTTTTGACTATGTTATAGAAAATTTAATATTTGTTATCGACAGATTTATTTCCATTCAAGTGTAAAAACATCTCTGAATAATGAAATGTAATAGATTTTCTGACTGTCACTTACAGAATAGCAATATCGTCTCAAGTCTCAAAAATTGTCTCTAACTTAAAATCTCAAATTTAGAGACTTAAGACTGTATCAGAGTACAGAATCACACGGTTAGGCACTACAAAGGGGAAAAAATGGAAACAAACAAATTTTATATAAATATATATGTTATATATATTTTTATACATATATAATAAAAATATATGTTGACTTTGTTTCATAATATTTACGAAATTTATGAAAAATTGATTTATTTTTATACTATGTTCGGACCGACATTGAAAACATGTTTTCGTGGGAAAAACTGGTTTTCGCACGAAAACTTGTGTTTTCGTCCACGTAAAATCTGTCAAATGAAAACACAGTTTTCGCTGAAAACTACTTGAAAACTTACATTCCACTCATTATAATCGGTGCCTGCTCTAGTTTAATCGATTTTTTTGGAAGACATATTTTGCAGGCCCTGAATTGTCACTTCATATTTGTTTACATTCCATATACAAATACAGCTGCCCACTGTTAAGGGGATTCTCTTGTTCCTGCAAAACCCTTGCACGGTGCAATAATTGCAGAATTTTCTTCTTGGTGCAACGGCACAACAAACACACGCAAAAATTTATATGCAATGGCTGTAAAATATGTCAGACCAAAACCCATGTTTATTTTCGTGCCGTCATATATCACTTCTGCAATGGGTGCTCTCTTATCCTTGCATATTTCGGTAAAGGATTTTTGCATTTTGTGTCATCTTGCAACAACAAGAGAATCCCCGTATTGATAGTTGTCAGTGAAAACTCATCGAAAACACACATTGTCGGTCCGAACGACTTACATTCCACAACATACAAATGTGTTTTCAAAATGTTTTCAATGTCGGTCCGAACATAGTATTAACCTTTTCGTGTTTGAGTTGCTTACAAAATATAAAAAAACGACAATCGATTAATATCTATGATGATCTCTATTCAGTATATTCAAAATGGCAGACAAGAATTCTTTTTAGTTTTCTGACCTGCTAACTACCAGGTCTCAATATTAAAGACTGTTTAGTGAACAAATTGAGATTTTACCTAAAAATGTCTCAAATAGAGACTAGAGACTGGTTACAGAATCCCGCTATAAATCAGCTGTGATAATGTAACAGATTTCCGAAGATCGGTTTCAAATCATTTCAATGAAGTGGAATGATTTTGTATGGCGAAATCTTGATACATTTTTAAGATTAGTGGGATAATCCATTCAACAGCCGAATCGATTAAATGTCGGTCTGAACATGGTATAACAGCCCTATTTCGAGAAAACCAGTTGTTTTGTGATCTATTAAATTTATGGATCTCAAAATGTGAAAGAACTACTGAAGAGCATCTGCAGCATTACAGCAAACTATTTATATATTTACAAATAAAATCTTATCCGAAATATCTGAATACAGTATGTATACATTAAGGTGGGCCAAAACTAGTTTTTATTTTTTTTCTTAGTTACCATGAAAATCTCATCTAACATGTCAAAAAACAAGGTTTGATAAGACCTGAGCTCTTAACATTATTATCAAGAGGTGCCTCATCGATATTTTCGATTTCCCATTTAAATAACACACGAAATTTTGTTTTTTTTTATTTGGATTTTTAATGTACACAAACAAAAAATGGGTAAGCGAGAATCAACACTTATTCTTATAGGAAATTTAGATCTACAAAAAAGGTCTAGAACATTTTTTGGCGGAGTCAACTCATTCAAAGTTATTCGTAATTAAAGTCCAACAGAAAATTATAAAAAATAATTTCCACAATTGTTCATCTTATATTACAAATTAATAGCTAATAAACATAACAAATCATATTTTTCGTAAAACTTATCGAGTTTTTAGCGATGTAACCATAGAATTTTCACAAAATATCGATAATCGTTTAATAGAATCAATTTTTTAAGTACTTAATTTAAACAAAAACTTTAAACTCTTCTCTGTGTGAGTGATGACTTAGAAACATTAATCGTTGCCTGAAAAAATAATGTGTCCTATTTGCTCCTGACTTTCGGGAAATGTAAATGAATAAGAGCCATTTTTTAGTAATTATTCGATTGCAATACAACTTTTTATTTCATATCTCTTACATATTGATTATTTCAAAATTAAACTAAACTCTATTTGTTACAATCGGGAAATTTTTGTCGGTGATTTTTAACAACTTGCAATAAACATTGCAATTGTTCTTCATTTTTAGTAAGACATTTGTTGTAGTCCTCTATTAAACCTATTTCTGCTACATCATTGACCACGCTGAGACGCTTAAAAAATACCTGATTCTCTTGATAGCTTTCATCCTGTGACCAAGATTCCACATTTTTGTCAATGAAGTCAGTAGGTAAATCGAATGTTTGAAATATAGTCATTGACTTTTTCGAAATAAAGTCACTCAGATCTACTGATAAGAATTGGTCTGAATTTCCGGGCTCAATTTCAATTTTTTTTTTTGGATCAGTGTTTATTTCTTTTTTATTCAAAGCTTGAATCATTTTCTGTTTCGTGGGTAGAGGCACATTATCATCAAAAAGAGAAATAATGACCAACTGTTTACTTAAATACTACAGGTGATTTTTCATTTTTGAACAAGTTGCTGTTGACACGGAGCTGTTCCCAGTTTTTTACTCAACTAAGTCTTGCATGAAGGTCAGGTCATTGTATGGTGCCAAAATCGCAGAAGGAGCAGTGTACCAAGCTTTTAAATAAATTTTAACGGGAAAAATACAAACTTCACGTAAGCCATCCCAGCGGGATATGGTGGACATTGGTAAGCGAGCAAGGTAAACGATGCAGCATGATTGTATCGCTTACCCCGACCGATGAAAATTAACACGGCGACGTCCTACGAAAAGTAACAGATCACCCCTTTCGCTTACCATAGGGAAGAAGAATTCTTCGATGCCATAGTTAACGAAGATTTCTTTGATGCCACAGTTAACGATGAATTCTTCGATGCCACAGTTAACGAACAATGGGAAAAATTGCATATTTGTATGAAAATAAGTATTATGTGTACAAAAACTCACCTTATACTCGTAGGCCACTCACACTTTTTGTTAAAAAGAAAAATGCACTAGATTCAATACAATTGTTATAAAGGTTTTATTTTATGCGAAATGCACTTAAAAATTGTTATAACAAAATGTGTTTAACTGAACTGAATTATTACAAATTGAAATACTTAGTTTAAAAACGTTAAAAACATATTACGAGTATATATGTATGTATATATAAAATATTCAAAGGTTGAAAACAGCAGGTTTTAAAAAACGTTAAATATACATATGTATATACAGACGGGTAACTAGCGGAAAGATCCGGGATGCTGCCAAAGCGGAGATGTTGGTCGCTACCCATTTAGCCATTATGGTTTTCTTTTATTTTTGTGGCTGAGTCTCTTTTCGTTTTTTTCCAAGCAACGAGACTTGAAGAAACGGCCTTTGGCGAGCTTCATACTTTTTTGAATTTGGTGAATATACTCCGATTCGGTGAAGCCTTCAACTTTCACACATTCTACAAAAAGAGTATGTTTATAAATTTGAAGCTATGTCCTTCAATGTTAAAAACAGGAAAAACTAACCTAATAGTAACCAACTTTTTGCTTGATGATTTGACGAAATAATGAAAAAATTTACTTATAAATTTTATTCCATCAATTTGTATTTGTCGTTTTTTACGTACTTACTTGACTTGTGAATATGAACACAGTAGAATTTAGCCGCATAGCTTACTTTTATGCATTACCTGGTATCGAAGAATTCTACATAGAATTTTCTTCGAAGAATTCTTCAAAGAAAAATGTAAGCGGCGAACCATTATTCTGCATAGCTTACTTTTATGCATTACCTGGTATCGAAGAATTGTACATAGAATTTTCTTCGAAGCATTCTTCAAAGAAAAATGTAAGCAGTGAACCATTATCCCGCTGGGATTGAATTCTCGCGCTGTTAGTTTAAATTCTTCTCTAGAGAGAAAAATTTTTAACGAATAAATGGCTTTTGCCATCCAACGAGCATGGTGTGCTGGACCTGGATATTTAAACGTAAAGTTCGGTTTTGGCTTTTCCCCAAAAAAAATCAGCGATAGCTTAAGAAGTTCTTTATAGTCATCTCTTGGTTGAAAAACTTGTAAAGTAGACATACAAATTTCAATTTAAATTGTATTGTTGAGTGAGGAAAATCTGATATGTTCATCAAGAACACATTGCGTTTATATTTTTTATAAAGTCTAATTTATGAACCCTTAAATTTTCTTCAATCAAGGTTACTAATGTTTGTTTGCTATTGGATAATATATGTATACTTTATTAACAGTACTATCGTCCATTCCAACCTTGAAATTGGATTTATTGAAATTATCCCAATTATTCTTAAACCTAGAAAAGAACTGAACATTTAGGCCTAAAGTGGTTGGCCAATACACCTCAAACACACCTTTCAAAACAAGCTCAAAGATGTGACGGCGACAAGGTAAATGAATCAACTCTTGATTCAAAGCTTTTTCTAATTCAGCACAAGTCCCATGATGAATTACTAAAAATTAAAACAAACGTACAATATTTATTATTGAAATAATTAGCTTATATCTCATTGATAACCGACCTGTATTGACAGCTGCTGTGTCAAAACACATCCCTTTGACATATGAACTAATACCCCACTGCTTGAGAGTTTCCAGAATGGCAACTGCTTGATCACTGGCTTCGGCACTCCCAACAATTGTTTAGTACCACATGATGTCAAAATAATTGGAAGTCTATCTACAGTATCAGTTCCCGTGATATCGGTTAAAGGGATCCCGTCCCAGTGCACAATATAATTATCTTCAGGCCTCAACCCATCTTCTAACCCCTTTGTAATTTCTGTACGTAAAACATTACGACTGCGCTGAATAGTCTTATAGCTTTAAATTAACTCCAACTCTCTTCAGAGTTGCAGAAATAATATACATAGCATTCCTACTAGAAACGTTTGAACGATCTAATGCACCAACCAATCCTGGTGTCATAACTTTAATTTTTGAAACAAAAGGGGGAGTTAATTAATTTTAATAGTGTGAGACTGATTTTGAGGTTAAGCTTACTGATGATTGAGATGTTATTATGTCATATTCTTGTCTGGTAATAGGAAGTTCAGTATCTCTTACCGGCTGTTCTGCAATTGAAAATTTGATTATATTTATGAACAATTTATATAGCTACACATGCCTCAGGATGATCATCATGATGATTTTGGGTCACATCTTGATTCAAGTATTCGAACTACTGACTTAGATGTAGAAAAACGAAACTTCGAAATTGCAGTCAATGTGTTGGCTGACATTAGGAGCAAGTTAGTCATTGATAATTTTCCAGTCGTTGCTGAATATGTTGCACCAACTGTTACTGGACTGGATATTGGTCAGGCTATGATGTTGAAAAATAATGCTACTTGGTATGCTGATCACATACGTGAGTCACAATATTTTTTACAAATAGTTAAATGTGAAACTATTGCATGTTGCGGTGTAAGACGTTCTAGTCTTTGGAAATTATTAAAAGAAGGATTTTTACCACCACCTGTGTTAATTAAACAAACATCAGAAGGTTATGGAGTCACAGGGTGTGATGACAAAGACGCTAAGTTTGCTCCATTATTACTACAGGTATTATTAAATCTCCAAGCATCATCCCATCTGAAACAAGTTCCATATGATAGTTATTGCCGTAGTGTGGAGACATACTTATTTAAAAGATCGTGTAGTATATGTGGACTATATTTTTTTTCATATGAAGCCACCAATCAACACAAACAATCACATAAAAAACAAGAGCTGTTACCTATCGAAAATTCGTCCTCAAAGGATTGCGGCTAGACGTGCCCGAGATTTCTCTGCTCAATGAATGATGACGATGCTTTATGTATGGAAGAAGGCGATGTTGATACGAAAGATGTTCCTGACATCCAAATTCAGAACGAAAATGAAGTGCCTGATTTACCAGGAATAAATGATTTAAAGGAGTGGGTCACAAGTCCATGGGCACAAGATGATTAAGTTTTGTATTTTTAATTAGCATAATTAAGTATCTATTATTTCTTGACTAGTCATTCATTGTGTCTGTATTTTAATATTTAACTAAATGTTTATTTTAGTAAAGATTATTCAATAAATATAAGAATAAGTAGAATAACCTGTTTTTTTTTATTTTTTGATAAATCCATAAAATTGGTAAATGTGTGACGTCACGAAAGGGGGGAGGCTAGTTCAAAATGTGACAACTTGTGACAAGGACGGGGGGAAGGGTTAAAAAGTCCTTAAATTCGTGTGACGTAATTTATGGATGGCCCCTTAAGGGGTTAGGGGTAGTTAGAAAAAAAATGTGTCATACTTGCTCCTGACTCTCGGGAAATGTAAATTAATAAGAGTAATTTTTCAGTAATTTTTCGATTGCAATACAACTTTTTATTTCATATCTTTTACATATTGATTATTTCAAAATTAAACTAAAGTTTTTTTGTTACAATCGGGAAATTTTTGTCGGTGATTTTTAACAACTTGCAATAAACATTGCAATTGTAGTTAGAATTTTTACGTTGATCCGATAAATTTTAAGTTATTCGACAAATAACAAAGAGAGCTCGGGCACTTCAAAGCGCTAGTGTGAAACTTTAAACGCGTTTTTCTCAAAACTATGTTTTTTGAACTGGTGATAACTGTAACTCGAAAACGCAGTAGATTTTAATGAAATTTATACAGCTTTTAGAATACATAATAAATTTCGATTTTTTAAGACAAACTGCTGATTTTTTCCCAAAAATTTAGAAAAAAATTTCCTGAAAACAAAAAAATCCTTCGATCAGCCCGAGTTTATCTATTTATAAAACTAATTTTTTTGTTCGATTGATTTTAGATGAATCTCCAAGGACTTATGGTTGTCGCCGCACGTCCCTTTTTTTGGAACTGGGTCAACACAAACACCTATAACTTTTGAAATAAATTTTTGTTTTGAAATTTTCGTGACTTCAAATCAACACATTATCTACACACATATGTATCTATAATAATGCCATATTACTACTTTTGTAAAATAACACTACCCCTAACCCCTTAAGTAAATCGGTTTGCAACTCATTTTTAGATAACAGCAAAAACTTGCGAATCAAAACGGCACAAGATATCAGACAGTAATAGCAGAAACAGCCAAAAACGTACATAGAATCGTGGCCCGTGTCAGCTGATACGACCAATCTTATGGGCGCGCAATGTAAGTGAACGGCAAAAAACACTACTCCCTTCTCTCTTTGCCGTACAATGCCGCTACTACTCAGGGGAGAAAATTGAAGAATATGAAAAGAAGCATCGGCTAGGAAAACAATACATCTAAATAATGAGGCGAAGAAACCATTTGAACAGCTAAAAAATGCGTTAATATCTGATGACGTAATACTATCTACAATATCCCAATTTCAATAAAGAATTTATATTAACTACAAACGCCTCTGACCACGCGATAGGAGCTGTACTCTCTCAAGCTGACATATCAATTGCTTTTATATCGAGAACTCTATCAAAAACTGAAGAAAGTTACGAGACCGCAAAAAAAGAAATGTTAGCTATATGTTGGGCAGTAAAGACTTTCAAACGTCACCTTTTTAGTGGTTGTAAATTAAAAATTTATACAGATCACGAACCACTCACACACGATTGTAATCATACCTAGCTGAGTACAATAATTACTTCAATAAAAGAAACGCAACATAGTGCTCAAAGCTCTCCTCATCTTCTTATTCCCAGCATTGGGGTATACGTGCTTTTAAAAACTAAATTTTTATTTACAAAGAACATCCTCTTGACTATAAGTTTATCATTTCATTCCCTACATTCCATAGACATACCATTTTTCAACTAACATATTTTGATGGTAATTTAAAAGAAATATTGAGAAAGTACTTAAATCCTTCATAAACGGCATCTACAAGACAGAAGATGTAATGGGACTGTTTCAAATATTATATCCAGAACATTTTAGATCCTTCAAAATAAGATTCACTCAAATGAAAGAAGGAGACATAAATGAAAAGGACCAAGACGAAATTATTTTACGGACTCACAACAGAGCTCAGCAAAATAAAATGTAATTACCGGAGAAATATTATTTCCCTAAAATGAGACAAAGAATAGATACACTGATAAAACAATGCCAAGTATACAAAAAAGAAAAATATAATAGCCATCCCTCAAATCCAGCAATTACACAAACCATTGTATAAACCTACAAGTAACCAATCCTTTATTTTTCACTAACACATATGCAAAAATCTACTACAAATTAGGCATTTGGCACGGGTTGCCCCTAAATATTCTACTACAAATTAGACACTTGGTTCGGGTTGCCCCCAAATATTCTACTACTAAAACGTTCAAATGCCTCAAATCTGCTATAGTGTGTTGCCGTGTTAGGTTTTATTATTATTGTATCAATATATTATTAAAAGTTTCCAATTTTATAAAAAAATATATATATAATATTTAAATATTTACAAGTTGATTGTTATGACTTGTATTGTTAATGTTTACAATGGAATTGTACCTGATTTTTTATATTTATTTTGGTTTTTGTTTAAATAGTTTCCAGTTGATTGTTTTGACATATATTGTCAATGTTATATTTTTAATGTAATTAATATTCATGAATTGTACCTGACTTTATATATTTATTTTTGTCTAGTCATATTTTTTATAATAAGTAGATTGATTTAAAACTATATATATAAAAATGGTGAAAATAGGGGATCCTGGGGAACGAACACCCAAAAAAGATGGGTAGCGCGCCTACATTGCAACTTCAGAAGTGGTGAGGAAGAGCAATAAATATCCAATAAACTTTTGTTTCAAAAAATATTCTTGAAAGTTTTCATTAATGTTTTCCGTTACAAATACTTTTTCACAAAAAAGTTGATCGACTACATTTCTTTTAATTACATCTCTGTGCCTAAATAAGGCAGATTTTGATCAGCTGATCTCAGCTGTGAAAAATTCTTGGAAAACAGCTGATTCTTTTGTAACTTGTAGGTTTATACAATGACACAAACCAAGAATGTTAGAGGAAGAGATTACGCAATGCGCTTGTTTGCTTTCAGTCAGCTGTTCTTGCTGACGTCACGGTTGACTTATTATTCGCCCGCGCTATTGAAAGTGAATTCGAATTGTGTTTTCAAGTGTTGTATTAATTGTTAAATTCTGTATTTTTAAAATGCGTTGTGCAGTGTTCGGTTGTAATAATAACAATGGTAAAAATAGTGAGGAAGAGGAGATTTTTTCATTTCCCTAAGGATAAAGCCGCATTAAAACAATGGATTCATTTTTGTCGTCGGACGGACAAAATTAACGTTAAAAATGCGTGCGTTTGTGAAATGCACTTCGCGGCAGAAGCTTTCGAAAGAAATTTGCAGTTTGAAATGGGTAATTAGCATTTTGATAACAATAATTTTACTTTTGTAACCCAACACACTTGCAGGTTTAAGTTCGCGAAATCCAACGAAGTTGCTACCCAGCGCTTTTCCAACATTAACCACTGCTCCTGCAGAGGCTAATGAACGGCAGAAAAGGATGGAGTCTCGTTCCAAAAAAGAGATGTTGACAACAATCTTGAAGAATACCGACGCTGTTGAAGTAATTCAAGAAAACGAGGTTGGAGAGGCACCTCAAAGTGCAGAAGAGGTCATCGGTGAGAAAGACAAAAAAATACTGTATGTATGTTGCAAAATATATTAAAGTTCATTAAGTTCATAACCACTGTTTTTATCCTAAACCAACAGATATGTTGATGGAGAGAGCCTTGCAAGCAGTATTTGACGACTTAAATGGTACTGATTTGCATATGTGTACATACATATGTGCAAATTACGTCCAGAAGCATTTAGATTTAAGTAATTTTGTTAATTGTAACACCAAAATAAAAGAATTATTTTTCAGAGCTAGAATGTATTTTAGGATTCGTTCTTTAAATAAAAACATAATTGAACATATGTTTAGTAAAAAAAGAAAATTAAATAAAACAATAAATTGATACTTGGTTACAAAATATTCAATCTTTTTATTTACATAAATGTATATGGTTGAAACAAACACAGCAAAGATTGTCTCTTTTTAAATAATACAATGAAAATTCAATTAAATGAATATGTATATAAATGTTCACTATAAAATATTCACTTATAATGATATCTTTTATTAATATTAAATTTTGATGATATTCATGATTTTGTATGCCTGCAATACAAAATTGCTTCTTATTGCGAAGAAAAACAAACAACTGAAAATCAGCTGATTGCAAGTTGGTCAACCGTGACGTAGATGTGCAGAACGAACAAAATTTGAACTCGTCATTGCGCAATCTTGTTTCTATCATTCTTGGACACAAACTCCAATACTCGAGTTTCCTGGACATACACTTCATATAGACACAGTCTCAACTAAAAAAAAATTGGTTTTACCTAAGTGTGCACCTAAGTACGTTATAGTAGATAACGAGAGGTCTCTTAATTTTGCAACTATTACTTTAATGATGAAAGACCAGCTAGGTATAGATACTTATAAAACCCCGCATTGCAAAAGTTCAGTAAATGGATAGGTTGAAAGATTTCTCTCCACCCTTTCAGAAATTATATGAAACATTCCGTAACAAAAAAACGACCACTAGAAATATTTTTCGGCAGAAACGTGAGCACACATACTGAACAATACGAAAAAAGCAGATAGAATAACATACAGAAACTAAAACAAAAATAGAAAACTGACCTAGAAAACCATAACAACGACTGCAAAACAATTAAAACTTACATACCAGGAGAGACAATATTTGTTAAACAAAATACCAGATTGGGATCTACTATATAAAAAGGAAATTGTAAAAGAAAACAAACACACAACAATTATCACAGAAAAGGTATAATCTGAAAGTGAGTGAAATGTCAAATAACAAGAATAAAAATTTTTATATATACATATGTATATATTATGTAAACACAAAAAATAAATAAAAATTAAAAAAATTATATTAAAAAAAAAGTTTTTCTAACTTTTATGATTCACTATTACAGGATTATCTTGCTTTTATTATGGTTGCCAATAACAATGGCAAATCTAGACGAACTACGGAACTTTACGGACGCGCATACCATTACAATCTATAAAGGGATAGGGAAATTACAGACATCATCTATAAAGTTAATTCACTTAATAGATATTCAACAAATAGAAATTGAACTGCTAAAAATGCAAGAGCATACCGTTAAAGATCTTAAAACGAAAGAAAAGATAATTTATTTAATCACGTTTTTTTAGTGATGCCCAAACCGTATTGTGCAGTAGCAGCACATGTATACGCAAATTGTTGTACTTTTACAGTAGCTTTGTGTTGTTATTATATTATTATTTTTTTTTTGTTTTTAAAGTAAAAAAATATTTTAATGATTTCTACAAACAAGAATTTGAATTGGTCTGGTTCATTGTCGATAACTATACTTTTTATATCTAAGAATGGTTGTAAAAGTTCTATATTTTTTTCTTCTAAATTCGATTTGTCTTCAATATATTTTACTGTCAAAAATTTGGAAAAAGAATCAACGCACGTAAGAAATTTTAATTTCTGAGCGAAAAAAATGTTGATGTGAAATTGTTCTCCCTCTTTTTGTGGTATAGGAGCTCTCCCTATTGGAATTGGTTTTGGATGTCTTTCATATTTATTTGTGTTGCTTATCTGCAGTTTATTGCATATTGTTTAAATTACTTTATCATTAAAGGCCAATAACATTGTTGCCTTATTTGTGCCAAATTTTCCCTATAATTTCTATGCGCTCTACTATGGGTTTGTTCTTCTTCTTTATTAGTAATATCATTCGGGAATACTTTGGTATATTATAAAAATTTGATTGTCGGAAATGCTTCTTTCAAAATGTTTTTTATTGCGTACAGTACTTCAGGTGTGCAGAATATTTCAGTAACTATTTTTGGATTTATATATTCTTTTAAAATACCAACTATATTTTGTGGTATGCCGTATTCAATTAGAAATCTTTTGTTATTAAGACTGATATTTTTGCCCCATTATCGATTACTATTTGTTGTTTGAAATGATTTAAAGGCTTTTTTGTTTCGTTAATTTGGTATTCATCGCTGCTTTCTGCAGAATGTTGGGTTTCTATTATAGAATTGTCTGAGTGACTTAATTCGCTTGAATTTGTTAAATTATTTAAAAATTACCTTGGCAATGCGTCAGCAACCACATTCGTTGCTCCCGGTTTATAAATTATTTTTGGTGAAAATTCTTCTCTCTCTCTATCTTTTTATTTTTACGTTTGGATTTTTTTTCAGACATTGCGAATGCCAATGGCTGATAATCTGTTTGGATTTCTAAATCCCTTACTGCATAAAGATAATGTCGTAATGTTTTCAATGCCCATACTATGGCGAATAATCCCTTTTCGAATGTAATTGGTCTTCTTGCTTGGGATAAGCCTGCACCTACAGCTATATTTTTCGTTAAATTTTTTAAAATCGATAACCATTCTTCGTTTGGTGTCGAACGGCTCGGAAAGGTCCTTCCCGATCCTTATGGAGCTTTTGGTGTTGCCCAACGTCAGTTTACACAGTCGTATTAGTGTTGCGGGGATACCAAATTCAGACATCGCGGTATAAAGGGTGCTCCTTTCGTGCTCACTTAACAACAAGCAGAGGGAACGTTTTGCTTATGTAATGCACAATGTCAGGAAGGAGTGGGTGGAACCCGGCTTATAACGACTATGTATCAGTAAAACGAATTTTTAGGAGCAGTGTTTTACTTTGGATGTATTCCAATTATCGTGTTTGGTGACTTAAAACAGTTGCCACCAGTAGGAGATCGATGCAAATGCTGGAGCAAATAATTTCAATACCACAAAACTGGCGAACACGATGACCGACGAGTTCATTTCGACTGCGAAGAATACAATTAAGTCAAGTTCCTTAACAGAACGGGCAAACATATTAGAAGCTGTGAAGGGTTTCAAGCCATCAGAAACTCAGGGGATGCTTCATACATTGCAGCTCAAAACATCGATTAAATATATGGTAACAGTCAACATAAGCACGAGTAATGGATAAGTAAATGGTGCTACAGGGGAATTAATGCAAGTGGATACCGAATTGCCTGGACCAGAAAGTACAGTGGTGCGACTATGGATGAAATTCGCAGAATCAAGAGTTGGAAGCTTTGCACGTTCCAAACAACCTCATAGTCGCAATGCAGATTGGCCACCAATTATGAGCGTGGCCCGATCATTCCAATACAAGCAAAATGAACAAATAATCATAGAACGTAGACAGTTCCCTGTCATTCCAGCTGAAGCCATCACGAAACATAAAAGCCAAGGTGGACCACACACACCTGTATATGTAGGATGTAACAGAGTCATAAATGCCAATGGATTAGAGGAGTATATAATCGGGAAATTTTCTTCTCCGAACCCATTTGGACAGCGGGATCCCATTAAAACTCAACTTAAGAGATTGAGGACAGAAGGTGCGTGGACGACATGCTTCCGATTTTTAGCCGAAAAATCGAAACAAAGCCTGGATATTTATTACCAAAATTTAAGGAGTCTAAACAAGCATATTGCGGATATCTAATCAGATAAACTGATTTATACTGCTGATATTCTGTGCTTTGCTAAGACTTGTGCTTTATCTCAAGAAGAATTTCCAATAGAGGGTTATAATGTTATTGCACGCCTTGATGGCGAAACAAGGTAACCCCGACGACGCCCGGCCAACTCCAAACAAGATCGGTGCCCAGGATCATACCCAAGGAACGTCACAGGTTCAGCAAACGTTTACCAACTATTACACGTAAACAATTCGACAGTTTCTTTATTACTTGTGTTCAGGAACTCCACGTCTAGACTGCCAAAATTTAGAGAGCAAGTGGTAAATAATATCCGTTAGATAAATAAGCAGTTTAATGGACTATCAGTAGTCCGTGGAGGCTTTAACATATGACGCCTCACAGCAACTGACGATTTAGAGGCTCGATTACAACAGTTGGGACTTCAGTCAACATTGGACAACGCCGCCACAACAAAATAGCAACAGATTGGGTATGGTCAAACATGGATCCATCAATGACCTCATGTATCACTTATGAAACATCATATAGCGATCATGACGGAATATTTTTAAGTTTTAGAAAATAGATATGTTTTATATGCAGTTTTTTTGCCATGAAGTTTATGTTAAATTTGACGTGGTATCTTCACGAAATTCAACATGTATTACTGCTTAAGATAATAACATAATCTCAGCAAAAATTGTTCATATCGGATTTCTATAGTATATAGCTTCCATACAAACTGGACACATAGTTACTAAATGAAATACACCTGTGAAGGGTATATTAGCTTTGGCGCAACCGAAGTTAACGTTTTTTCTTGAAGAACTAGTAAAATGTTTTCCTTTGGTCAAAAATCACTGGCCTCTTACGTCTTCATAGGGATGTAGGGCAGGTCGCTTCCAAGCTGGTGCATTCTGGGTAACGCTAAATGACCTGCGGCCTTCACGGCCTAACAACTCCCTGGACGATGTTTGGCTTTGGACTTGTTTTTGGAGAAACGTTTGTATTGGATTTGGTAGAACCCTGGGCTGGTGGGGGCGGTATTCTGACACCTGAGTACGATGAGGTGACACTCATCAGAAATGGCTGACGGGCTAATGTCGCAACCGTCCTCGTCCCGTTAAAACCCTGGCAGGCCTCAGAGTACGTTCCCCCAGAGGAACCTCTGCTAGAGTTATGAAAGGATCCACGGGGGGTAGAAGCAAGGCAGCTTTAGCAAGGAAGCTAAAGTCAGACCGCCGACTGGCGGCCAAGATCGTGGAACGCTACGGTGACAAGAATGTTGGTGAGGTTTCTGAGCAATATGCTTGTACACTCGAGTGGGCCAGGAAAGTGCTGAGCGAGGACGATAGGGTAGGACCGGAAGTTAAGAGGAGAGAACTGGCGGTCAAGCGGCAGAGGTCGCACGAGGGAGAAACCTCCCTTGGTAAGAAACCGTAAACGGGAAAGGTGCCAACCTTTAGCGAGATCGCTAAAGGCGCTGGGGCTACAGTACTTGGGATGCTCGATCGCAGTAGGAAGGACGGTGCCATCTCCCATGATGAATGGAAGAGGGTAGCGGCGGCTATCTCGTCGGTCTTCCTGAGGGTGGTCAAGGAAAGCCCTGGGCCACCCCCAAAATGTGTGAGTGCCAGTTGGCACCAAGGGCTCACAAGCTGTGCTGACGAGAGATTGGCCATCTTGTATAAGAGGGCAGTCTCTCAGGTGGGGAAAGTTTAGAAGGGAGCCAAACTTGAGGCCGTGGCCGAAGAGGATCTTCCTCTTCGTCCTAAGGCTCGCGTTTGGCTGCCGGCCGAACCTTCCTTTGCGAGCGAGATTGAGGAAATCCTCAAATATTGCAATCCCTCACTTCTAACGCAGGACTGGAAAGTGTTAAGAATAGAGAAAACCGATGAACCGTATCGGCAAGCGCTGATAATGCTAAACACGGAATCCATCGGTCCAAAGGGAGCCATTAGCTATGGTTTCGAAATGGTAGTGCTGAAAGTACTTCCATCAGATGCCAGAGCTGATGGCACCCAAGCTGCGGCGGCTGCGGTTGTGGCAAAGGGTGCTGACGGTCAAATGACTTTGAAATCGACCCGAATCTCTCGGATGTGGCAAGTACTGGGGGCGGTTCGTCGATCGGCGACTCCGTCCTCAGCCTCGAACAACTGTTTGAGGAGGTGAGGGTCGATCACGACTTGTGCGCTGAATTAGCGCTCCTGGAGGAAAGTCTGAAGGACGAAATTCCTCCAGATTAACCTCCAGCATGCGAAGGCGACCTCCGCTCATCTATTGCTCCGTCTGGAACAAGACGGAGCTGACGTCGTCCTGATCCAGGAACCGTGGCTGACAGGTAACGGGATCTCTGGATTGAGGACAAAGAGCCATAGGCAGGTAGGAACAGAGCCTGCATGATGGAAAGGAATGAACTAACGGTATTTCTTTTACCCAGCAACGCTGACGTAGTGACAGCGAAGCTGGAGTGTGACAACGGAGATTTCTGGCTTGCATACATGCCACATGATGATGAGGGAGGAGCCACCTCCCTTACTGCCGCTTAAGACTGGCACTGGCGTCATCATCGGCTCCGACGCTAACTCGCGACACCAAATCTGGGGTAGCTCGGATACCAATAATAGAGGTGAGTCCCTTTTTGATTTCATTATTAGCGAAAATCTTCGCATTTGTAACAGGGGAAACTCTCCTACCTTCGTGACCGCAGGCAGGGAGGAGGTTCTCGACCTCACCCTAACCTCAGAAAGGATTGCCCCGCGGATCTCGAGCTGTAGGGTTTTCGACGATCACTCCTTTTCAGATCAGAGGTACATCGAGTTTGGTTTAGTCGGAGAAGGTTCGCCTAGGAAATTTTTCAGAAACCCTAGGAACACGGATTGGGAAGGTTACCGCAGGAGGCTTCGGCAAACTCTCCCACACGCACCGGGGGTGGACTTATTGGCCACTACCGATGCGGTGGAGGAGTGGGTTGAAGTCTTCAGCTCGGCGTGCAGCGGTGGAGAGGTCCTGTCCACTGAAATCACCGAAAGGCAAAGGGAAACCTCTATGGTGGACTACAGAGCTCTCAGATATCAGGGCATAATGTAGACGTTTATTGAACAGGGTCCACAAAAGTGGGTTATCTGGTGACTGGGCTTTGTATAAAGCAGGACTTTCTATTTACAAGTCCGAGTTAAGAAAGGCTAAGAGGACCTCGTTGAAGAACTTCTGTGACCTGTCACGAGTCCTATAGATTCAGGCGCAAAAAGCCCAGTGTCCCTGGGGTATCTCAAGGACGCAAATGGGAAGTGGGCCCTTAGTAGTGAAGGAACACTTCAAATGCTTCTCGACGCTCACTTCCCGAGCAACATGCCCTCTGTGAGGGGATCTCTCGGGGTGCCGCATGACGATTGCGCGGCCTTTGTCGGCATCCTGGATGAGCGACACTTGACGTGGGCGATTAACTCGTTCAAACCAAGTCCCCGAGACCAGACGGTATCATACCAGCGCAGCTGCAACAGGCTGTTAAGGTGTCATGCAGCTGGTTGGGACCTATCTATGCGAACTGCATCAGATTAGGTTACATCTCGGGAGTCTGGAGACGAGTCAAGGTTACGTTTATCCCGAAGGCTGGCAGGGGTTCCCATGTCACGGCCAAGGATTTCAGGCCAATCAGCCTCTCCTCCTTATTGCTAAAGACTCTGGAGAGACTGATGGACTGGTATATAAGGAGGCGCATTCCGAGAGACTACCTGTCAGGAGCATAACATGCTTATCATAAAGGTGGGTCAGTAGATACTGCCTTGCATACTATCGTGTCATGGCTCGAGGAAGCCATTGAAGTCAAAGACTTCGCTGTTGAGACCTTCCTTGATATAGAGGGAGCTTTCAACAATATCCTGCTTAAGGCAGTAGTAACTGCTCTTGACGGTCTTGGATTTGGATCGAACCTCAAGCACCTCATTCTCAGTCTTCTGTGAGACAGAGTGATCGAAACAGAATGCTGGCTCCTTCTCTGACCATATATACGACGAGGGAGGTATGGGTGGGAAGAAGACGTTGAAGGAGAGAAGCCGACTAGTGTAGTGTATTCCAGGCTGAGGTCGCAGCCATCAAGGTAGCAGCTGATTTGCTGCTACGGAGTGCATTCACTTTCAGAGAAGTGACTATTCACTCAGATAGTAGAGCGGCTATATTAGCCTTGAACTAATTCGTAGTGCATTCAGGGTTGGTCGAAGAATGTCTAACGTCGCTATCTCTACCAGCTAGAGTTTTTGTGATTAGACTGGTATGGGTGCCGGGCCACAGCGGAATTGCAAGTAATTGCAAAGCTGATGAGTTAGCCCTAGAATCATTATCGGTAGAATGGGAACGGATCGGTGCTCCTGTATCTTCTTGTGTTCTACTACTAGATAGCTGGGCAACGCGGATGCTAGTCCAACGCTGGGCCAGCATCGGTACTTGTGCGGTTGCAAAAGTCTTCCGGCCCAGGGTAGATTGCAGGAGATCTAACGATCTCTTACCCCTCGGTAAGACTAACCTCTCATTATTAATGGGACTTTTAACAGGCCACTGTCCTATTGGCTTACATGCGGTAAGAATGGGTATCTTACCGGATGCTGACTGTATAAGCTGTTTGGAAGAGGATGCGGTAGAAACAAGCCAGCACTTCCTGCTTGACTGTCCCGCGTTTGGGAGGTCAAGACTTAGACACTTGGGGCACATACCTTTGGACATCCCACCGAACTGGCGGGTGTTGAAGTTAAGCGTCTGTGTAACTATGAATTGGCTAGAAAGCGATTCGCCAATCTGTAAGTTCGAACTCGGGAGTTCTTTTTCAATGGCATCACAACATTATTAGTCTACGTGTGATCTTTGATCAGCCATCTAACCTAACTTAATCTACGTCTTCAGATTTACTTAAACACATAGTTACTAAAAGAAATGCACCTGTGAAGGGTATATTAGCGTCGGTGCAGCCGAAGTTACCGGGTTTTCTTGTTTTTATTTAAGTTCGTCGGGTGTAGGAAACAATAACTAGAACTGAACGAGATGAGCGTATACTTTTGACGCATGTATTTATTTTTTTGATGCAGCAGTCAAATTATTACCGGTAGTACTTTAGGGTAATAGTTTATAAAAAGTATCAGTTATATACATACATATATAATAATTCAAATGGCTTAAAGCAGTCAAAATTTATTTTTAGTATATAGTGGTCCGAACTGAAAATGTCAAGAACTTGAGTTTAATCCGTTAATTTGTATGACAGCTACTTGCCATATTAGTCCGAAATCGAGATTGGGGAAGAATAGACATGTGACAATTTCAGATCAGATATCTAAAAATAATAATCTCACGAGCTGGCTGGTGTATGGCTAAATGGACATAGCTCCTCACGCTGATCATTTATATGTATATGTAAAATATATGTATAGTATTTACATAGTATATATATACAAGGTGTGTTCCAAAGTAAACAGTCAATTTATTTTATTCAAAATAGTCTCTTTCTTCTTCAATACCTAAAAGCTGTACGGACGAGGTCCAAAAGCATGTCGAACGAGTATTTTAGCTCGTTGACCGGTGTGGCCGCCAGTATGCCGGTGCAAGTCTTTGAATGGCCTCTACGTCTGCATCACACTTTCCTTTCATGGACAAATGCATTTTTCCGAAAAGGAAAAAGTCGCACGGTGCCATATCAGGTGAATGCGGGGAGTGGTTAATGGTTAAAATGTGATATTTGGTAAAATAATCGTCCTTCGATTGTTGGATTCTGAGCAATTTTTGGTCGTCAGTCAATTTGTGCGGAACAAACGATAAATCGATGTTTTGGAGAAGTTCAATTCCATTTCCATGAATTTCAATGATAATTTCGGATGATCTTTGATGAATTCGACGTTTCGCTAAAAGTTTTACCAATTTTAAAACAAAATTTAATGTTGGCTCTTTGTTCGAAGCACATTTTCGCACCGATAACACAAACATACTGACACTAAAGGCGCACACCTAGTGTGAAATTTTCAAAAAATCATTTTTTTTTTCATATTTCGATGGGTTATATCTTTTAACATACTAAAATTTCAAACCGATTTCTGAAACAGTTTTTGAGTTACAGCCATTTAAAAGAGTAGCCGCTCGGCAGTTAGATAGTTGCATTGGAACTTTAAACGCGTTTTTCTCGAAACAGCTTTTTTAAGAATTTGCTGCAGTAATTACTCAAAAACAAATGATCCGATCACTATCGAATTTTTTTTACATGTTCTACTATATATATAGTTCTCCGTACAATGAGCAATGGATTTTTTATATGATCAAAAAATCGAATTTTGGTAGGCCAAAAACTACCAAAATTTTGGGAAAAATTCGACTGTTTTTTAAAACGCCGCCATATTGTCAATTTTTGATTTTTTTTATCGTTGGTTATTGTACAGACAATATTATCTAGTTTAACAAGAATTTTTCTCTTGGTCCGGTTTACTTATGAAATAAAATAAAATAAATAATTTAAAAAATAATTATTCTATATTTTTAGTTTTAATTATGGTATGTACATATAGTATTTGCATGTAATATCATATCCATTGCCATTTTTTGTTTTTATAACAAACTATCTAAAATCTTGTTTTAACTTAGCAGTTTTTTTAATTTATTTAACAATATTGTAGCACAATTGATCTTCAACAACTAGACTACGAGTTGACTTAATGGAATAAGTACTCCAAAATTGGGTTAATCGAATTCGTTCCTGTAAAAGAAGTCGGTGAGGCCATTTAAATGATGTTATGTTAAGAACATAATTGCATCGATTGTACTTCACATTGAATAAAAACATTTGAACTTCCTTAACATTTAGTGTGTGTTTTTTAAAGAAATCATATTACTCTTATTGGAAACCCTTGAACATAAATATTTATGTACATTTATCTAAAGTTGTACATATATTATGGACATTTATATGTATATACTTTTTAATTTACTAATGTCCACGTCTTCGTATTTCTTGACATAATTTTTTATACTCAATCTCCATGGTATTTCTTGTAGATTCAATAATTGTATCCATATCCTCCACAGCAGATCCAGCTGTATGAATTTCAGGTAAGATGTGAATAATGGCGTGTCCTGGACGGAACGATTTCTCCTCACGATTTAGAAAATAATATTTAGATATAACAACCGGTTGGATAGGACATTGACATTGAAGAGCAATATGGAAGGGACCTTTTTTGAATGGCAGTAATGTTTCTTTAATGTTGCGCGTGCCCTCTGGGAAGAATAATAGTTTACAATTCCGTTCTTGGATAGCCATGGACTCCTTCTGCAATGCACAGATGGAATCTTTCTTGCTGGAGCGATTAATAAAAAGAGTCCCCCACAGCCAAGCACCGAACCCAAAGAAAGGAAAGAAGAGAACTTCTTTTTTTGACACTACTGTTGCTCGCCCAATTACTGGCCATAAATATGCTAAGCCTGTGATAATTGAAAAGCAAAATTACCATATACTTATATGTATATCAAAAATATATGTATTAGGGTGTGTCATTCTGAGACAACCTTTTTTTTCAACTGAAAAACAGGCTAAAAACTTTCGAAAATGTGAAAAAAGTCACTCAAAAGATGAGCTCTTAATATTAATATTAAGAGGTGCTTCTTTCAAATTTTGTCTTTTCCATTTAAATAACATGGGAAAAAAATCATATTTTTTGTGGTGGTTATTGTGCGGAGGTTATTATATGTGTACTCGATGGCTGCCAGTAGGGATGGTAAACTGTATTCCGATTCTACCCGAGAATCGAGTTTTCTCGTAAAATAATTGATTTTTCGGAATCGATCTTCAGTAATCGAAGTCGATTAAGAATCGATTCTTGACATTCCAAAAAATCGATTATTTTACGAGAAAACTCGATTCGCGATCCCGTGCACATATAACCACCACAAAAAATATGATTTTTTTTCCATGTTATTTAAATGGAAAATAGAAAATTTTAAAGAGGCACCTCTTAATATTAATATTAAGAGCTCATCTTTTGAGTGACTTTTTTCACATTTTCGAAAGTTTTTAGCCTGTTTTTCAGTTGAAAAAAAAAAGGTTGCCTCAGAATGACACACCCTAATGTATATACATAAAAAAGAGAAGTAATCATACCGCACAAATCAAGAAAGCTTTGATGATTGATAAGCACAACAGCGCCGTGTTCCGTCCGAATATTTTCAAGACCTCGTACCTCCATTGTAACGCCTAACGCTTTGCAAAGCTGTCGACAGCCCCATGCAGGTATACTGTTCAGTGAAACACATTATTTTGAAATGTTTTAATAATAAAAACATTTTTTCATCAGAAATTAGCAATTATGTACTTATATATAACAGTGTATTGTATTTGTACTTACAACGCGTTTCGATAGTCCCGTGGCTTAAACATCATGAGGGGTATGCAAATAAGTACGATAGTACCAGATCCAATAATGAAAATTGCCATTTTAAGCTGGTATGGGGCCTTGGAGGAGAAACTTAGGATGAGCGCCAAGAGACACGCCAGACCAACCCATACACAACCCATTGTATATTGCTAAAATTTTAGTTCCTTTTGGAAAATAAATATCTTATTTACATAATATAAAATAGTATACAAATCTAGTATCCATGAAAAATGCTATGAAAAGAAAAAAATTTAAACACAAATGGAAAACAAATAAGAAAGGACTAAGTTCGTGTGGAACCGAACATTTTATACTCTTGTAACTGACAAAAATCAAAGCCAAAGAAAAACTTTAAGGTGAAAAAATCATATAGAGTAAAGTCAGCCGGATGTTCGAAATTCCTGATATTAATTGCATATATAGGGGTTAGGCCAAGCTTTCGGTCAAATTTATATACAAGTATTTTAGGCAAAAATATACACTATTACGATATTATGGCCGATATATGCGGTACAAAATCTCCCGAAGTTTAAAAATCTTTATATAAGTATACGGGGGCTAAGGGAAGTATTAGTTCGATTGAACCTATTTTTGACATAGAGACATATCATTATAAGAGAAGTATTATCCCTTAATTTCAGTTATCTATACCACACTTTGACCTACACTTTGGTCATAAAGTGGCACATACTAAAATAGCAAAGTTTTATACCGTTATATTAATGGGAAATAGGCGTGGTTGTTGTCCGATTTCGTCCATTTTCACAATATGACATAAGAGTGTAAGAAAAATATCACGTACTAAATTTTGTCGAAATCGGTTGGTCGGGTCCCGAGATATGGGCGTGCCACGCCCATCGTCCAATTTTCACTTTGGCTCCCATAAGGCTCTCTTATAGTATCTCGATGGTAAAATTCAATGTTTCTGGTGTATTTAGATATTGATTTATCGCGCTTTTAGTAGTTTTTAACTCTACCGTTATATGGGGAGTGAGCGGGGTTATCACCGGATTTCATCCATTTTCACACTGTCGCACATAGGAGCATTTACCCTCAAAAACAGGACAAAATTATTTTAAGTGATTTTATGAATGAAAATGCATGATTGAATATAATAATGCAATATATTAAAATAAAACAAGCAATTCAGCCGAAAGCCTATGATGCTAGCGCTGCGTACTTTAGTTTATATAATAATTTGTTTATTATGTAAGCTTTAATAAAATAAAATAAAAAAACAAGTAAGGAAGGGCTAATTTCGGGTGTAACCGAACATTTTCTATTGAATAAACTATATTAAAATAAAATGATAAAATAAAATTATAATAAAAAATAAGAATTCCTCCGTGTGTGTTGTTACAAAGCCTCTTATCTTATTATTCATCAGAATGTTCAGGCAACCCTGTTTCAGTGTCGACGTGGACCTCTGGTTCCTGTTACTCGAGGAGCTTTATAGTTTCACTCAAGAAGGGTTGGCTTTTGCTTCGTTGACGTTTTCGCTGGCAACTTAAAAATGGATCAGATGTGAGAAGAAGCCTGTTTAAAACATCTTGGTTGCACTGAACCCGTGAAAATTTTCTTGCAAAGTCTTGTCGATATATGTAGACGATAATGCTTGTTTCGAGCCTCCGCTGCCTCTTCTGATAGCTGACCGATAGGTAAGATAGCGTATTTTATGATTGTAGGGCCATGTGCAAGTATTTTATGAAGAGTGGGCGTCATTGGATGGCAGGAGATACATTTTTGCTGTATCTTTGCAAAATATTTGAAATTTCATTACATCAATTTTATGGCCAGATGACATTGCTTCTAGAATGACCTTAAGTTTGATTATGAAATCTTTTTTTATTCCTGTAATTTCAGCAGCTAAATCTGGATCGCTGAAGAATCTTCGAGATGTGTTACCCGAATTAGAATTTCCGAAACCAGCTTTTGGCATGTCTATTAATAGTCCGGTCCTTTCCCTGTATGCTTTTTGGATTCTCTCCTTATTTTCTTTCACAAGTTTTTTCTCTTCTGTGGTTTGGACTTGCCATTTCTTCAAAGGAAGTTTATAAGTAAGGTGTAATATGGTTTCAAATAAACGGATTCTAGCGTGGAGAATTTGCAAACCAAATTTTAAAGACTTGGGATCTTTCTCATTAGTACTTTCAAAGTTATTGAAACTTTTGGACGTTTTCCCACATATGTAACATCTCATGGTAGAAGTGGTATCGGTAGCCGCATTGCAAACTTTTGCGTCAACCATTGTTGGAAGCAATGTATGTCGCACGAAAATATCTCGTAATGGATTGGGTATTTTGGTCACCAGCAATCGTTTTGCCTGATTCTCTACGTATAATATCTCTTCTTTTGTGACATTGACAGTTTCATACAGAAATCGAATTCGAATTGGTCGGCAGAAACGAATAGATGAAGGTGTAGGATTTTGCCACAGAACTTTTTTGGTGTCACCTATATGTGACTGCAACCTCAAGGGAACCAATGAACTCTGAAATATGTTGGAGTCGTCATCGTCAGGAGAGCTAAAGAGCGAGTATTTTTGTTGATATACAACTTGATCTGAACTATCGCAACCCCATTTTGAAATAAGTTCAAGATTCTCTAATTCGGCTACCGTGCAGTTTTGAAGAACGTCCTCAATATAAAGACATAGGCTTATAGTAGTGTGGTCGAGTAAATCTTGGAGCACAACTTCAGCACATCTCTCTGTAACTCGTATTGAATCTTGTTTTGGATAACAGCTTTTTTTTGCTCCTCTAATAAGCGTATAACAAGGAAAATTACCCTTGTTTGATTCGTGTAATAATTCTCACTGTTTTCTTCAACAAAGATTTGTAAGGCTTCAGCAGGTGTGTACTTTTTTATTTCTGGCTTCTGAGCTTCTATTATTTTTTTGTATTTTATTGCTCTTGTAGGTGTAGAAGTTACGTCTATTATAAGTTTAGACGCAGCAGCATTACCTGACATCCTTTGACTAACGCTAGCTGTGTAAGTAAGCTCCTGGACAGGTATCTGCTCGCGAAAGACAACTCTTGGAATTGTATGCTTGGGCGCCCAGAGTTAGTATTCGGCGTCCAGTTGTGTACTAAAATGGAAGCGTTAAGCCATTCTTCGTATTTTTTGACAAATCTTTCTTCAGTATAACTGGACAATACCCATTTCTTTTTTAAATCCCATATGAAATACTTTAAATCATTACTTAAAGTTTGAAATTCGCCTTCTGGACACTTCATCATTTCTTGAAGCTTTTTTTCCATATATGACGTTTTATCTTCCCATTTTCTCGCAGCGCTTTCCCTACAAAGCATATATAATGTTTTTCGAGACATCTCTATAACTTTTGATTTTGAACCTGAAAAAACGAAATAATAGAACAAATTCCTAACGTAGTTCTTGCACATTTTCACTTCCAGTAATTTTGGGTACTACTCGAAAAATGTATACCCTCTTCCCACCCGTCTAGACTAATTTAGCAGGACTTCAGTGTTCAATTAAAAAAAAAAAACAAAATAAATAAAGCAGTACTCATTTTTTTTCAACTGATCAACTTTTTTTAACGCGTTTTTTTACAGGGGGGAAAGACGGGTAAAATGTTTAATCTGATATGTTAAGTAGAAACCCTGTAGTTTACTAAGAAAAAAAAATCATAGCTCGACCTCATCCAACACTATAAAAAAACACTAATTTCTAAAAAATTAAAAAAAAATTAGTTTTTTAATAATTCCGTGTTTTCTCGAAAAAAAACACAATAATACATTAACTAAATTAATTTTTATACTATTAATATTAAATACATACCATGTTGTCCTGAATCCATAATAAATATTTCCAAGAATTCCGTTTTAAAAAAAATACTTGAAATTTCGAGAACAATGGACAGTTTCGCGAATAAGCATGTGCGTTCTGAACGAACTCTAGGTTTCGACTCCTTGTGTGGCAATATATCGGCCTGAAGGTCATTCATTTAATCGGTTCATTGTAGACCGGTTATTTAGGTACCAAAAAAATCAATTTTGAGTACCATCGCTGAAGTTTGTAATTTTCAATTTTGTCCGGTTTTTGAGGGTAAATGCTCCTATGTGTGTCGTTAGGCGTTCTTATAAGATTTGTACTCAGCAAATTTGGTTATTGTAATTTCAGTAGTTTAGGAGATAAGTATGTACATTAAACTTATTAGACTTATTCATTTAGTGCTTAGTTATGGCACTTTATGTGATTTCGGTTAATGGCGATTTGTGAACGTGGCAGTAGTCCAATTATGCTCATCTACAAACCAAAATTTGGTTTTTGTAATAAGGAACCCACCATCCAAGTTTCATCGAGATATCTCAATTTTTACTCAAGTTACAGCTTGCACGGACGGACGGACGGACAGACAGGCATTCAACCGGATTTCGACTTTTCTCATCATGCTGATCATTTATAAGTATATACATACATAACCCTGTATCTATCTCGCTTAGTTTTATACGTACAACCGAACAAAGCTATAATACTCTGTAGCAACTGATCGCAAGAGTGTAAAACTGGTTTACAACTACTTTCACGATTAAAGTATGTACATATATATAAAATTAAATCGCTAATCAAAAAAAAAACAAAACAAAAAATGTAAACAAAACATATTATGGTTAAGACATTCAGAAAAGGAATGGATTTTTCTGATATGCCGTAAATCTAGCAATCCTGCGCAGTTTCCACTGCTGAGTCAATACTGGCCCTTGAATGAATATAAATATCATTAACTCTCATTAATGAGTTGGGGAGCAACTTCAATTAGAAAGGTAGAGATAAAGAATGAATCGTGTAAAACAAAATATTTATTAATAGTGAATAGCTTTAAGATCAAACAGATTATTCCAAAATTTTACGCAATTTCTTTCTGCCGTATTCTATAAAATTATTAAAAGAAAAATCAACAAATACAATAAAATAATAATATTAAAATTATATTTAACATACATCATAACGCACCATCGATTAGTTAAGTTCTGATTTTTTTCCTCTTTGTTTGTGAATAGTTTGCTATGTTTGTATTGGAATATTACATCAAAAATGTGGGTCGTACGTAGACTATTGTCGCCGATTGTATATAATGACTTATAATGATTCAAACGGCGGAGAGTTTTAGTAATGCCAAAGCACGCAGTCTCGATGGTATTCCAAATAAGGTCTTAAGCAGTGTCTACAAAAAGGTGTTTCACGAAAACCTAGAAACCAGCTCCTGCTCTTGTTTATAAGCTACTTAAGCAATTAATGAAATACTCGTAATATTAGGGTCTTTAAGATAACCAACACGTATTTCGTAAGTAGAAGTCACTTTTTGATGCGATTAAAAAGCTCACCGATATATTAACAAGGTAATATAGAGTCTCCTAGACAAAATAAATATACACTTTATAGATGTAGTGGCGAATAACGCGGGCGTTAACACATTAACGCGACGTGGCATCCGAAAATAGAGAGGCAACTTTACCTCAAATTCTTATTTAGGAACGGAAGTAAGTCAAAAACTAAAAGACTTTTAAACTAACGGACGCTCACAGTACAAGGTGCTTTCCAACGTAAACAGGATTTTTTGAATCTAGCGCCATCTATATGTCGACTGGTGCGTAAGAATCTGCTATCTTTATCGATTGTCAAATGAGAATTTCATGACATTTCATTGATTGGAAGCGAAGTTATTACGTTTTAAGTGTCAGTATGTTTGTGTTATCAGTGCGAAAATGAGCACAAAAAGCCAACATTAAATTTTGTTTTAAAATTGGTAAAACTTTTACCGAAACGTATCAATTGATGAAATAAGTTTATGGCGATGATTGCCTATCCCGAAAGAATGCACGAGTGATTTCAACGTTCTCAAAGTGGTCGTGATGACATTAATGATGATCAACATGTGGGACACTCAAAATCTGTGATCACCGGAAATTCCATCGAAACTGTGCGTGAATTCATCAAAAGTCAGCCGAAATCATCATTGAAATTCATGGAAATTTAATTGAACATCTCCAAAACGTCGATTTATCGACTTTTGAACGAACATTTGGGCCAACGAAAGGTGTGTGCACGGCTTGTTCCGCACAAATTGACTGACGACCAAAAATTGCTCAAAATCCAACATTCGTTAACCACTCCCCGCATTCACCTGATATAGCACCGTGCGACTTCTTCCTTTTCAGAAAAATTCATTTGGCCATGAAAGGAAAGTGTTATAAAGACTTGTGACATTTACTACAGTGGCCACATAAAGGAGCGCAAGTTTGGTGTTGGATTCGTGGTGGGAGAGAGACTCCGTCGCCGAGTACTATCATTCGCTCCGGAGAATGAACGTCTAGCCACAATCCGCATCAAAGCGAGGTTCTTCAACATATCGCTGATTTGCGCCCACGCCCTGACGGAAGAGAAGGACGATGTGACCAAAGATGCTTTTTATGAGTGCTTGGAGCGCACTTATGAGAGATGCCCCCGCCACGATGTCAAAATCGTGCTTGGCGACTTCAACGCCAGGGTGGGCAAAGAAGGTATCTTTGGCACTACGGTCGGTAAATTCGGCCTCCACGAGGAAACATCCCCAAATGGGTTGAGGCTGATCGACTTCGCCGGGGCCCGAAATATAGTAATCTGTAGCACTAGATTCCAGCATAAAAAGATACATCAAGCTACCTGGCTGTCTCCGGATCGAAAAACCACCAACCAGATCGATCATGTTGTGATAGACGGAAGACACGTCTCCAGTGTTTTAGATGTGCGTGCGCTCCGAGGTCCTAACATCGACTCGGACCACTATATTGTTGCAGCCAAAATTCGCACCCGCCTCTGTGCAGCAAAAAACGCACGCCAACAAACACAAGGAAGGTTCGACGTCGAGAAGCTGCAATCACAACGGACAGCCCAACGATTTTCTACTCGGCTTGCACTCCTGCTCTCTGAGAGCACTCGTCAACAACTCGGTATAAGGGAACTGTGAGACGGCATTTCAAACTCCTTACGTACAGCTGCAACCGAAACCATTGGTTTTCGGAAAGTGCAAAAGAACAGCTGGTACGACGAGGAGTGCCGTGTCGCAGCGGAGAGAAAACAGGCTGCCTACCTCGCAACGTTACGATCGACCACAACACGTGCGGGATGGGATAGATACCGAGAGTTGAAGAGGGAAGCGAGACGCATTTGCAGACAGAAGAAGAAAGAGGCCGAAATGCGTGAGTACGAACAGCTTGATAAGTTGGCCGACAGGGGTAATGCTCGAAAATTCTACGAAAAAATGCGGCGGCTTACAGAAGGTTTCAAGACCGGAGCATACTCCTGTCGAACCCCCAAAGGTAATCTAGCCACCGATGCCCAGAGCATACTTAGATTATGGAGGGAACACTTCTCCAGCCTGCTGAATGGCAGTGAACACATAACACCAAGAGAAGGCGAACCCGATTCCCCAATCGATGACGATGGAGCAGACGTTCCATTACCCGGCCACGAAGAAGTTCGAATAGCAGTTGCTCGCCTGAAGAACAACAAAGCGGCAGAGGCCGACGGATTGCCGGCCGAGCTATTCTAACACGGCGGTGAAGAACTGATAAGGAGCATGCATCAGCTTCTTTGCAAAATATGGTCGGATGAAAGCATGTCCAACGATTGGAATTTAAGTGTGCTATGCCCAATCCATAAAAAAGGAGACCCCACAATCTGCGCCAACTACCGTGGGATAAGCCTCCTCAACATCGCGTACAAGGTTCTATCGAGCGTATTGTGTGAAAGATTAAAGCCCACCGTCAACAAACTGATTGGATCTTATCAGTGTGGCTTTAGACCTGGAAAATCAACAACCGACCAGATATTCACCATGTGCCAAATCTTGGAAAAGACCCGTGAAAGGAGAATCGACACTCACCACCTATTCGTCGATTTCAAAGCTGCTTTCGACAGCACGAAAAGGAGCTGCCTTTATGCCGCGGTGTCTGAATTTGGTATCCCCGCAAAACTAATACGGCTGTGTAAACTGACGTTGAGCAACACGAAAAGCTCCGTCAGGATCGGGAAGGACCTCTCCGTGCCGTTCGATACCAAACGAGGTTTCAGACAAGGCGACTCCCTATCGTGCGACTTTTTCAACCTGATGCTGGAGAAAATAGTTCGAGCTGCAGAACTCATCAGAGAAGGTACCATCTTCTATAAGAGTGTACAACTGCTGGCGTATGCCGATGATATTGATATCATCGGTCTCAACACCCGCGCCGTTAGTTCTGCTTTCTCCAGAGTGGACAAGGAAGCAAAAGAAATGGGTCTGCAGTGAACGAGGGCAAGACGAAATATCTCCTGTCATCAAACAAACAGTCGTCGCACTCGCGACTTGGCACACACGTGACTGTTGACAGTCATAACTTTGAAGTTGTAGATAATTTCGTCTATCTTGGAACCAGCGTAAACACCACCAACAATGTCAGCCTGGAAATCCAACGCAGGATTACTCTTGCCAACAGGTGCTACTTCGGACTGAGTAGGCAATTGAAAAGTAAAGTCCTCTCTCGACGAAGAAAAACCAAACTCTATAAGTCGCTCATAATTCCCGTCCTGCTATATGGTGCAGAGGCTTGGACGATGACAACAACCGATGAGTCGACGTTGCGAGTTTTCGAGAGAAAAGTTCTGCGAAAGATTTATGGTCCTTTGCGCGTTGGCCACGGCGAATATCGCATTCGATGGAACGATGAGCTGTACGAGATATACGACGACATTGACATAGTTCAGCGAATTAAAAGACAGCAGCTACGCTGGCTAGGTCATGTTGTCCGGATGGATGAAAACACAGCTCTGAAAGTATTCGACGCAGTACCCGCCGTGGGAAGCAGAGGAAGAGGAAGACCTCCACTCCGGTGGAAGGACCAAGTGGAGAAGGACCTGGCTTCGCTTGGAATATCCAATTGGCGCCACGTAGCGAAGAGAAGAAACGACTGGCGCGCTGTTGTTGACTCGGCTATAATCGCGTAAGCGGTGTCTACGCCAGTAAATAAGAAGAAGATATTTAAATATACACTCTTAACATTGAAATAAGTTCACTTTTCACTTTTATTTTGCAATTTTTCAGCCAAATTTAGTAATTTAAAATCACTTATCAAATTTATGGCTGAAAAGTTTAGAGTGTTTATATTTACGAGGAAAACCAGCATTGCCACACCTTAAAAACCAAAAGTGAAATATTTTTTAGCGTTTCACAGCGTTTTCCTTGTTTGTACTTTCGAGTGATTCTTTTTTCTTTATTAACTATAAAAAAACTATAAAGAAGATTTTTCTAGCTAAAATTGAATATGTGAACACTTTTCTATATACATACATATATGAATATATGAATAATATGTGATTTATATTTAATAAACACAGATAAGTAAAATCGTGTGATAATATTATATTATATATATGAGTGTATATAACATTTTTATATACATATTACAATTTTATACTATAATAAAAACATCAGCGAATACCCGGGCTAACTGAAGTACTTTCGCGTAGTACTCTTTCCTGCGTTGGCGGCCTTCGGCCGCGCTCTAAAAAAATAACCCTGGCCGAGCGAATACCCGGGGTGACTGAAGTACTTTCGCGTAGCACTCCTTTCTGTATTGGCGGCTTTTGGCCGCGCTTTAAAAAAATAACTCTGGCCGAGCGAATACCCGGGGTGACTGAAGTACTTTCGCGTAGTACTCGTTTCTGCGTAGAAAATAAAGTGTTATAAAGTGCTTATAATTTATGGTTATCATGCACTCAAAATTTAAGTTTTCGTTATAAAATGGTAAATTTTGGTTATTATATTTGTCAGCGATTTCCATTTATTTTTGATGATACATTGGTTTGTATTTTAGGCGACGATAAATATATTGTTATATTTAAAATATGAGTTTTGGGTATGAAGAGGTTATATTTTTCGGTTATCATGCACTCATATTGAAACAAAATTTGAGTTTTCGTAGTGTACTGTATACTTTACACTTTATTACGTAATATTATTATATAATATAACTAATACATGTATATAATATTACTTATTTGCTTAATAAATTTAAAAAAGAAAATATCCATATGCATGAATAGAGGAATTTTTGCGAAAAAGAGGAATTTCAGCGAATTGGCTTATCATCACATGGCAGCGGTCCATTTCGTCGTAATTTTTGGTAAACAAATGAGGTTCAAACAAGTGTAAAATGTGATTTTTAAAATAAAGATTTTTTAGGTAAAAAACCTGCTAAAAGTGTAAAATGTAGATTTATTTTAAAGATTATAGTGCAATTTAATTAATTTCAAGTGAAAACTGTGAAAAAAGTGTGTTTAATGTGGTGAAATAGCTCCTTGAAATGGTCCAATTTTGCGAATTTTTAAGGCCGAATATCTCCTAAACTAAGCGTTTGCGGATCCTATAACCCTTTATGTTTTCTAATCAGGAGGATTTCCTCTTTTGAACGGTACCTTCAAATCGCGGCGCCAAAGAAATCGGAATTGTGCCCAAAAGGCCACGAGCTAAATACTCGTTCGACATGCTTTTGAACCGTGCAAAAACCTGTATTGAAGCAGAAAGAGACTATTTTGAATAAAATAAATTGATTTTCCCGAACAAAACTATTTGTTCTGTTCAAAAGTTTTCAAAGTCCTGTTTACTTTGGAATGCCCCTTGTAATTACAAACTAAATCACCAAGATAAGTACGAGAGTGAAATCATCGCAATTACCATCCTTGAGCTCAAAATGTCACAGTGAACAACCTTAGAGTTGCTTTTCAAATGATGAACTAACAAAACATTCACAGGCCGACAATAATCTCTAGTATGGTTTGCATGAAATCGGTTTACACTTACTCCTATTTTCCATTCATCCTGTATAAGTCAATAAGCAAACTATTTTAAATCTTATTAAAATTAATAGTACTAATAACGATATCCCGTGAGCATTTGGAAATATTTCACATTTTTATTGCTTCAAGTTGCAAGAGTTTCTAATGTTTCGATATATTTTTCGAAACATTTTATTATCTGCACTGTATAAAAAAGTCCGAAACAAGGAATAAACAATTAAATTGTAATGAAAATATGTCCTTAAATGTTTATTAAATCACCACAAATATATTAAAAATAAGTCAAGTCACAAATGGATGTAGGTCATAGCTTGCCATTTAGTATATTTAATATAAAATTCGTGGATTGTTATCTTACATGTAATGAATGAAAAAACTTAATCGATTTTTTATCATAAAACAAATACACATGTTCGCTTACATACATATATCAGCATACATATAGACTGTAGATGTTTGTGATTTAATTAATGAATCACACTATTTTCAACGATTGTCTTTTTTTTACTTACTAACGCTAATCTAGTCAGTTTTAAAAATATCAGCGATCAGACAGAAACTTAATATTAATAACTCGTACAGGCGGTAGTCCCCCAGACTAGCACCATTATCCATCGAATGTTCAAACAATACTGAGCATTTTGATTTAGGATTGTGGTAGTTTTCGCTATCGACTCACCTACAACAACATACAACGCTTATCGCGGAAGCCGTTTGTTTGGTTTAAAGAAAGTAAGAGAAAATTTGTTTTATAAGAAATTCTCACCGTTGCCACCATGTCTCATACGATTTTACTCCATTTCGGAAATATTCATTTGTACAAACAGAATTCCATATATTTATACGTATATTCATATATGTATGTATAATTACATATATGAGTAGATCGTATCGGTACAATACTGAGTTTGTGACTATCAACGAATATGTCGTGGGTTCAAATCATAATAGATATAAAATCCGGTGACCCCACAGAAGCCAATATCAAAATCAATTTCCATTTATGATATGGTGAGACTTTTTTGGACGCATAAATCATTCGAAGACAAATTAAAATTTTTATTTTCTTACATTTCTCAAACATTACAAATAACAGGAAAAGCTCGGCCCTACAAAAACCAATAAAGTTGTTGCGTCGTTGTTGTTAAATGCACATACTGTAACCATTAAAAGATTAATACATACAATTATATTCTTATACATATATGTACATACATACATACATAGGCACATTTTATATTGTAGAAAATTACTTAATTATGTGGGAATTGTACTTTGAATAGTTGATCATATACTTAAGTTACAAAGTGCAGGAAAGTAATAATCGCAGTCATTAATAGCAAATCATTCGACATTTACTTGAATTTCTAGTGGGTATATTGCTGTCATACCCTTGTGTTCATAGTACATACAGATATACATACATATGTATGTATATATTTGTAAGTACATGTTTCGCACAACAGTTTTTAATGGTATGTGCATTATGTTGATTACCGAATATATTTTCGAAGGCGTAGAATGGGCTTCGTCCCCGATAGCTAAGACGATAATTTAGAATCAAAGTAAACATTTTATTTGAATTTAAATTTTGAAACTTTTAAGTAAATTTTTACATTGGAGTTCGGGTACCATATGAGCATATACATATGTATGTATATATTTATGCATTCATATAAAGTTTAACAAAAAACGTACACGGCGAAGTTTAATATCAACAGCCATAAAAGTATTAATTTGAAAAATGTTTGAAACTCTTGCACAAAAATTAATATATATCGTTGTCTATATATATAATATATTGAATATATAAAAATTTTATTCATGCAACCGAGTTCACACCATATATCAGTCAATAACTGAGAAAAATTTGATCATATTATTTCGACTAGTTTTGAATTTTAAATTTATAGACCGACTTTAACGATTATTATATGAAATATCTCAAAAAGTTTAATCAAAAATCAAATTCATTAGCATGGTTGACATTATATAAAATATTCTTGGTAATGAACCGTTACCAATAGTACTTGTTCATCACCGATTTTGCCACATAATCTCGCTTAATTAAAAAAACAGACATTCATAACACGCAAAGTCAAATTAAGAGGTCATCAAAAACTGATGATTTTTGTAATTTCATCGTAATCATTCACAATAGGCTGATAGTGGCATGTTTCACGTGTTTAATTCGAATTTCATATAATGCCATATAAATACCCTACTGGAAAAACACTACGAAAGAAATCCACTTATATTAGCATTCTAATGAAATTTTGTCATTAATTTAATTCCCAATCACATGGATAAGGTAGTAGGGCAGACTACAATTTTCTTGAGAAAACATGTATCGATGTTCACAAAATGTACTAGAAAATAATTATAAATAGACTTAAAAAACACTAATTTTACATTTTATGCTCTGAAGAATGAACTAAATAATACAAAACTTGGAGGTCCTTGATTACACCCTTGTAGTCCTTTTGGCCATAAGGGGGTATTCTAGTATAAAAATTAAAAAAAAAATATTTTCTTATTCGATACTCTGGGTTTTCAAAATTATCTCTCTCAGAAATCAAATTATTCCGAAGTTAAAGTTGAGTTGCCACCATATTAAGCAACTCGACCGGTTTCCGGAAAACGAAACTTTACACGCATTTTTCTCGAGACTACTTCTTTTGATGTGGTTGACAGGATATCTCAAGTTCTGCTTAACCAATTTCTTTGAAATTTTACAAAAATCTCTCTAAAAAAACTTTAAAGGTCAATCCGATAGCGACAACTTTTCTAATGAAGAATTTTTTCAATTTGCTTGTTTTAGATCACTACAAGAGTTGGAATCATAACAACTAGGAAACATAATAGGGCAATTCAGAATATTGTGGATCTGAGTTTGCAAAATTGTGCAATTGCAAATATTTACCATCAATAATTAACGTCTTTTTTGTGATTTCTGTGCAATCCTTGCAAAGACCATTAATTCACAGCTGTGAAGAAGAACATTGTTTGTAAACAAAATTTTCGCACAAATTGAAAATATGCCGAAAAAAGTTTTAGGGAAAAATTAACTGAGGCTTTATTTGATGAAGCTACTGAAGAAATTATGAACATTGAACGTAAGAAATATTTTTATGCGGCACATAGGACAAATTTCAAATTTCTTGATTTTTAATTTACAAAATTTACAAAAATTTTCTCCATTTCTTCTCTTTGTTTACAATGTTTTTGTTTTTGACAGCAGCAGATAATTTGAAAATCAGTGTTGCAAATAATACAATGTCGTTTTAGTGTTGCTTATTTGCAAAGGTGTAGAAGGTGCATCGCTATACATTTTGTTAGTGTAAAAGCAAAAATATACTCGCTAATTTGCAATTGCAAAGATGCAAGATCATTTGCACCAGATTCTGGATTGCCCTAATGTTTTTTTGCAGCCACTCTATCCGCCTGTAATTCGAAGATTTTTTGATTTTTTTTAATATTCTTTAAATTGCAATGAAAATCGTATAAAAAGATGGATAGTAACAATGTTTTTAATTTTTTAAGTAAGTTTGAAAAATGCCTAAGATTTAGGCATCTTGATCAGAATACCGCCATAACAAAAACGGTAGAAAGCCCACATATCATAATAATTTTTCATTACGGTACTAATGATGTTAAGTTGTAATCTGTTAATAAGCACATGTTTATAAAATTCTACATTATTTTAAAAGAATAGAGAACTCACATCCTATGCGTTAATGTAATACTATGTTCCGACCGAAAATTTCAAAGATTAGATTACATTTAATCATTTCATAACCCAACAGTGTTCTCACTGCCGTTAGAAAGATCAAAAAACAGCTGTTATTGTCATTCAAGAATTCACATCGCTTAATATTTATCAAAAGGAAAGATTGTCAGATAGTATTTTCAAATAAAAGCCGTGTTTTTTTAATATTTTCCATATAATAGAAATAATGAATGCATTTTTTCATTTGCTAAGTCGATTTTCAGGTGAAATTAGATTCATTGTTTTAAAAAAAATTTGTTTGTTTACATTTTTTCCCCCTTTGTAGTGTCTACATCAGCTGTGATAATGTAGAAGATTTCCAGTGCTGACAAGTAGATTGCGCAAAATCAGAGTCGCACGGACAGATTTAGCGTGGATCAGTCTCAAATCATTTCAATGAAGTGATTTGGAACTGTCATTTTTGTATGGCGAAATCTTGATAAATTTTTAATACTATGTTCAGACCGAAAATTTCAAAGATTAGATTACATTTAAGCATTTCATAACCCAACAGTGTTCTCACTGCCGTTAGAAAGATCAAAAAACAGCTGTTATTGTCATTCAAGAATTCACATCGCTTAATATTTATCAAAAGAAAAGATTGTCATATAGTATTTTGAAATAAAAGCCGTCTTTTTTAATATTTTCCATATAATAGAAATAATGGATGCATTTTTTCATTTGCTTGGTCGATTTTTAGGTGAAATTAGATTCATTGCTTCCCTTTGTAGTGTCTAAATCATCTGTGATAATATAACAGTTTTCCAGTGCTGACTAGTATTTTCCAGTGCTGACAAGTAGATTGCGCAAAATCAGAGTCGCACGGACAGATTTAGCGTGGATCAGTTTCAAATCATTTCAATGAAGTGATTTGGAACTGTCATTTTAGTATGGCGAAATCTTGATAAATTTTTAAGATTACTGGGATAATCCATTCAATAGCCGAAATCGTGTGATTAAGTGTCGGTCTGAATATAGTATAAGATTAGTGGGATAATCCATTCAACAGCCGAAATCGTGTGATTAAGTGTCGGTCTGAACATAGTATAAAGTAAAGCATGAATGCAACCTACAGGGCCTTACAATATTTATACATATGTATGTACATATATGTATACAGTCGTTGACTTTATTGCTATGCCAATCTATCGATTATAAAGGGTGTCTCAAAAATTACACAAGGTTGATATATAGAATAGCAAACACAGTTTTCAGTCATTCGATTGTTCAATAATGAAGACACGTTTTTGTATCGGGTAACGCTCTACTTTTACGAACTCTGTAGGCTGTCGATCTTTTTAGGGTTGCCAAAACGTTACTACAGAAATGGCAGCAAATTTATATCTTGCGTTAATTTTGGGATACCTTTTACTAGTGAAAATGTGAGGTCATACAGACGTCTCCCCTTAATTTATTTGCATTTGTTTGTGATAAAGATGCAAGAACAAATAAAATTATTCAATAAGTATTAGCATATAAATGTATTATATGTGAATTTAATATGGTAATTTGTATTAATGTGTAATTGCAATTAAAAACAAATAAGTAAGGGCTAAGTTCGGTTCAACTGAACATTTTATACTTTTCAACTTACAAGAATCAAAACCAGGCTAATACCTCAGGGTAAAACACGTAAACCAGTGGATCGGAGCCCAAGCAATTATATATACATATATAACTATATACATATACATGGTATAACTCATACACTGAAATATTCGACATTATTTTGTTAGAAAATCAAAATGCATTATACTATGAGCAAAAATTAGTATGACTTTGTTCAGCGGTCGTTTGAGTTTGCTGAATAACCAAAAGTCACACAGAGCTAAATTAGGCGAATGCTGTGGTTGCGGCACGATATTTGTTGAAAATTTGGTAAAAAAATCACGAAAAATCAATGCAGTGTGCGACATTGTATCATAAATAGCTTCACGCAAACGACATACAACACTCAAATGGTATTCCTTGTTGACAGTTTGGCCGGTCTGAAGGAATTCGGAGTGCACCAAACCTCGATAATCGAAGAAAACACAACCTCTATTTTTGTCCTGCTTTAACGTTTTTTTCGGTTTCGGCTAGTGATGAGCGATATTTCACTACCGGTGATTTTTTCACTGTGATTGAAAAATCGCAAATCGCAACTGCGATTACTTTTTATAAATAGCAGTTCGCTTCTATGAACTGCGATTGCGATCGCAGTTCGAAACTGTGATCGCAGTTCGAACCAGTGAATTGCAATCGCAGTTCGAACCAGTGATTGTGATCGCAGTTCGAAACTGTGATTTACGATAGCAGTTCGAACCTGTGAATTACGATCACAATAGCAAATAGCAGAAAAGTAACAACTTTCCTCAGGGTATTGTATATATCGTATATGTTATTTTTCGTCATAGCGGTTTGAAATTTTGAGTGTAACGATCTTATAATTTTTAATAATGGCAGGAAATGTATCAAGGAAAAGAAGTGAAGTGTGATTTTTGAAGTGGTAGATGAAATATAATCAAAATGGAATATTTTAATTTGTTTTAATAAAATTTTTAATTTTACTTATTGTTAAAACAGAATTTGAAAGCTTTTTGTGATGAAAACAAGAATTGTAACTAATTAATTTCAGAAAAAATATGGAATAAAAAAATTACGGGTTTTTAATATTTTCCCAAAGATTAGGAAACTCCCGTTATTAATTTGGTCTTGAAAATATTATTAGCGGGTATTCAAAACATTCTGATGGATTATGGAGTTTATAGTTTTTCTTTGAAAATATTAAAAGCGGATCATACCAACATACAAACGAACTATGCAATAAGCTCTAAGTTTCAGGTAGCGTTCCCACGACAGTCGGGTGTACGTAACTGGACGGGACCCGGACTTGTATTCGGCCAAACACTGTCAAATCGGCAGAATCTGCCGCTACAACAACAACAACAAAAGGTCTCCGTTTTAACGTCGACTTAGTTGCGATCGCAATAGCAATATAAAATCACAGTGATTTAAAAATAGCAATCACTGAAATCACAGTGATTTAAAAATCGCAATATCGCTCATCTCTAGTTTCGGCACACCTTTGCCACGATATCCGGCCAATTGATCGTCTGTTTCGCGATCGTAAACATAGATCCAAGATCTTGGTAGTCAGATAGAATTTTTTCCACAACGCTGTTTTAAGAAAAAATTTAGAGATTTTGGAATAAGTCGTGATATCTTAGACCCAAATGATCTTTCAAAATTGTTTTCACTGATCTTTCCGATATTCCAATGATGTTAGTAAGATCTCTGTTAATCGTGTTAATTCTTAAACACCAATTCCTTTATTTTATTGATGTGTTTATTCAGTTTATGATGATGGACCCAATTTTATCTATATTTACCAATACTACATGCTATTAACATGCCACATACTAATAAAATGTTTTGTGAGATTTATTAAGGTACCTCACATACTATTACCAGGGAACGTATATTTATTGAGAAGGTCCAACAACGGACAAGCGTGTGAACTGTCAAAAGCTAACAAAATGCGATGAGTGCATTTCACCACAGCTAGCTAAGAAGGAGAAACTTTAACAGAGGCGCGTGAACAGAGCTGAGCATTCAATGAAAATTATGCTCAGAAATATACTTACATTCTTATTACAGATGTATGTTAGTCTTTTGGATATAATTATATACGTTTACATGCAATCATATTAATTGATATGATTATCATTTTGCATATTTTTCTGAATGCATGCAAAACTGATAACATGCTAATAAAATTATGCTATTTTCAAAACTATATTTGTAGTTAATGTGCGAATAAGAGTTATTTATTAAATATTTATAATGTTTGATAATATTATATAATTTCATATAAATATGTATGAATATGGTTGTATATACATATATATAGAGATATGTATATGAGATACCCTATGATTAGCACATATGTAGTTACATACATACTTATGTAGGTAGAATTCAAATTCAAATCGTAATATTATCATTTATCAGTAAAAAGTGTGCGCGCACTGCTCTATATGTACATACATATGCATATGTGTACGAGATTGCCAAACAAATAAAGTGTATACACACCAACATATTTATATGCGTACACATGTAAATAGGTGCGTATGGCATTCCCTCACAAATAATGCATACACAACATACATACTTATATGCGTTCACATGTATGTAGATATGTCACCCGCAAAAAGTACAAATATTGTTCTAAAAAAACAGCAATCGTCTAGTATAGCATCAGCAGCGTCACCAGTCAATATGGCAGCCAAATAGTCGATGCTCAAATTTGTAGAAAAACACACAACAACAATATTTTCATTTATGAACGCAAGCGCACTTTCAACAGGCAAACTCGCTTCATTCATAAAAGTAGACACCATTACATCTCCCCGAGCACGCCTTTGCCTACAAGCGTCTTTTCGCGACGATGGCAAAAGCTAAAAATCATAAATTTAACAATTTCTGATATTTGTATTAGAAAAAAAAGTGCCAACCCCGCAAATAAATATTCAATATTCCTCTGATATATGTGTACAGTGATTCCCGGTTAAGTAGTACTCCGCTTAAATGAAAATCCTCCCTTTTAACTGCCTATTTCTTGGAGCTTCTTACGGTTTGTTTTTATATTCTCGCAACAAAGTTGCTAAAGAGAGTATTATAGTTTTGTTCACATAACGGTTGTTTGTAAGTCCTAAAACTAAAAGAGTCAGATATAGGGTTATATATACCAAAGTGATCAGGGTGACGAGTAGGGCGAAATCCGGATGTCTGTCTGTCCTTCCGTCCGTCTGTCCATCCGTCCGTGCTAGCTGTAACTTGAGTAAAAATTGAGATATGATGATGAAACTTGGTACACGTATTTCTTGGCTTCATAAGAAAGTTAAGTTCGAAGATAGGCAAAATCGGCCCACTGCCACGCCCACAAAATGGCGGAAACCGAAAACCTATAAAGTGTCATAACTAAGCCATAAATAAAGATATTAAAGTGAAATTTGGTACAAAGGATCGCATTAGGGAGGAGCATATTTGGAAGTAATTTTTTTGGAAAAGTTTTTTGTACATATCTCGGAAACTACTATAGCTATGTCAACCAAACTCTATAGAGTCGCTTCCTTCAGGCATTTCCATATACAGTTCAAAAATGGAAGAAATCGGATAATAACCACGACCACCTCCCATACAAAGGTTATGTTGAAAATCACTAAAAGTGCGTTAACCAACTAACAAAAAAATGGAGGATGGAGTCATGTGTAGAAGTTCACGCAAGTGAGGAAAGTTCTCTGATCGCCATTCACTTGGGACCAAGTATCCTCTGGGTAGCCTAAGAACATCCGTTTGAAGGCGAGCTAAAGTGAGAAGGCGAAACATCCCCTGCATAGGGTTGTGCGCTGGGTTTGGGACCCGCCATGTAAAAAAACACCCCCCACGAAAAACAACGGCCATATAAAGGAGCGCAAGTTTGGTGTTGGATTCGTGGTGGGAAAGAGACTCCGTCGCCGAGTACTATCATTCACTCCGGAGAATGAACGTCTAGCCACAATCCGCATAAAAGCGAGGTTCTTCAACATATCGCTGATTTGCGCCCACGCCTCGACGGAAGAGAAGGACGATGTGACGAAAGATGCTTTTTATGAGTGCTTGGAGCGCAGTTATGAGAGATGCCCCCGCCACGATGTCAAAATCGTGCTTGGCGACTTCAACGCCAGGGTGGGCAAAGAAGGTATCTTTGGCACTACGGTCGGTAAATTCGGCCTCCACGAGGAAACATCCCCAAATGGGTTGAGGCTGATCGACTTCGCCGGGGCCCGAAATATGGTTATCTGTAATACTAGATTCCAGCATAAGAAGATACATCAAGCTACCTGGCTGTCTCCGGATCGAAAAACCACCAACCAGATCGATCATGTTGTGATATACGGAAGACACGTCTCCAGTGTTTTAGATGTGCGTGCGCTCCGAGGTCCTAACATCGAGTCGGACCACTATATTGTTGCAGCCAAAATTCGCACCCGCCTCTGTGCAGCAAAAAACGAACGCCAACAAACACAAGGAAGGTTCGACGTCGAGAAGCTGCAATCACAACAGGCAGCCGAAAGGTTTTCCACTCGGCTTGCACTCCTGCTCTCTGAGAGCAATCTCCTTACGTACAGCTGCAACCGAAACCATTGGTTTTCGGAAAGTGCAAAAGAACAGCTGGTACGACGAGGAGTGCCGTGTCGCAGCGGAGAGAAAACAGGCTGCCTACCTCGCAACGTTACGATCGACCACAACACGTGCGGGATGGGATAGATACCGAGAGTTGAAGAGGGAAGCGAGACGCACTTGCAGACAGAAGAAGAAAGAGGCCGAAATGCGTGAGTATGAACAGCTTGATAAGCTGGCCGACAGGGGTAATGCTCGAAAATTCTACGAAAAAATGCGGCGACTTACAGAAGGTTTCAAGACCGGAGCATACTCCTGTCGAACCCCCAAAGGTAATCTAGCCACCGATGCCCAGAGCATACTTAGATTATGGAGGGAACACTTCTCCAGCCTGCTGAATGGCAGTGAACACATAACACCAGGAGAAAGCGAACCCGCTTCCCCAATCGATGACGATGGAGCAGACGTTCCATTACCCGGCCATGAAGAAGTTCGAATAGCAGTTGCTCGCCTGAAGAACAACAAAGCGGCAGGGGCCGACGGATTGCCGGCCGAGCTATTCAAACACGGCGGCGAAGAACTGATAAGGAGCATGCATCAGCTTCTTTGCAAAATATGGTCGGATGAAAGTATGTCCAACGATTGGAATTTAAGTGTACTATGCCCAATACATAAAAAAGGAGACCCCACAATCTGCGCCAACTACCGTGGGATAAGCCTCCTCAACATCGCGTACAAGGTTCTATAGAGCGTATTGTGTGAAAGATTAAAGCCCACCGTCAACAAATTGATTGGACCTTATCAGTGTGGCTTCCGACCTGGTAAATCAACAACCTACCAGATATTCACCATGCGCCAAATCTTGGAAAAGACCCGTGAAAGGAGAATCGACACTCACCACCTATTCGTCGATTTCAAAGCTGCTTTCGACAGCACGAAAAGGAGCTGCCTTTATGCCGCGGTGTCTGAATTTGGTATCCCCGCAAAACTAATACGGCTGTGTAAACTGACGTTGAGCAACACGAAAAGCTCCGTCAGGATCGGGAAGGACCTCTCCGTGCCGTTCGATACCAAACGAGGTTTCAGACAAGGCGACTCCCTATCGTGCGACTTTTTCAATCTGCTGCTGGAGAAAATAGTTCGAGCTGCAGAACTCAACAGAGAAGGTACCATCTTCTATAAGAGTGTACAACTGCTGGCGTATGCCGATGATATTGATACCATCGGTCTCAACACCCGCGCCGTTAGTTCTGCTTTCTCCAGAGTGGACAAGGAAGCAAAAGAAATGGGTCTGGCAGTGAACGAGGGCAAGACGAAATATCTCCTGTCATCAAACAAACAGTCGTCGCACTCGCGACTTGGCACTCACGTCACTGTTGACAGTCATAACTTTGAAGTTGTAGATAATTTCGTCTATCTTGGAACCAGCGTAAACACCACCAACAATGTCAGCCTGGAAATCCAACGCAGGATTACTCTTGCCAACAGGTGCTACTTCGGACTGAGTAGGCAATTGAAAAGTAAAGTCCTCTCTTGACGAACAAAAACCAAACTCTATAAGTCGCTCATAATTCCCGTCCTGCTATATGGTGCAGAGGCTTGGACGATGACAACAACCGATGAGTCGACGTTGCGAGTTTTCGAGAGAAAAGTCCTGCGAAGTCAGTGCCTAACCTAATCTAACGTAATTTTTCACCGAAAATATCGGTAAATCTCTCAGAATTTAATTCTAATTAATTTTACAGCAAAGTAATAAAATATGTAAATGACGGATAATGAAATCTCGATTATCACTTTATCATGCGAGAGTATAAAATGTTCGGCGACACCCGAAGTTAGCTCTTCCTTGCTTGTTTGAAATACATTCAAACTATTGTTTTAAGCACGACTCGGCTAAGTATGTACCATATTATATTTTTATTTTTACAAACCACAAACATCTGTATCTTTGATTGTGGCACATATCCGGGATTGACTGTATTTGTCAAGGAATGTAAAATATATTTTTACGCGGCTTGCAAAAATCTACGTCGATATGTATGCAAGCTGATACACAAACATACATATCTACGCTGGTTTGTTCGAGAAGCTGCTACAGCGGCAAGGGAAGCAGTGCCAATTGGCGAACGCTCGTTTGTGTTTTCGGCACAGCTTGGATTTTCTACCAACAAAACAATGTTGTGATGCTTTGTTGTCACGTCAGCCCTTCGACACATCGACTCTTTGAAAAAACTTAAGCTTCAGCCATTAGTTGCCCGTGAAACGAAGATTTCGCATGAAGCAATACCCAGCGGGGCATAAAAGGCCTTAATATGGCCTTATTCATGTCGGAATTATAAGGTAGAAAGGCTTAAGCTCCAGTTATGCATGCATAAAAGATCTGTTTAATGAGCCTTGCATGTATTTGATTACCGAACGCTTGACTTGACTTGAAAGTCTATTGAATTTAGAATTTCAAGTTACGTTGACTTTTCAGAGAGTGGCATCTTTGCTCTCTCCCTTTATTTTGACATTTCAGAGAGTGTCAGCTCGGTTCTTTCCCTCGCTTTTTTACATAGCACGCTTCATTTCATTTTCATCATTTCATTTCAATCGTCTCTTTTAATTTTCTAAATTTAATTTGCCAGAAATAAATTATCGAAATAATCACAATGAATGATGAAAAATTAATAGAAGAAGTGCGTGCGCGTGAAATTTTGTATAACAAGGCCTGCGTAGGCTACCGGGTGCCGAACAAGAAGAAGGCTGCGTGGGTAAGCGTGGCAAAGGAGCTAGGTGCTACTGGTAAGTAATTGTTATTATTATTTATTAGATTTTAATATATTTTGTATATATGTATATATATAGGTAGAATTTAATAGTTTATGTTGGGTTTATTTTACAGATGAGCAATGTTCGAAGAGGTGGCTGACTCTAAGGGAGAGATTCAGTAGGGAAGTAAGGAAAATGGAGTCACCATCAGGAATTGGGGCGAGTAACACCGAAACCTGGCCATTGTTCGATAATATGAGCTTTTTAAAACTATATATACAGCCCAGACCGTAAGTGAATCTTTTTTTTAATATTTTATACGTATTAAATATTTATTTCCCTTTTACAGAAATCGCTGCACCACAAACATTTTAGAAGATATGTATTCGCAGGAGCTGTTGGAGCCATTTAGTTTTGAAAGTTCTCCGACTATTTTATCGTCGCCTTCGGAGTTGTCGTCTTCAACTCCGATCCGGAAAAGAGTCAAGAAAACAAACAACGATTACGACAGCTGTTTCAAAGAAGCGTGCGAGCTATACAAAAGCATGTGTGCAGAGAGGAGCAATTGCAGCGAGGCGGTGAGGTCGTTTGGTGTTATGTTGACCTCTATCATGAACGGTATGAGCGAGGTAAAGCAAATGAAAGCAATACAAGTTTTAACAAATTCATTATTTGCTATTAAATCGGAACCCGAATAATTTTTTTTTATTTTTAAATCATTTGTTTGTTGTTTTATACATATATTGAATTAATACAGTAGAACTCCAATTATCCGAATCGCCGATTATCCGAATCACAAAAAATTGTCCAAAAAAAGTCTAAGTGCGCTATTATTCTTCCCCCGCGAAGCCAGTGAGAAACAAGAATATGGAGAGGATGATGATGATGAAGATGCGTTGTCACTAGAGGAAATAAGAAAAATGATTGTAAAAATTCCTGGTTGTACAGAAGTAAGTGCTGAAGATGTAGGAGAGTGGATGGCTTGTGACACGTCTGACCCTGGTTTTCAAATTCTCAATGACGATGAAATTGTTGTAAGTGTGAGAGAAGATGTTGAAGTGGAAGTGGAAGAAGAACTTTCTGCTGATGTTAAAGTAGACGCTGGACCATCAGCTAGTGAAGCATTTGCCGGCCTCGAGACTGCTTTGAAGTGGATGGAGCGTCAGCCCGAGTGTGACCACTTGCAACTGCTCACTGTCAAGCGAATGCGTGACCTGGCTGCCCGAAAACGGTGACGACCGCAAAACAGCTTACATTGACGGAGATGTTTAAAAAACAATGATTTTTATTTCTAAGCTTGTACATTTTATTTATATTTAAAACATGTGAAAATTTCATGTTTCTTTCATTTAATTCAATAAAAAAATAGTGCAATATCAAAACGTAGCTTTTATTCTCTCCATTGGCAATTTAAAAAAAAAAAAACCGATTATCCGAATATTTGATTATCCGAATGGGTCCCGGTCCCCATTAATTCGGATAATTGGAGTTCTACTGTATGTAAAAATGTTTAAAACTCTTGTTACCTAGACATAGGAAACAACAATGTACCTCATTTTTCAAAAATAGTTTTAAAATGTTTAAAACGCTTGTTACCTAGACATAAGAAACAACAATGTACCTCATTTTTCAAAAATAGTTTTAAAATGTTTAAAAGGCTTGTTACCTAAACATAAGAAACAGCAATGTATCTCATTTTTCAAAAATAGTTTTAAAATTTTTAAAACATTAATTTTTTTTTAAATAGTTTTAAGAATGTTCAAAAGAGTTTTAAGAATGTTTTTGAAAAAATAAAATAATTTGTTTTTATAACTCTTTAATTTTGTATGTCTTTTATTTATTGTGTGCTATGTGGTTATGTTGGTAGTGATTAATGATTGGAAGGTTGTTGTCATTGTGTACAGTAGAAACTCGTTTATCCGGCCCTCAGTTATACGGATTCGCGATTATCCGGACTACCAATCGCGACCAATTTATATGTACCTACGTAGAAATTATGGAATCATGAACGTGTCGGAACTTGCGTATTCCGCTCGCGCAGATGGGGTCGCTGCCGCTGCCCCGCGCGTTTCATTATTGTTTTAGTTTATTTGCAATTGTGACTCCGCTCTGACGTGCGTGTCACGTCTACATATTTAAACCTGCCAACGCTATATGACTTTATGTAAAATGTCAGCTAAAACAGGGTTGCAATTATATTTTTCCATGACATTGCACGCAAATATACATGGTTTTTGGTCTGACATATTTTACAGCCCTTGCAAATAATTTTCTGCGTGTGTTTGTTGTTGTGCCGGTGCACCGAGAGGAAATATATGCAATTCTTGCACCGTGCAAGGGGTTTGCAAGAGCGAGAGAATACCCCTAGAGTGATACTGTGAGTCTACTACAACTGAAACGAATTCGTGATATAGCAGCAATGAAGAGAAAAAGTTGCTTACGTCAAATGACAATTACCAAATATTTTAAACCAAATTAAACTTATTACCTACCTACTTATTTCATGATTACCAAATGCAAATTACCAAATACATACATATTGTAGACAAATTATTCGTACATACGTACCTAAATATTTTATTGTATTTCATGATTAATGCTGCAGTTTAGTATTACGTATGTAGTGTAATCTAAGAAAATATGTACATACATACATAAGTAAGTGTTCATTTCTTAATAAACATTGATTTTCGTTGCAGGATATGAATATCTATTTGTTTTTCTTCATACATTCGATTATCCGGATTTTCGATTATCCGAATGCCTATCGACAACAATTAGTCCGGTTAATCGAGTTTCTACTGTAGTTGCAAAAAACATTCACCAAATATTTTTAAAGAATGATAGCGTTTTGATAGGGAAAACTTATCCTATTTTGCCTAAAGTATGTACTTGTGATTATATGGCCTATGCCTTATTTACTAATTACATACCGTCATAATCATGATTTATTGTCGGTAAATAAAATATAAATGTTTTCGTTAGAAGCATTACTTTACAGAATTCATTTGCCATATGCCTGTGTAATCTTCCTAATACAGATAATTACCATCTTTTTCAGTAAATAAAACAATATTTATAGATATATCCATGGTTTAATAAAATATCACAAAAAAGTTAACGTAACAAAAAGTATAGCATAAAGGTACTTAGATTACAATTTTATACATAAAAATATGTATATATTTCAAATGCATAAAATACACAAACATTGCTATACACTAAATACGATCTTCTTGAAATGAAACCGCTCCCTGATTTATAAAATAATCTGCCAAAAAATCCCTTACACGGAATGCGAAACTAGATGCATTGCGTCGAGTTGTACTTATTGAATGTAATGCACCTCCAACACTCTTTAAATCTTCACGCCATTCTCCCTCCAATATTCCATGGTCTGCGGTGTCTGTGTCTACAAATGTATCTGGACAATACCAACGATCATGGTCATTCAACATTACAAAATTGTGAAGAACCAAGCAGGTTAACACAATTGTTTCGCAGTTCTTTGGGCTAAAGTCTATTACCTTTCGTAGAACACGCTATCGAGCAGTTAAAATACCAGAGCTATTTTCGATTACTCTACGAGCTCGGGATAACCGGTAATTGAAAATTGCTTTGTTTCGTGGCAGCTGTGCACCGGGGTAAGGTCGCATTAAGTTTTCCTTCAATGGGAACGTTGCGTCGGCCACAAAAAAATGTGGAAAATCTGTTGAGGATTCATTCCATAATGAAGCTCTTGGTGGTAGTGACAATTTGTTTTCCTAGAGTGCTTGAACAAATTTAGTTTGCTGAAAGACACCTTGAAATAAAATAAAAATAAGTAAATATTAAAATATTGCAAATCTTTTAAAATACCTCCGTCACTTTGTCCGCCATAGCTACCAATGCTGGCAGAGGTGAACGTATACCTAGCGTCGCAGGATGCCATTAAAACTATACTATAAAACTTTTTATAGTTATAAAATAACGAGCCTGAATTTTGTGGACGAATAATAGCTATATGCTTCCCGTCAATTGCTCCGACACAGTTGGGTATATTCCACAGTTTTAAAAAATCTGCAGCAATGTCTTTATATTGTGCGGTAGTTGGCTCGCTAAGGTATATCGGGCACAGGTGTAACCAAAATATTTCACACGTTTCAAGTACGATATTCCACACTGTTGTTTTCCCTAATTTATGCATCGAGGCTATGATCTCAAAAGGTGTTCCATAAGCGAGGTACCTAAAAAATAAATGAGAATACAATTAAATGAATATATGTACAGTCGACTCTCGTTAATTCGAAACTCGCGGGACTCGTGAAATATTACGAATTATCGAGTGTTTGAAATATCAAATGGTTCGAAATTTGTGAGAGAAAATAAATAAAACTTCGAATTATTAAGTGTTGGTTAATTTTTATTTATTAATATAAAAATGACAAGATTTAAGAGGAACATTCGTGTACATACATGTATTCGTATTGTGAATTAATTAATCTTTCGAAAGAACTTTGTTATACTGGTTTGCTTTAAAGCACAATTCTGCTGCTCACACTGCTCAATAACTTTTTTAAGAGAAAAAGTGCCTGAAATGCTTTTTCATCACTTTCGTTTTGTAGACAGAAGCTTTGTAAAGTATCAAATGAGGATCTTGCTTCCTTAACTGACACCTCTGCCAAAGGTTCCGATGTATCGTCCTCATCTTCATCGTTACTTTGCGTATCTGTCGCAAATAAAATTTCGCCATCGGTTAGTGAACCTGAGACAGCAACATTTTCATCCACTTGAACAAAATCAGAAAAACTCACACCGCTGATGTCAACTAATGGTTCTATTGCTGGTTCTTCATCATCTATAAGTATTGAAAGATTTTCTTGATTTTCTTTTAAGAAACCGGATTTTTTGAAGCAGTTGAGAATCGTTAGGGGTGTTACAGCTCTCCATGCTTTGTCAATTAGTAAAATAGACAATGTAGGAGGACTGTTGTGGACAGTGCAGTTGTCTAAAAATAGTAAAATTTTCCGCTTTTGTCGTTTCATGTCCCCATTAACTGTTAAAAGCCAACTATTAAAAAGTTCTGTCGTCATCCAAGCTTTTTTGTTAGCACGATAATCAGTTGGAAACGATTTCACTCCTTTGAAACATCGCGGTTTCATTGCTTTTCCTATCACTAAGGGTTTAAGTTTTTCCGTTCCATCCATATTTAATGCAAGTAAAACTGTCAACCTCTCTTTGCTATGTTTTCCTCCGTGACATTTTTCATCTTTAAAAGTAAGCGTCTTGTCCGGTAAACATTTAAAAAATAGGCCAGTTTCATCAGTATTAAAAATGTCTCGGGCATCATAGTTTTCAATCAAGGTCTTCAATTTACCGTGCCAATCTAAACAAACTGCATCATCAACACTTCCACTTTCCCCGCAAACTTTTTTAAAAACAACTCCATTTCTCTTTTTGAAATTTGTAAGCCACCCTTCACTTGCCGCAAAGTTTTTGATGCTTAGAGTAGACGCGAACTCTTTTGCTTTTTCTTTCAACAAGTTCCCGCTAATAGACACTTTTTGTCCTCTACACTGTCTTAGCCAAATGACCAGGCTTTCTTCCAGACGAGGAAATTCACCTTTAGTAGTTCTTTTCCGTACTCCAGCAGTTTGAGCAGCACTAATTTTCTCCTTGTGCTTTATTATTGTTGAGAGAGTGCTCAGAGGAATCTTAAATTCTTTTGCAACATCACTCTTCTTCTCACCTTCTTCTACTTTTTCGATTAACTTTTTCTTTTCAGCAATCGTCAAACATTTATACTTTCTAGAGCTCATAACTAATGCTAACTTTTAATCTGCATACCAACGAAAGAGTAACACTGAACTGAATAACTAAACCAGCGTTGTCCTCGGCCTATGCCCACAATAGCGCACGGACAGTGCCAGACACCTCACACCAACATGTCGCGACAAGTGTCTGTGAAAGCACGATTGGGCTACTGTATTCAACTTCGTAGGCAAGCAAAGCAGAATTTTGCGATCAGTTGACGCTAGAATAACCAACACAAGCATAACGTGCACACATTCACGTTGGACAACACTGAACTAAACCAATGTGCAAAGCAGAATTTTGCGATCAGTTGACGCTAGAATAACCAACACAAGCATAACGTGCACACATTCACGTTGGACAACACTGAACTAAACCAATGTTGTCCAACGTGACTGTGTGCACGTTATGCTTGTGTTGGTTATTCTAGCGTCAACTGATCGCAAAATTCTGCTTTGGTTGCCTACGAAGTTGAATACAGTAGCCCAATCGTGCTTTCACAGACACTTGTCGCGACATGTTGGTGTGAGGTGTCTGGCACTGTCCGTGCGCTATTGTGCGCATAGGCCATGGACAACCGTTACTAAACAAACCAATTCGTGAGAAGTGTGTGCGTCAAATAGTCAAACTAATCATGACAAAAACAAAGTCTCGTGTATCTTGATACAAGTTTGAACATGTCGAAAAATGTATTTACAATCTTTCCGCCTCTTTTCTCTGCAACTTTGAATTGTTGAGTGTTGGACGCTGATGAGTTCGAATTAACGCGTCGTTTTGTTAAATATCAATGAGTTTTTCGTTCGAATTACCGAGTGTATGCAAATGTATTGATTTAGTTCGAAATATAAAGAGATTTAGTAGGGAACTCGTAATAACTTTGAATTATAGGGAGGTTCGAATTATCGCAGGTTTGAATTAACGAGAGTCGACTGTACTTCAAGGATTGTTTTACTTACATTAAAGTTATAACCACTTGCTCCTCGACGCCAATTTGTTGTTTTGGTTTTTTTAAAAACGGACTAATAATATTTAAAAGAAGGTTGTATACTGGCCGATTCATCCGTGTTAAAGCAAATAGTTTTTGGTCGTCTTCTTTTAATTTTAAAAAGTTCTTCCAGAAGAAACCATTTGTGTTTCTATCCCGATTTGCTGGATGAACGGACCAGTGGCGTTTACATCTTCTTAATACTTTTCTTCTTTGAAGGCGAAGAATATTTAAATATAATAGTTCATGGAATAAATCACTATCCATTATTAAAGTTAATATATTCAGCAAAACAATTTGTTTTAATATTGATTAAATTTTCACAAGCTTCACATATCAAGTAAAATGTCACATTTGTGTGCTCTCTCAACATTCAAAAACAGCTGATTTCTACGCGCTGTGTTTAGTATAATTGCAGTTACGTTTAACAAGTCACCTTTTTCGAAGCTGAGTTGAGTCAAGCATGCATAACTAGAGCTTTACTCCGCCATATAAGCTTCATATCTTTTTAGCATTGCATGTCCTACATCGTGAGGCCTCACTTCAAGCGACGTAAAAAAGGAGTAAATGAGGCCTCACCTCTGCTATCTCTAAAAGGAGTAATTGACCTCCTATTGTTTTAATAAAAATAAGCTGTTTAATAATGACACGAAAGACTTTTAATTCATCAATATATTATTTTGATTTATTATCGTAGGTTTTTTTATACACCCTATTTTTTATTAATTGTATCGATTTTTTAATATCATTGTCGTAATTTGGGAAGCCGTATTCGGAGGACCTCAGAGCATCTAAAATTAGAAATAGCAATTGTGAGTTGTGAATTAATGTATTTAATTAAAAAAAACCTACCAAACACAAATTTTCCAAATAAGTTGTTTTTTTTTTTAATTATTTTTTCGTTTTTCATCATTTTCATCAATGAAAGGGCATTTTCTACTCCGAAATGAAAGTATTTTCCAGGCGACACATCAATTATATTAATTGTCTGAGTTAGGCAACGTCATTAATTGTTTCTTCGATGCAGGTACACGCACGTCAGCACTACGAAATATTTGGAGAATTTCATCGCATGCCCTCTTACGAATTTTATATTTGACACACCAATTTCTCAATTTCGCATTTATGTCATTATTATTGTTGTTAGAGTTACCAGTAGCCGCATTACGCACATTATGCACATTACATATACAGTCGAATTTCCATAAGTCGAATCACTATTATCCCAAAAAAACTTCGACTTACCGAGACTTCGAGTTATAGAAAAAAAATTTTTTGTTATAAAAAAACTCAATTGCTACTTTAGAGTATATTAAATGATGAATATGTATTTTTTGTTTAAAACACACATTACAGAAAACTGTAATAAGTTACAGAGAAGTGAAATATTCAGAAATTAGTGACTGAAAATTTTCTTTTTTTTTGGCATTTTCAGTAAAAAATGACTCTAATTTGTTTAAAGCATTATAGTGCTCATCAGTTGTAGTGTCATTTGTTTGCAAATATAAACTCAATGTTCGGAAAGCATTTTCTACATCATTTCTGGAAGGCTGGTGAATAATTTCTTCTACCGATCCCTCGCCGTCACTCTCCGTTCCGCTTATTATTGGATCATCTAATTCAGGGCAGTAATTCTCAACAATATCAGCATCTGTAGGAAAGCCAGTTGTGCAAAGGTCATTATCTACTGCAATATAATCCTGAAGAGTAGCACTGCAAGTTATTTTGTTTGCTTTTAACCATGCTTCGTAATCAGCTTCAATTACATTTTGATATTCATCAGTAGTACTTAAAAAACTCAGAGGTATGTCATCTTCCTCTTCCCATTCAGAATATTGACCAAATCCAGCTTTTTTGAAGCAATTCGCTATGGTTTGATTTTTGACGTCAATATCCCAAGCTTTTGTTACATGATTCATGCAATCCATAAGTGTAATATATTGTTTTTCGTTTGCCTCTATACGCTTTAGTGCTTCTTTTACTATTCTCATACGATAAAAAACTTTCAAGTTTTGAATTACTCCCTGATCCAGCGGCTGTAATTTAGAGGTCATATTCGGTGGAAAAAATGCCAGTTCAATGGCTTTCAGTTTGCTTTGTACGTCTTTTGGATGTGCTGGGCAATTATCAATAAACAATAAAATTTTTCGGCCAGTACTTTGAAAGCGCTTATCCAAATTTAGAACCCATTCTTCAAAAATTTGGCCAGTCATCCAGGCCTTGGAGTTTGCTTTATAGTCTACGGGTAACCACTTAATACCACGAAAGCACCGCGGTTTGGCACTTTTTCCAATCAATAGAATTTTAAATTTTTCCGTACCATCCATATTTGCTGCTAGCATCAACGTAACCCGTTGCTTGCTATTCTTGCCTCCGTGACATTTTTGGTTTTTAAACGTCAATGTTTTGTCTGGCAAACATTTAAAAAACAACCCTGAATCATCCGCATTAAAAACATCCCGTTCACAGTACTTTTTTAATAAATTCGGCAAAACATCTTTTTTCCACTTTTCGCAGTTCACTTCACTAACGTCATTGCTTTCCCCACACGCTCTTTTATATCCCACAGCATACCTAAAATAAAAATTGAAATTTTCGCCAATTGAACGTTTTGTTCCCTACCTCTGCTTCCATTTATCAAGCCAACCTGTGCTTGCCATAAAATGATCATCGCCAAAGCGCTTTGCAAACTCCTTTGCCTTCTCCTTTAATATTCCTCCAGATATAGGCATGTATTGATGTCTAGCTGCTTTGAACCAATCGAGGGTTGCTTTATCGATGTTTTGAAATACTGGGGTTTTAATCCTTTTACTACCCAGACGAACCCCAGATTCAAACGACGTAATAATTGATTCTTTATTCTTAATAATCGTTGACACCGTACTGGCTGGGATACCAAATTTTTCAGCAGCTTCCTTTTTCTTTAAGCCACCTTCTACTTCTTTCAATAGTTTATACTTTTCTTCAATCGACAAAGATTTCAAAACACGTTTAGTTGCCATGATAATTAATAAATACGATCTTATTTCCCTGTATCATCAAGTACGACTGACATTTATGCACTGAACTCAAGAATGATAGAAAAGAGATTACGCATTGCCCAGGTCCGTTATACTAAACATACAATTGCTTACGTCACACGGCGCAGTAAAAAATTTGGCAGCTATAAACTCTACTACTCTAACATTCTTGTTAACAAGCAATATTTACTTGCTACTCAAGCACATTACTTCGAGTTATAGAAGTCATAATTATGTATTTTCGTTCGAGTTATGGAGAACTTCGTGTTATGGAAGTTCGAGTTACGGAAGGAAATTTATATGTTAATTACTCTCTTAACGCTACTGCCAACCCATTTAGTTCGAGTTAGAGAAAATTCGAGTTAAAGAAGTTCGTGTTATGGAAGTTCGACTGTATTTATATTTAGTTCTTCGGATACATTTTTGCTACAACTAGGAACATTTTCATTTTCTGGAACAATAGCTTTTTTCACGATTTCAATTGTGTTTTTTTTATCTTGCCACAAGTCGACGAAAATGTCTATCACTCTCTCCACATTTAGTTTTTCCCATTTCAATAGAATAATTAATTTACTATTCAATTAGTTTCATATACATATATGTATGTATATTAATCTAGACTTTTAAAAAACTACAACTTACTTGTAAGTCCGCGTACGAAATGAGAAATTAAAATAACTATATGCATAAACGCAGCGTTTCCGAAGACAACGAAAAATAGAACAATAATGGCAAACAGTAACGCGGTTGCATATACGCATTATTCGGTGGCGACAAGAGGTCGGCGGCAGATAATAACATATGTATGTATGTATGTATATAAATTATATGCAGTCGTTTGCGCATTGTAAATATACGAATCTGTAAGCATAATTTCTAAACATTGAAATTGACATATTTTTTCCCATTGGCTCTAACAACTACTCAGTTCTGTTATTGTCGTGCCCCTGATGTTAAGTGGTGAAATGCGCTAATAATTTTCTGTGGTGAAATGCACTCATCCAAAACAGTAAATATCCCAAAATTGAAATATCCCTAAATTTCACGATAACCTTCTCTGTAAATATACGTTCTCTGCTATTACTAATCATATGAAGTAAAGTCACCCGGATATAACAAACATATCGATGCCTTACTTTCTCAACCTCGTATCTTAAAAAATTTCGGTTTTGAGATTTTCATATCAAACGATTGCTATTTCTCTGTTCCATAACTGCAACAACTTCCTATCTCAATAAGTTGTGTCTATCGTAAAAAAATGAAAAATACAAAACTTGGTATCTCATTCAATCCTGTTTTCGTAACTGCGTCAAACTCTTATCTCAATATACATGTATATTTAATTAAGTATTAATCGTTTTCTTATTCTCCAAAAAGATAGTTTTATTTTCTTTTGCTATAGCATGAATACGTGTAGTTATGTATATTTACAGCTTAACGTATGGAGTCCCGTTATTCGTCGACGACGCTAGAACGAAACTTCAAAAACAAAAATTTACCGTTTCCTTGTAGTACTTGTAGTGAAAAAAGTGTGAAGTTAATTTTAGTCATTGCATTGCAGTTGTTTGTGTTATCTTTTTGCTTGGTGAATATTTATTTCAGAAGAGTCTACTTTTCATTATTAAAAAAATGCCATACAAGGCATGTGTGAAAGAGTGTTAGTTTTAACTGAATTTAAATTCCACTTAAGCTGCACTTAATATGAATGAGGCATCAGTAAATTGCAGCACTCCGTGCACTCGAATTGAGTCTGTGACTACCCGTCTTGGTACAAGTCCAAGAGATAGTTCACCTGTAGAAATTCTTGAAAAAACAATCGCCGTTCTTGGTGCTGAAACACAACAAACTGGAAACGTAATTTTGGATGAGAAAACAGGACATTTTCTCTCAGTAGGTTCTGATAACTCTGGCTTCTCCTCAGAATCCGACTTTTCCGCAAGTGAAAGCGAGTACCATCCCAGCACTGAATAAGATCTTTCTGAGAATGGATCTTCTCAGTATTGTTGAATGAATCCTCTGGTGTCATTAAAATAAAAAGAGCACGGAAAGGCCAGGGAAATAAGCAAAACTGGACTAGAAACCGCCAAAAACATAAGCGAATGCGTGGTCGGGAATATTCATCGATTAAGAGGAGCAAAAAAGAGACTGGAGTAATGCAAATTAGAAAAGAAAGAACTGTGAAAGTTCGGTGCCGTTCGGAAATATGTGCCCAAAAATTTGGTAAGTAGTGCAACGAAATTAAGAAGATAGGAAGGATATTTTTAAAGTATTTTGGTCACTGTCATGAGAAGAAAAAAAGGCGTTTGTCGTTGCTATGGTGTCTCAAAGACCGGTCACTTCAAGAACGACTGCTACTATTTCTCGGCGAGTAAACACATTAGTCTACACTTTGAAAACATCAGGAGAGGTCAAGATTGTTTGTAAAAAATTGTTTTTGGGTACGCTGTCTCTTGGTGAATGCAGCGTGTCCAAATGGGTTACTGGCAATCTACATACAAGCAATCTTGGCTTAGTAAAGAAAAGTAAAACAGTAAATCGAAAAAGCAAAACAAACGTTGCCAAAGTAAATCACGTGAACTATTTTCTACAGAATTTGCCTAAAATGCCTTCACATTATTGCCGACAAAGTACAAATAGAGAATATGTTAACGTACAGTACAAAACTTTTGAAAAATATTTGATAGATCGCAACATTGATGAGACTGAAAAAGCCACGTACAAATGCTTTTTAGACGCTGTACACAAAGCCAATATAAGTATATTCAAGCCCAAAAAAGACCAATGTGATATCTGCTTTGCTTACAAAAATACAAATGTCCCAGAGTTTGAATATCAGATTCATATAAAAAATAAGGAGCGTGCTAGGAAAGAGAAATCCGAAGACAAGAAACTTTGTTTAAAAGGCGATATTCAAATGTTCACGGTAGACTTGCAAGCAGTGCAAACAATTCCTCTATTTTCAACTTTAGCAAACTACTTCAAAACAAAACTCTGTGTGCACCAATTCACCATTTATAACGAATTTGATAAAAATGTTACTTGCTATGTCTGGCATGAAGCCGAAGGCAGCATGGACTCTAATGTCTTTACTTCTTGTTTGTTGGACTTTTTAGAGAAATTGGAAGATAAATCGAAACCGATAATAATTTACATTGACGGGTGCTGTGGCCAAAATCGAAACGTGACACTTTCGAATGCCTTGCAACAGTATACATACAATAACTCACCATGCAGAAATTCAACAAAAATATTTGGTAGTAGGCCACACTCAAATGGAGTGCGATTCTGTACATGCCTCCATAGAACGGAAGAAGAAAAGAAGAGAACTCTATGTGCCAGCTGATTTTAACATGGTTATAAACCAATCCAGATTTTTCGCAACCTTATCGCGTTAATTATTTAAATCACAAGTTTCTCCGCGATTTCTCTCAAATAAATTACTTGAAGTCAATTCGACCAGGCACTAAGAAGGGCGATCCATGCGTTGTTCATTTGCGAGCTCTCAAATATGCCTTAAATGACGGAGTTCAATATAAATTATGTTTTGATGAAGAGTGGAAACTATTACCTCATCGTAAATTGCGACCACAAGAGCAGCACAATGATGACTTAGCAGAGAACGTATATTTATAGAAAAGGTTCACGATGACGAAAATTTAGGGATATTTACTGTTTTGGATGAGCGTGTTTCACCACAGAAAATTATTAGCGTGTTTCACCACTTAACATCAGGGGCATGAAAATAGCAGAATTGAGCATTTTCAGTGTTAAATGCGAAAAATAATGCTATTTTCGATGTTAAGGAATGTACGCTTACAGATTCGCATTTTTACAATGCGCAAACGACTCTGCATATAATTGATATATACACATACATACATACATACATACATATGTATATTTTCTATATATTTTATTTCATGACGATTTCCTTAACATCTTTTGAAACATACATATAATAAAATTATGTTTGTATTATTACCTAATAATTTAATTAATGTAGGTTTAATAAGTTATATGTATATTAATTTATTTATTTGCTGGGCATTGTATGGTTGATAACATATTAAAAGACCAATCAGTCGCACATATTAACATACATACATATACATACATATAATTATGTGTACATGTAAACAAATATGACATACCTTATATTGTTTGTAAATTTGTCTACATCAGTGTTGTCCAACGTGACTGTGTGCACGTTAAGCTTGTGTTGGTTATTCTAGCGTCAACTGATCGCAAAATTCTGCTTTGCTTGCCTACGAAGTTGAATACAGTTGCACAATCGTGCTTTCACGGACACTTGTCGCGACATGTTGGTGTGAGGTGTCTGGCACTGCCCGTGCGCTATTGTGCGCATAGGCCGTGGACAACGCTGGTCTACATGCATGTATGTAAATATGTACACTCAATGCTTCATTCGAAATCTCCGTTGACACGGACAAACAATAGCGAAGCTCAAGTTTCTTGACTTGAGAATCGGCAAATAAACTAAGTTGTCACTTTTTCCTTTTCATACAAATATCAGAAATTGTTCAAATTATGATTTTTAGCTTTTGCCACCGTCGCGAAAAGACGCTTGTAGACAAAGGCATGCTCGGGGAGATGTAATGGTGTTTGTTTTTATGAATGAAGCAAGTTTGCATGTTGAAAGTGCGCCCGCGTTCATGAATGAAAATATTGTTGTTGTGTGTTTTTCTACAAATTTGGGCATCGACTATTTGGCTGCCATATTGACTTCTGACGCTGCTGATGCTAATAGAGACGATTGTTGTTGTTGTAGAACAATATTTGTAGTTTATGCGGGTGACATACATATCTACATGGGAACGCATGTGAGTATGTATGTTGTGTATGTATTATCCCTGCAAAAAGCAGGTCCTATAATACAAAATCAGTGGTATAAAGATAGATAGAAAAATCTACTTTTTATCTAGACCAATGTGACTAGACGGTGGCATGTATTTTTGCATAGCCGAATTACGACTAAATACTCGTATATTCACTTGTTATGTTGTATGAGCACAAAAAAGAACAAAGGCTGCAAGTGAACACGTGTCGTTTTGAATTGTGAGTGTTGAACAAAAATTTATAAAAATTTAAGTGTAATTGCTATAATTTATATAATTAAATTAAAATAATCAATAAAAAATGAGTTATTCTAAAAGGCACATGAGAAGATTAGTGAAGAGGAAGCGTGATGAATATTTTTTAAGTGGTACCGAAAATTCAAATGACGCGGTAGAAGAGCGTCATGACGCCATAAATGAGGTGAACATCAATGAATATGAAAGTTTAATAATTGAATTATTGTAAATTCCACTAATAATTTTGAATGAACATTTCAGATTAACGCAATAAAACACTTCTTAAAGGGGGATCCTGAAAAGCACTTTGAGGAAATTATCTCCAGATCTACATATGTGCAACGAAGTCAATGTAGGCGGCGTCCATGGCAAGATTTGCCTCAAAAAATATACTTGCTTGTATGATGCGATTATAAGTACGTATATAAATTAATTTTTGTTTAAATATATTCTTCAATTTCTTTTATTTTTAATAACAGGTGGATTGTCAGCGACGTCAGAAAAGCCCGATAAGCAACTATCGAAATGCCTCCACATTGTTAAAAAAAGGCTGTATAGATTGACCACAGTTAATAAACTAAAAATCGGAAATAACTAATATAATTAGCACTATTGACTTTTTTTTATCTAGTTTTAGTATAAAAACAGTTTTTTTTTTTTTACTGAATATGTGATTATTTTTTTTTTTTTAATTTTTGAAATCATTATCTGAGGAATTGTTTTTTTTATTTTTGAAATCATTATTATAAATTATACTTAGTTTTAAGAAGGGAAGACTTTAAATGTTTAAATTAAATGAAATGTGATGAATAAAATCAAAAATATAAAAAAACCAAAATAAAAAACCAGCAATTTTCATTTTTAGAAAAATATATATTGCAGGCCAAAGTAGATAGGTATTATGCAGTCCGATTGGTCTATGCATAAGACAGTCAAATGCATAGACCAAAGTAAATAGCTTTTGTGCAGGTCGATTGGTCTATCAATGAGACTGTCTTATGCATAGACCAATCGGACTGCATAATACCTATCTACTTTGGCCTGCAATATATATAGACCAGAATAGGCTCTATTTGTACAGTCTACTTAGTCTAGCATCTGACTGTATTATGCATAGACCAAACCGTCTATCTTTGGTCTGGACTGTCGACGGCATAAATGGTAGAATGGTAGACCAAGCCTAGGACATGCTCCGTGTAAATAGGTCCTATGATTTTACATGAGATTGGTCTAGACTTGGTCCGGTAGTAAGTCAACGAAAGACTGTCTTTTATACAGTCTAAGACTGGACTCACTTTTTGCAGGGTATTTGTGTGGGAATGTCGTACACATATGCATGTACATATAGAGCAATGTGCGCACACTTTTTACTGATAAATGATAACATCACGATTTGAATTTGAAGTGTACTTACATATGTATGTAGTTAATTATGTGCTAATATGTAGATGCGTATGAAAATTTAAATGAAATATAAATTACATACATATAATGCAGTATACTCTCGAAAAGTAAATTCTCAGAAAGTAAATAATCGCGGAAAAGTAAATCACCTTTAAGATTACACATGCACCTCGAAAAAGTAAATTTTTTAATTTACTTTTCAGAGAGTGTGATAAAAAATTCGAAACGAAGCAAGCAGCGTTTTTTACGATGTTGCACAAACACGTACTCTCTAGTTTATCGCGTCTTTTTAGTAAACAAAGAAACTGCTCATGAAATAGAAATTTTGTCAGACACTTCAGATGGAGAAGAAGTCAGCCAGGAACCCAAAGTGACATATGCGGAAGCGATTCAAAGCGTAAACAACTTGATCCACTATTTTAAAAATGAAAACGATGCAAATCAGGTGTCAGACTTTTTGAATTGTCGTACAAAAATGGTCAGAAAATATATTGCAAAAGAAAAAAAACAAAAGAATATTCAAGATTTTTTCTCTTCATAGTAAATACATATGTATGTATGTAAATGTAAATATGTTTTTCATGTAAATCCATATGTGTTATTGAAGCAAATAAATGACTGAATTTTTTAAGTTCAAAAATGCATTTAATATTATAAAAACAGATAATTTATGTATATATTTGGAAAAGTAAATTATTCGAAAAAGTAAATTACCCAAAATACCAATCGATTTACTTTTCGAGAGTATACTGTATTATTGTAATATATAGCATATCCACATACATATGTATGTACATACATTCACATTTGTGAATTTATAATATATTATGAAACATATGAAATATTTAAAATGTAGCTCTTATTTGTACATTAACATATTACTTTGAAAATGGCATAATTGTGTGATAACGTTATCAATTTTGAATGAATTCAGAAAAATTCGCAAAATGATATTCATATCAATTAATATGATGGCATGTAAGCATATAAAAATATAAGCAAAAGGCTTATGTCTGTAATAGCAATGCATGTTTCTGAGCATAACATTCAATGAATGCTCAGCTCTGTTCACGCGCCACTGTTAAATATTTCTCCTTCTTAGCTAGTTGTGGTGAAACACGCTCATCGCATTTTGTTAGCTTTTGACAGTTTACACGCTTGTCCGTTGTTGGACCTTCTCCATAAATATACGTTCTCTGGATTTAGTAATACCGCGCCTCTATAATCAACAACTACCGATTTCTAAAAGAAAATATGACGATTTGCAAGACTTGCAACGTATGATTCCAGCTGACTATCATTCATTTTATGACAACTTGCCATACCAATAATAGGATTAAATTAAAATAAATTAATATGAATTCTGTTTATTTATAATATTCTCTAAACAATAAAACTTTCATTTCAAACAAAATATTGTTTGTATTCAATTATTTTGAAATATTTTCGTTATATACATATAAGTGCAGCAAACGAGTATCTTTTTAATCAAGTTTCAAAATTGAAAATGATTTTTAATGCAGTAAACTCGTATCTTAAAAAAATCGTTTTATGCGTAAACTAAAAGAGATAAGTATATTATTTTTACTTATGTATGTACATCGCCTTAATTCATTCCTTAATAATTGCATTTAAATTTTTGCATAAACAGTGACGGTAGATAAATAAGCAGGTTTTTTTCTTTCCTGAAAAGTTACCTTTTTTAAGATGCGAGGTTGAGAAAGTATGTATAACATGTTATAAAAGGGTTAGGTCATGTTTTAAACGGTTTTTAACTTAACGCTGTTTCACGCTACGGGAATCCATGAATCAAATTATATTATTATTATGAAACTTTATTTGTTTTTAGTTGACGGCACATTTGCATTGCCAACCCTTCTCGGATGCCAAAAAACACGTGTACGAAGTTTCATTAAGATATCAAAATTGTTATTGAAGCTATTGATCACTCGGATTCAACACGTCCCGTCATCATTTATAGTACTTATACATATATTCTACAAGTATATCTATCTCGTCTAGTTTTGAGTTATGTAAATAACCAGAGAACATAAAGACATAGAGAAGGTGCCGGTTCGATATTAAACATTTGTAAAACTTGAACCAAGGAATTCACCTCTCAACTACGGAATTCACGCTCTGAAGTGTTAACATTTTTTACAGTTCCCTCACATACTCAGCCAGGAATATGAAGATAATCAAATATGTAAATACATAAGTATGTATGTATTTACGCCATATGATGATAGCATGAATACCCAATGAGGGAATATTGAAGATAATCGCTTGTATGTACAATGTATGCAAATATGTATGTATGTATGCTTTTACTTCTTGCCCACAGCAAATCCATATTGACATATAAAAATAATTATGATGTGAGTATAATTTTTTATGAATGCATGCATAGTAATATTTGTATGTAGTCAATTTAGACGTACATATTTTTTTTTGATTTATTTATTTACAATCTACCAATTATACAATAAGTAAATTAGGTAAAAACAGAATATATAATATTATAACAGAAACAGATGAACTCCAGCGAGAACAACTATTATATTAAAAATTCTATAATTAAGAGTTTATTAACAATATTTACAAAGCTTAATCTCTAAAAGGTAAATCTTAAACGTGATTTCTTTTAAACCTTCGAGTTGTATCGCTATTATCCAGTAGAATTATTGCCAGAACATTTTTATGACCATGTAGCTTCTCAAAATACCTTGTGCTTATACTTTTTAATTCTTCTTTAACGTATTTAATATTTAAATCTTTATGTATTTGATCATTAGCCACAAACCAAGGGGCGTCAACAATAAGTCTAAGAGTGATGGACTGATATCGTTGAAGGATTTCAATATTTGATTGGCTTGCAGTACCCCATAACTGGATACCATAGGTCCACACAGGCTTCAAGATAGCCTTATAAAGTCGAACTTTGTTCTCCAAACTGAGCTGCGATTTTCGCCCAAGAAGCCAATTAATTTTTTTTGTTTTTATATTGAGTTTCTTTCTCAAGCTTTTAATGTGGCTTTCCCAAGTTACTCTTCGATTTATATTGAGTCCGAGATAATTTGCGGAATCAGTATGTCGAATTTGTGTATTATTTAAAAATACCGGCGGACAGTCTCCTCTTCTCAGAGCAAATGTGACGTGTTTCGATTTCTGAGCATTAACCTTTATTTTCCATTTCTTAAGCCATCGCTCAATTTGTATCATTTCATTTTAAATAACTTGAGTTACATCTACCGCAGTACTATTTTTGGATGCAATTATAGCTGGCTACTTGAACATCACCAACAACAGGAAGATCAGAAGTGAATATGGTGTAAAGGACTGGTCCCAGAACACTGTCCTGTGGGACACCAGCACGGATACTGTATAGTTTTGACGTTTCTCCTTCCATTTGAACATAAAAGTGGCGATTGTTTAAATATGATTTCAATAAGAGAAATATGTATGCCTTTGCGTTATAGTCAATGTGAACTTACATATTTAATAATTGTATTTGATTTTTACATAATATACTTTACTAATAAATATTTTTGTATTATATTTCTTACTAATAAAAATTAAATTTATCACAACAATATATATGTACATACATCTTCTATCATATTAATCTTATATACTCATGTATCTGCACATGCTCATATGAAAGTAGTATTAGTCTAAGAGCCAGTGAAAAGCTACCAGTATGTATTTGACCAGACCTAGGGTTTTGTCCAGTGAGGCCCCTATGCTTATTGCACATGACATGGGGACTCACTAAGCCCAACGTGGCGGACGCGGCGCGCGCTCAGGTAAGACAGGTATCGATTTTTGGTGAAATTTAAATGTATTTGACCACGTCTGCCGTTTTGCAATTTTACAATATAACGGGTGATTTTTTTGAGGTTAGGATTTTCATGCATTAGTATTTGACAGATCACGTGGGATTTCAGACATGGTGTCAAAGAGAAAGATGCTCAGTATGCTTTGACATTTCATCATGAATAGACTTACTAACGAGCAACGCTTGCAAATCATTGAATTTTATTACCAAAATCAGTGTTCGGTTCGAAATGTGTTTCGCGCGCGTGTTTTGTTCAGCGATGAGGCTCATTTCTGGTTGAATGGCTACGTAAATAAGCAAAATTGCCGCATTTGGGGTGAAGAGCAACCAGAAGCCGTTCAAGAACTGCCCATGCATCCCGAAAAATGCACTGTTTGGTGTGGTTTGTACGCTGGTGGAATCATTGGACCGTATTTTTTCAAAGATGCTGTTGGACGCAACGTTACGGTGAATGGCGATCGCTATCGTTCGATGCTAACAAACTTTTTGTTGCCAAAAATGGAAGAACTGAACTTGGTTGACATGTGGTTTCAACAAGATGGCGCTACATGCCACACAGCTCGCGATTCTATGGCCATTTTGAGGGAAAACTTCGGACAACAATTCATCTCAAGAAATGGACCCGTAAGTTGGTCACCAAGATCATGCGATTTAACGCCTTTAGACTATTTTTTGTGGGGCTACGTCAAGTCTAAAGTCTACAGAAATAAGCCAGCAACTATTCCAGCTTTGGAAGACAACATTTCCGAAGAAATTCGGGCTATTCCGGCCGAAATTCTCGAAAAAGTTGCCCAAAATTGGACTTTCCGAATGGACCACCTAAGACGCAGCCGCGGTCAACATTTAAATGAAATTATCTTCAAAAAGTAAATGTCATGAACCAATCTAACGTTTCAAATAAAGAACCGATGAGATTTTGCAAATTTTATGCGTTTTTTTTTTAAAAAAAGTTATCAAGCTCTTAAAAAATCACCCTTTATTATTATTATTATCGAAAAACAACAATGGCAGACCATTATCGCGCGTTTAACATTGCAGCAGACGGGGTTGAAAGTGCTGAAAAAAATAAAGTCTTAAAAGTATTTGACCAGATCTGCCATTAATATATTTTATTCATTAGGGTCTTATGAAACTATTTTAATCACGGCAGACGATTTTATTGTGGACTCACTTCAGCAGACAGCATAATCTTTATTACCATCCGGTCAGGTATATGCATAGACTGTTTGTAGCTATCCTTAATTTTTCCCCTAAAGATTATTATTTCATTCACTCTAGGCTATAGTACTCTCTTCTAAACAATATACTAAAACATATAAGGTATTGATATTAAAAAATATATATATTTATTTTGAAAGAATTTCAATTATCTAGATATAACGCAGTTAGCAAATAATCATTCAAATATTTATTTGGACGCTGAAGCTCATCAGCCGTTGGAGGAAGAGCCATCTGCAGTCCTAACAACATCATCAACCGTTCAAACTTCCGACAATGTTGCTTCGACAAACATCGATGTATGTTTTTTTGTAATAAAAAACAGTTTCGGTCCAAAATTGAATCTTTACGAACTTCTGAGAAAAATCAATTTGAAAAAAGTCTCTTAAGCTTTAAGCCTGAAACTGAAGTTTACAATGAAATTTTGAATAAACTACAAAGTGTTCTTTCCTCAGAAGTACATTATCACGACGTTTGTCGACAAAATTTTAGGAATTAAAAGAGATCACTAGTGAAAAGTCCAGTCCGTACCACATGGCACATTTCCCGAGAAGTCCATGACACTGTTTACAAAGAAATATGTCATTTAATACAATGTGATCAATCGTGGACGTTGTTATTTTTTAACTTATTTACATAAAGAATATCTTCAAATGTTCAAAGACTTAACAGAAGCCTCGGTCGCTACATCTATATTTACACCACACTATTTCGAGGAAAAGATTCGTAAGAAATTCACTGATAAAATCCAAATTTTAATATCAAATAAAAAAAAGTCGTCGCCCCAAAGGTATTTCAGTAATTGATGATTCGTTATTTGGGCACTTAAAAGACCAAGATATTCTACAAGAAGCTGCGATTTTACGAGCAGAAATTTTGAGCATAAAAACTAAAAAATTACCTGACGATTTAAACAGTCAACGACTAATTAAAGGTGAATGCTCAACACCACTGATGATTTCTGAATTTTGTTCATCGATTCTCGGAGGTTACAACTGTAAACGACGGAATTGTGATAGTTTTCAACGTCACGTGAAATCTTTGTCACAGGACATTATTTATATGACTCACAACGGTAACATCAAGACTTCCAAACATATGTACTTGCTTAGGCATGGCACTAAAACAATGGTCGGCATGAGAGGAATTGTCACTGTGTTGGTGAGCACGAAAAAAAAGTAGCCCAGTGAGAAATTGGAATTAAAATTAAGCAAATTTTATAAATAATTAATAGTATAATGAAAATAAACAAAATGTCTTTTAAGGATATATTCCCTATTATCTTTTAAAGACTTGGAACATAAAAGGCACCAAAGGCATTTAGTATCATAAAATATTTCTCGCAGGGCATATTTGGTTATGCGCTATAGTCTTGCGCGATGTTAATTCGTTGCTGGCTCGACAACGACTGAACGATAGAGCGTAAGCGTACGTGTGAAGTTAGTTTGCACAATTGCGCTAAGAAATGCCGACCACTGAACTAAAAAGTATGACAAGCAGTCGTAAAGTCATAGATATAATTAATCGTTATGGTCATTGCATAAGTTACAGCGCTGTCGAGGAGCTAGAAACAGAAGCAACGTTTTCATCAGTTTCACGTACCGAAATATGTCCAGAAGTAATTAACAAAGAAGAAAATCTCGTGGCTGGTATGGCATTTGATAATTATGACCGATTTGTTGATACCAAAACTGGAAAAGACACTCTCCATGATACAGTTGGGATAATGTATCAGAATATTGACTCCAAAGCTCTGATAGATTTTTTTTCAAAACATTGGTCTAGTGAGGAAATTAAATCATTTTTGGGTAACCGACAGATATTTTTGAATTTTCGAACTTGTCAATCGTATCAAGTTGAAAATAACAAGATTCAATCAAGTGTTGTTGAAAGTTTCTGTTGCAACTCACATAAAGAAGCCGATACTAAGATAATCTATCATGCTTGCAATATCACTGAGCAGTCAAATATTGTTATTAGAACCTCTGATACCAATATTTTAATCATAATGATTGGAAATATGAAACATTTACAAAATTCTCATTCTAATATTTGGATGCTCAATGGAACTGGAAATAACGAAAGATATATTGACGTCACGAAAATTTATAAGGAGCTTGGTGAATTGTTAGCCAAAAGTTTAATCGGCTTCCATTCATTTACAGGATGTGATTTTAATCCAGCTTTCTTTAATAAAGGGAAGAAAAAACCTTTTACGTTACTAAAAAAAATGTTGAATTTCAACAAGCATTTGCGACTCTTGGTGAAGAAAATTTGACAGAGGACCAGTTACAACAGGTATTTAACAGCATTCAGAAGTTTAAGGCCAGCTTTATAATGCAAAAAAATCAATTGATGTTGATAATGGAAGGTATCAACTTTTCGTCAACAATTATAAAGCTTCCGACGTCAATGAAAACTTCAGTAAAAAAATACTGAATTTTGATGCAAGCTCAATACCACCGTGTAAGAGTGATCTTTACCAGCAACTTCTGTACAGTTTGGAAAAATGCTCACAAAAAGCAACCTATGACATTGAACCCATTAGAGTATGGTTGGATTGAGGAAGACGAGAAATTTGTGTTCAAATGGTTCGAAGGAGACCAACTTCCAACTTCTGTGAGTGTCTTAATCACCCCAACCCCTGGTAAGTTCAAAGTTCTCAATTTCTCATTAACTATTTTCGGATCAATTAACAAATTACTTTCATTTGATAATTTACGTTTTATATTTACAGATTCCGATTCAATGGAGGACGAAGACGAGTCACACAACCAAGCACATGACTCCGATGATGATGAATGATTAAATTAATAAAACAGAAATTTTCTTTGTATTTCATGTATGATTCACTCATTTTTTTAATAATTGTTTTGGTTTTAATTCTATTCTTTTAATGTTGTATTGGTTTTAACTCGATTTTTTAATTCTGTCTTGGTTAAATAAGAAAAAGAAAATCAAATAAATATTTGAATGATTTTTTGCTAACTGCGTTATATCTAGATAATTGAAATTCTTTCAAAATAAATATATATATTTTTTAATATCAATACCTTATATGTTTTAGTATATTGTTTAGAAGAGAGTACTATAGCCTAGAGTGAATGAAATAATAATCTTTAGGGGAAAAATTAAGGATAGCTACAAACAGTCTATGCATATACCTGACCGGATGGTAATAAAGATTATGCTGTCTGCTGAAGTGAGTCCACAATAAAATCGTCTGCCGTGATTAAAATAGGTTCATAAGACCCTAATGAATAAAATATATTAATGGCAGATCTGGTCAAATACTTTTAAGACTTTATTTTTTTCAGCACTTTCAACCCCGTCTGCTGCAATGTTAAACGCGCGATAATGGTCTGCCATTGTTGTTTTTCGATAATAATAATAATATATTGTAAAATTGCAAAACGGCAGACGTGGTCAAATACATTTAAATTTCACCAAAAATCGATACCTGTCTTACCTGAGCGCGCGCCGCGTCCGCCACGTTGGGCTTAGTGAGTCCCCATGTCATGTGCAATAAGCATAGGGGCCTCACTGGACAAAACCCTAGGTCTAGTCAAATACATACTGGTAGCTTTTCACTGGCTCTTAGACTATATGTATGTATACGCATATGACTATCAATTAAAGGGGCCATACACGACACACATGCGCGTACGATCTGTGTGAAATCGTTTCCCCATACTCTTCTTCTTTTTCTTCTTTACTGGCGTAGACACCGCTTACGCGATTATAGCCGAGTCAACAACAGCGCGCCAATCGTTTCTTCTCTTCGCTACGTGGTGCCAATTGGATATTCCAAGCGAGACCAGGTCCTTCTCCACTTGGTCCTTCCAACGGAGTGGAGGTCTTCCTCTTCCTCTGCTTCCCGCGGCGGGTACTGCGTCGAATACTTTCAGAGCTGGAGTGTTTTCATCCATCCGGACAACATGACCTAACCAGCGTAGCCGCTGTCTTTTAATTCGCTGAACTATGTCAATGTCGTCATATATCTCGTACAGCTCATCGTTCCATCGAATTCGATATTCGCCGTGGCCAACGCGCAAAGGACCATAAATCTTTCGCAGAACTTTTCTCTCGAAAACTCGCAACGTCGACTCATCGGTTGTTGTCATCGTCCAAGCCTCTGCACCATATAGCAGGACGGGAATTATGAGCGACTTATAAAGTTTGGTTTTTGTTCGTCGGGAGAGGACTTTACTTTTCAATTGCCTACTCAGTCCGAAGTAGCACCTGTTGGCAAGAGTAATCTTGCGTTGGATTTCCAGGCTGACATTGTTGGTGGTGTTTACGCTGGTTCCAAGATAGACGAAATTATCTACGACTTCAAAGTTATGACTGTCAACAGTGAGGTGAGAGCCAAGTCGCGAGTGCGACGACTGTTTGTTTGATGACAGGAGATATTTCATCTAGCCATCGTTCACTGCCAGACCAATTTCTTTTGCTTCCTTGTTCAGTCTGGAGAAAGCAGAACTAACGGCGCGGGTGTTGAGACCGATGATATCAATATCATCGGCATACGCCAACAGCTGTACACTCTCATAAAAGATTGTACCTGTACGATTAAGTTCTGCAGCTCGAATAATTTTCTCCAGCAGCAGATTGAAAAAGTCGCTCGATAGGGAGTCGCCTTGTCTGAAACCTCGTTTGGTATCGAACGGCTCGGAAAGGTCTTTCCCGATCCTGACGGAGCTTTTCGTGTTGCTCAACGTCAGTTTACACAGCCGTATTAGTTTTGCGGGGATACCAAATTCAGACATCGCGGCATAAAGGCAGCTCCTTTTCGTGCTGTCGACGAATAGGTGGTGAGTGTCGATTCTCCTTTCACGGGTCTTTTCCAAGATTTGGCGCATGGTGAATATCTGGTCGGTTGTTGATTTACCAGGTCGAAGCCACACTGATAAAGTCCAATCAGTTTGTTGACGGTGGGCTTTAATCTTTCACTCAATACGCTCGATAGAACCTTGTACGCGATGTTGAGGAGGCTTATCCCACGGTAGTTGGCGCAGATTGTGGGGTCTCCTTTTTTATGGATTGGGCATAGCACACTTAAATTCCAACCGTTGGGCATGCTCTCATCCGACCATATTTTGCAAAGAAGCTGATGCATGCTCCTTATCAGTTCTTCGCCGCCGTGTTTGAATAGCTCGGCCGGCAATCCGTCGGCCCCTGCCGCTTTGTTGTTCTTCAGGCGGGCAACTGCTATTCGAACTTCGTCATGGCCGGGCAATGGAACGTCTGCTCCATCGTCATCGATTGGGGAATCGGGTTCGCCTTCTCCTGGTGTTATGTGTTCACTGCCATTCAGCAGGCTGGAGAAGCGTTTCCTCCATAATCTAAGTATGCTCTGGGCATCGGTGGCTAGATTACCTTTGGGGGTTCTACAGGAGTATGCTCCGGTCTTGAAACCTTCTGTAAGTCACCGCATTTTTTCGTAGAATTTTCGAGCATTACCCCTGTCGGCCAGCTTATCAAGCTTTTCGTACTCACGCATTTCGGCCTCTTTCTTCTTCTGTCTGCAAATGCGTCTCGCTTCCCTCTTCAACTCTCGGTATCTATCCCATCCCGCACGTGTTGTGGTCGATCGTAACGTTGCGAGGTAGGCAGCCTGTTTTCTCTCCGCTGCGACACGGCACTCCTCGTCGTACCAGCTGTTCTTTTGCACTTTCCGAAAACCAATGGTTTCGGTTGCAGCTGTACGTAAGGAGTTTGAAATGCCGTCCCACAGTTCCCTTATACCGAGTTGTTGACGAGTGCTCTCAGAGAGCAGGAGTGCAAGCCGAGTAGAAAATCTTTCGGCTGTCTGTTGTGATTGCAGCTTCTCGACGTCGAACCTTCCTTGTGTTTGTTGGCGTGCGTTTTTTGCTGCATAGAGGCGGGTGCGAATCTTGGCTGCAACAAGATAGTGGTCCGAGTCGATGTTAGGACCTCGGATCGCACGCACATCTAAAACACTGGAGACGTGTCTTCCGTCTATCACAACATGATCGATCTGGTTGGTGGTTTTTCGATCCGGAGACAGCCAGGTAGCTTGATGTATCTTCTTATGCTGGAATCTAGTACTACAGATAACCATATTTCGGGCCCCGGCGAAGTCGATCAGCCTCAACCCATTTGGGGATGTTTCCTCGTGGAGGCTGAATTTACCGACCTTAGTGTCAAAGATACCTTCTTTGCCCACCCTGGCGTTGAAGTCGCCAAGCACGATTTTGACATCGTGGCGGGGGCATCTCTCATAAGTGCGCTCCAAGCACTCATAAAAAGCATCTTTGGTCACATCGTCCTTCTCTTCCGTCGGGGCGTGGGCGCAAATCAGCGATATGTTGAAGAACCTCGCTTTGATGCGGATTGTGGCTAGACGTTCATTCATAGGAGTGAATGATAGTACTCGGCGACGGAGTCTCTCTCCCACCACGAATCCAACACCAAACTTGCGCTCCTTTATATGGCCACTGTAATAAGTGTCACAAGGACCTACTCGTCTCTGTCCTTGTCCCGTCCATCGCATTTCTTGGACGGCGGTGATGTCAGCCTTTATCTTTACGAGGACATCTACCAGCTGGGCAGCGGCACCTTCCCAATTAAGGGACCGGACATTCCAGGTGCATGCCCTCAAATCATAGTCCTTATTTCGTTTGCCATGGTCGTCATCAAAAGTTGGGTCTCTCATCCGAGGCTGTGTTTGCTTTTTCATTGGGGGTGTTTTTTTACGTGGCGGGTCCCAAACTCAGCGCACAACCCTAAGTAGGGGATATTTCGCCTTCTCACTTTAGCTCGCCTTCAAACGGATGTTCTTAGGCACCCAGAGGATACTTGGTCAAAGACCGGAAGTCGTGAGCTGCTTGAGTCATGTGTAAAAGAATCGTTTCTAGCCACTCCCAAGTGAATGGCGATCAGAGAACTATCCTCACTTGCGTGAACTTCTACTCATGACTCCATCTTCCCCATACACGACATACAAATCCATTTTGCGTTCGTTCTTCAAACAGTGAATATGTGCGACAAACAAACGGAAAATTGTTTGTGCGCGATCTTTCCTCTTCGGCGACACGGGAAAAATGAGATTTTGTGTCCCATGCACGACATACATACATGTGTGCACACTGATCGTAAAAAAACAAAAATTTTCGCGAGCATGGATCGATATGAGCACATTCAACAAGCCTCCTCGAGTTATTCTTAAAAATAGACGCCATAACTTCTCCCCGATCATGCCTTTGCCTACAAGCGTCTTTTCACGACGATAACAAAACCTAAAAATCATGAATTGAAGAACTTTCTGATGTTCCTCTAGAAGAAAAACTGACAACCTCGCGAACTCACAAAACACAGAAAAGAGTGACAAATCAGGCAACACAGTTCTCGTCGATTTCAAATATTTGTCAAATCTAAAATATTTTGGCGTGACTCGCAAAAATCAGCATGCAAGCTCATACATAAACATACATATTTCCGCTAGTTTGTAGACGAAGCTATTCGAGCGGCAAGGGAAGCGGTGGCAATCGACGATCTTTTGTTAGTTTCTTTCGGCAGAGCTCGGTTTTTTTATCAGCAACAAAATGTTGTAACAAAACGTGAGCTTCAGTCATTGGTTGTCCGTGACAACGGAGATGGATGCAGCACTTGTTATTCCCTTATGAATGTTTGTACAAATGTACATATGTGGCTCATATTTGCTTTCGTAAACATACAGACAAATGTGCCAAAGAAATAATAAGCATATGTATATGCCATAGAAACTCTATTGATACAAATGCACCCAGTTAGAACAGTGACGGTCATGTTACTTAGTGGCATGCCGGTAACGTTTGCCGGTTTAATTGTCACTATTCCTATCACGTTCTTAAGGGCGAATCAAAAAAGCTCCCAAAACTTTTATCATCTTCTCGCTCACATATTTTCTGCTGTAATAAAACAATATCCTTCTTTCTCACACTTTCATTAAATTTGGGACAAAACAACAAAACTGCCTAGGGGGTAAACCACTCGCTTGCCATTCCTTCAACCTAAAGTTCGAAACTCAAAAATATAAAGATATTGTTTTTTTTATAAATTTTAATATTAAAATAATTTGATTTAGATTAACATTAAATTCATTTCATTCATCTTTACACTTTTTTTAAGAGGGTATTGTAGTCTAGAAATTTAAAAAAATCGATTTTTAACTATTCAAGAATATGTGTACAAAAGGATTTTTCAAAATTCAAATTATTTTCGGAGATATAGGCATTTCTCTGACCCGGCATCCAAACTGGTTCAGTCAGAGCGCGAAACTTTAAACGCGTTTTTCTCAAAACTGACTTTTTCGGAACGATGCCCACGATTTCTCAGGTTCTACTGGACCGATTTAATTGAATTTTTATAGAGTCTTTTTTATAGGCTTGCCTATGGTTGGAACTAGCCCCATCCCAAAATTTTTATTTTTATTATTTTTAAAAAATTCGAAATAGTCAGAAAAAGTGATCAAAAAATTTTTTTTTTCAGGCAGTCGTCATTTTGTGAAAAAAAATGTTTCCCACTTTTTCGTAGTTCCGACCATTGCGACATTATTCTAGATTAATAATCTTCTTTTTTTGGTTTCAGATAACTAGGAGGGTTGAAATCATGGGCATGGTCACATGGAAATTTTTAAAGACCCCCCACTTCGTCAGCTCATATTTTTTGAAATATTTTACTTTTTTAGTTTTTAATTTTTTTCTGTACTCTTCAAAAATTAATAAATAACTAATAAAAAATGGATAGTAAAAATATTAATTGCCTTTTTTTTACGACACTTCAAAAATTACCTGAATACCCCCTTAATAGTATAAAAATTATTTCCATAAGTTATTATATAGATACCACAAATAATATATACTTGTACATATAGTACATATATCTAAAAATTATCACAATTTTATCATTCTTTAGGTTCTCGCTTTATATATGTACTAGCAGCCCGTCCCGGCATCGCATGGGGTAGACAATTATTTATTTTTGGAAATTTGGATATAAAACACTTTTTTCACAAATATTTGTATTTGTATTTAAAAAAATCCCACAGTTATATTTGTATGTAAGTCTACATATTTATGTTCAATTTCTTTGATGGTTTGAGTAGCGGGCACTTTTGAAAAATTAAAAATAAAAATAATAATAATCAAAAAATTAAAATAACAGTAATAAATAATGAATTCAGTCGTTTTACATATAAGTAAATAATAAATTATTAAATAAATATATTAAATAATAATAATAATAATATTCTTTAAAAATTAGCGTCTAAAAATATTATAAGTAAAAGTAATAATTACGAAAAAAATAAAAAAAAAATAAAATAAAAATACTAATTATGAAAAATTAAAAAATAAAAGTAATAATAATCAAAAAATTAAAATAACAGTAATAAATAATGAATTCAGTCTAGGGCGGTTTTGTTTACTTTTTGAATTTTTGAATTCGTAATATCTTTTGAATAGAAAGTCCAATTTAAAAACTATTTTTTTTTTTTGTGTTTGAGGGGGTGGAAAATGCTTTCCGTATCATCGGTGCTGTCGCCACAGCAGCGGTATGTGCCACTTGCAGGTCACTAAAACCCCCCCTCTAAGGAACCGTCGCCCACCCTGGGACCGCTTTTGCATTACTTCAGGGTGGCGTTCCATTTTTCTCATTGAGAGATTTAAATCTGCGCACCTGCGTCCAGGTCCCGCTTTTTGCTGCGTAGCAAGAGTGCAGCGAATTTCTTGATAATCCCCCACTTTGCTTCACTCTCCATCATGACGCTGACTACATTGTCCGCGTTTATTGGGCCAATCAGGTTCTCTACGGCGGTGCGTTCTCCTTGCCAGTGCACACACTTTTCCCATTCTGTGGAGGTACTTTTTGAAGTACCCGTGCCCGGATAACTGCTGGGTTGTGTAAAAATCTACCTCTCCGAATTTTCGGCCTGTCCATGAGTCTAGATCTTTTATAAGCCTGGCCGTCCATCTGCCGCGGCTTTCGGTGTCCCATCTTTGTTGTCATGTTATTATTGTTTCTTTCTTTATTTGTTCTATTGCGCCCTTGTTGTTATCGGATGACTGCTTTAGGTCCCACAGCTTTTTCCTTTCGTATGCTAGAAAGTCAATTGGGGCATTTCCGCTTATAACTAAAACTGCCTCGCCGGACACTGTTAGGTGGGCTGATGCAACTCTAAGGGTTGCAGTGAGGTGCACTCTGGCCGCTACCTTACGCCGGTTTTCCTTTTTTAACGTATCTGCCCATATCTCAGCTTCGTATAATAAAACGCTAATTGTTGTCGGCATTAGGAGCTTTCTTTTTTCTTGGCTAGGGCCTCCTATGTTGGCCATAAGTCGGCTCAGTTGAGAAGTAATCTTCGCTGCCTTTCCTGCGGCGTGCTGGATTTGTACCCAGAAGGTTAGTCTGGGGTCCAGTCTTACGCCCAGGTAGTTAACTGCTTTTTTTGTCCTAAGAATATCCGTAGTCGTGTGCATGCTTATCTCGAGAGGTTTGAGCTGGAGGCTGTGTGAGTCGAGCCATGCTTGCGTCCGTATCATGACCTGGTTCAGCTTTCTTCGCGCTTCTTCCGTATCCCTTGCTGTGATTACTGCTGCGATGTCGTCCGCGTAGCCTATTAAATATGAGTCATCTGGCATTTCTAGTTTTAATATCGCGTAATAGCTGATGTTCCACAAGTCTGGTCCGAGGATGGATCCTTGCGCTGCTCCTGACGTAAGCGCTATCTGTCGTGATCCCTCTTTGGTTTCGTACAGCAGTTTCCTGTTGCTAAGGTAGCTCCGCACCACGGCCCTGAGGTAGTCGGGTACCTTAAAGCTTTTCTCGAGAGCGTCGATCATATCTACCCATCTAGCGCTGTTGAATGCGTTTCGGACATCTAGAGTCGCCAGCAACACTATTCTTTTGTATTTATGCCATCTACGCTATGCGGCTTCTACGCTTTCAATGACGCATTTTATTGCTCCCATGGTTGATCTGCCGGGTCTAAAGCCATATTGTCTAGGGACAGTCCTCCAGCTTCGTTGATGGCCGCTTCAAGTCTGGGTTTAAGCAGGATTTCATATAGCTTTCCCGCTGTGTCAAGCTGATGGCGAATTGGGGTCTCCTTTTCCCTTACTGATTAGCACCAGCCGTTGCTTTTTCCAACGTTCAGGGAATATTCCGGCTTCAAGGCAGGCGTTGTACATGTCCAGTAGTACTGCCGGGCGCTCTGCAGCGATTATTTTAAGAATTTCGGATGGGATCCCGCCCGGTCCGGGTGCTTTGTTGGCCTCGAGCTTGGTAGTGGCTAGTTGCAGCTCTTCGTGGGTAAACTGGGGGATTTGCGTCGATCCTAGAATGTATTCTGGGTCACTCGCCCTTGTTTCGTGTGTGGGGAATAGTGCGTTCACAATGTTATCCATTTTCGCAGCGGTTAGGTCAGGTGGCTGTGCTCGAGCGCCGAGTTTCTTTATCATAATTTTGTACTCGAGTCCCCAGGGGTTTCTGTTTATATCCTCGCGTAGTTCCTCCCATTTTTTCTTTTTGCTGTCGTCAATGGCATGCTTCAGCTCCTTTTTTGCTAATTTGTATTGATCATCTTCTTGAGTTGCGGCTCCTCTACGCCTGGATCTCGTGTAGGATCTGCGAAGGCGGAGGCATGTTCGTCTGAGTTGGGCTATATTTTCAGTCCACCAGTAAACTGCTGCTTTATGTTTGCTGTGGGAGGTCTTGGGCATTGCTTTTTGACAGGCTCTTGTTATATTCCGCATTGTGTGCTCGACAGTTTTTCTTTCAATTGTGGGGGAGTTGCTAGATGGGTTTTGGTCGTCTGTTGCGGAGATTAGTTTCGAAGTGTCTAGTTTCGCGATGTTCCACTTTCGTTTTCTAGTTCCCTTTGCACAAGAGATTCTTCTTCTGCTCGTCTCATTTGGGTGATATATTCCTGTTTCGGCGAGCTCTGAGTTCCGTCTTTTGTGACAGCTGGGGTACTCTTCCCTTCTCCTTGTTTTGCCGGTGCTGCTTGTGTGGCCGGCGTCTCCCTTGCGTCTGTCTTTTCACCAGTCTTGTCTGTCTGCTTTGGAGTGGCGGTGAGTATGGGGGATCTGAGTATCCTACTGCTCCTGCGGAAGACCGTTCCGTATTCCTCGTCTTGTCCGTCTTTGTTTTGTTGTTCCTTCTGCTGGTTTTTATGTTGTTGTTGTTGTTGTTGTTGTTGTGGTGTATTCATTTTTTCTGGTGGGTCTCCGCTTCAAGCCGCTATCTCCGCACGTTGTAGCAGTTGCCCTTTATGAACCCCGTGGCTACCTATGCAAGCAGGGAGGCCACGCAAGGGTTGACACAAGTCTTTATGGGAGCTTATCTTCAGAGCCAGGTTCGAACACGAATCATTGTTTAAATTTTACCAAGGATCCCTAATTTTTTCAAAATGAAATGTCAAATTTGAAGAATGTAGCATTCTATTGGTGAAAGAATTTTTTAAATCGGCCCAGTAGTTTTTGAACCTATTCATTACAAACATACAAAAATAGGTACAAATCTTTCCTCTTTATAATATTAGTATAGATATGTTTTGAATCTATGGTGGCTCATTTCGATTGACTTCCGCATTTGTAGCTCGAAATTTGCAAGCCCACAAGTAATGAAAGAATCTATGAAAAATGTAATGAAAAATCAATTTAAAATACATCTTTTTAGGTAAATATGTATGTTTTAAATTTAGCATATAATATGTTGGACAGCAGAAATTTTGATAGCGGTAGCTTGCCTCCCCTACCGTCTCAGTTACACAAAGCTCAATCATACGAAAAAAGCCATGTTTTTGTGATTTTTTTCCTGACGACACAACCAACTCTCCAGCGTTATCTCGTAAAATATGAAGCAATAGTGTTTAAAATTTCAAAAGGATCGGTGCAGTAGTTTTGAAGTTATGAGGGGCACCGACTTTGAAAACGTGAGTTGTGGGAAAAACACGTTTAAAGTTTTAAGACGCTCACAATCAAATCGGAGGGCGGAGACTAGATAAGTGTATATCTCCGTCAATTTTGCTTTAATTTCTCTCAAATTTTCACAGAACAATCTTAAGATATTGTACATTAATATAAAATAAAAAAATGAAAAAAAAACAACAAAAATACCTTACAACCCCCCGCTCCCCTTAAAACAAACTGTTTAGCAAATTCTTCACATTTTAGTTTTTCTTCCATTTTCAAAACTGCAGCTCGTGTTGTTAATTTTTGTTTGTGTGTTGTCGATTTCTTCGCCAGTCAGTCGGCATACTGATTGGTGATCTTTTCGAATTAGCACCTTACATTATCTGAAAAGAGAACAAGTCCGGTTAGAGACTACTTAAATAATGTCTAAACAACAATATCTAAACAATACGTTCTCTTTGTATTGATGAATACTTATAGAACAATAAAAACTTTTATGGGCATAAACTTACATTTTCTTTCAAAAAGCTGTCCATTTTCCTTTCCATATTATCAACTCTTAAAGACAATTCTCGTAGTTGGTTGGAAATAGTTTTTAACATGTTAAAAACATCTGAAAAAGGTATAAACATAATAAAGTAAAATTTTTTAAGAAATGCATTTTAATAATATATTGGATTACCGTTTCCATCCACAGGCAAATTGTTTACTTATTGCTTTGAGAAGCTTGCTGTTGTAGCAACCAGAAATGTTGAACTTATTCCGTTTAATTGTCAATTGTTTTACAATAACAAATGCGTAAAAATGAATTGAAAACAAAAATGACAATTTTACATGTACCTTTTACGGGAGTCGAAGACGTTGTGGGGCATTCCTTCAAATAGGTTTCATCAAAAAGCGCTGGTGAATCCATCTGATTAAGAAATTTGGCAGCATAAAAATTCATTTGAAATAACTTAACATAATACATATAATAAAATACCTTCGGGACAATACAATAATTACAGTAAAAAATACTAATTTGAAAATTCATGAAATAGATAATGTAAAATCGGAATTATAGGAAACTTGCCCTTATGTGGAATAGAAAAGTATTTTTAAACTGTATCGTCTTTTTCTATTTTAAACAAATGTGGGTCCAATTTATTTGCCAACAAAATACCTACACCAGATGACGATTCCAATGGTTCTTGAAAGTAGTTTTCAACACCCAAGAAACAATGTACCGATAAAATAGCGATACCAGATTCCTCGGTCATGCCTATAACTTTTATGGGGCCTAATTTTGACTAAAACAATACTATTAAACGAATAAATTTTCGATATTTTATTGCGATATTGGAATATTTTTTTTTCAAGCCTTAAATTTTATTGCTGCAGGATTTTATTGTGCTTTTTTATACGTTTTTTTAAATATTGCATGTGATTTTCAGACTTGTAAGCGGAAAAGTTATCTAGAGGACGATATTGCATGGTACAGTTAGTTAAATGGAGTAAACCACGTATATTGTCAATAAGTGGTCGCCGTATATATTTCCAAACAAATAAACGAATTCTTCCAAGATTTGTTGGGCAACATTGGCTTCACTACTATAAGACTTCTTGTATGATAGTAACCTTATACCTGCGTGCAATAAGAGGAAATGGTAGTAATGGTCACCACCAATGCAATCCTTTACACCAACTTTTTACATACACCAAGATCTACAAGGTGCATTGGGTCTAAAAGAAATTGGGAAAACATGTGATCTGTCACTTCTATTTTTTAAAGATTCGTCAGTTCTTAAATGTTTTATTTGTTTGTGATCTTTCTAAAACCAACTGATTTATGTATTGTTTGTTTTTTTTTTGGTGTTCCCAATACAGCTGCATTAGTTATTACATCATTAAATTCTTTTATACTTTCATCAATGTCTCTTCCTGTATTTATTTTGCAATCAATATTGATGTGACTGCTGATATATTTTCTATACTTCAACCAGTTAGTTTTATGTGATGTTGGAGAAACTTTTGGCTCAAATATCATGGGCTGTTCGCATAACTTACAAGTAGGTACAGGAGAATGATCAGATGATAAGTCTGTACATGTATCAGTTGTCATAAGCGACCTACCTATATTTTTGACTACAGTCAAATCTATTAAGTCTGGTATTTTTTTTTATCACTGGGCCAGTATGTCGCCTTACCAGTAGATATTATATCCAGTTTATTATGCTTATTCATTATAGTGTAGTACAGCTGTTGTCCTTTCGGATTAATAAGACGTGATCCCCAGTACGTGTGTTTTGCGTTGTAATCTGCACGTGCTAGAAATCTTTGATCTAGTGTTCGAAAAAAGTCTTTAAATTCGCTATCTGTAATTTTAAAAGGAGGGGGACAGTATATAGCCGTAAGGTTTAAGACTAAACCCCGATTTTTTAGTGATATTGTTGTAACTTGTAACAGTGGTGTAGCATGGAATTCTAGAGCATATTGGCTTAAAAGATTTCTGATCAAACTATTTCTTTTACGTTCTTCAACCGTTACTCTACGACGCAGCAAATATTTCAGATTATATATAGGATGTGTTTCATATTTTTAAGTTGATTAGAATTCGGCAACAATGCCATTTTAAATTCTGGCTGTGGAACAAGTGAATATGATGCGTTATAGCTGACGTCCAATCACAGAAGATATTTATTCCTTATTCGCTATAACTTAAGAGCTAGTAAGAATATAATAACAAAAGGAAAGAAGAATTAAAACATATGGTAGCGTTGCCTTTAGGAGTTAGGTAGAATTGTATTTTAGGAGTGCTGCGCCAAAGATTAAATTAACGTTGTAATGATCCTCCGAGGTTGCCACAATACTCCCTTCCTAGACACTCGTGGAGTGGCGATGAAAGCAGGTTTCAAACGATCTATCGAAACTTTAATAATGCTGTTGTTCACTTCCGCTAAAAAGTAATTGGGAAATTGTTGAATAATTTTGTGTGGTCCTTTGTATGGAGGCGATAGCGATGGTCGCACTAGATCATCTCGAATAAAAACTTGTTGGCAGGTTTTTAACCCGGAGTGGACGAATACTTTTTGCTAGGTGTGCCAAGCGGTGTCAACTGGTCCCAGGTCTCGCATACATGCACGTAGTTTGACTATATCCGCTTCGCTGTATGTTAGTTTTCTATCGATGACAAATTCTGAAGGTAGTCGCAGGTCCTCGCCATAAACTAGGCCGGCTGGTGCAGTATCCAAGCCGTCTTTGTATGTGGATCGTAAGCCCAATAAAACAAGTGGTAAATATGAAGTCCACTGACTGGTGTTATGGCATATAAGTGCTGCTTTTAAAGTACGATGCCATCTTTCGACGAGACCATTTGCTTGGGGATGGTATGGCGTGGTTCGAAAATGACCCATTAGCTGTAGTAATTGTTGAAACAGGGCGCTTTCGAATTGACGTTCTAAGTCTGATGTGATGGTTACAGGTACACCAAAGCGTGAAATCCAGCCGTTTGCTTTGGCGACAGTTGGACCTGTTATATCTGGTATGGGTAACGCTTCCGGCCAGCGTGGGAATCTACCCAGGATAGTAAGACAATAGCGGTTCTCTTCGGATGGTGGAAATGGTCCGACTAAGTCGATATGGATATGCTCGAAACGAAGTGTTGGACATTTTTGACGCTGAAACAAACTTCGGTTTTGCCGTGTAGTTTTATTCCGCTGACACTGCAAACAGCAGCAAGCAACATTTTTGCTATCTCGCCGGACACCTGGCCAAACAAATCGTTCTGTTACCACTCTTTATATTTGGGTGTGAAAGATTGTGAGTTGACCGTAAAAACGTTTCTCTAAAGTTCTTGGTTTGAACGGTCGAGCATGGCCAGTTGAGGTGTCGCAACATAAACTTCTGGAACTAAAAGGAAGCGCGAAATTTGTAGGTTAAGAGAGTTTTTTATGTTACCATTTAAACGATTTCGGAGCTCCTCGTCCTTAGACTGGTCCTCAGCTAAGTTATCTTAGTTTAAAGTTTCTGCGGAAATTGAGTTTATTCGTGGCAGCAGTTCTGCTGTTACATTTTCTTCGCTGCTTACATGGCGAATGTCGGCGATGATTTGAGCTATGAAGTCGAGTTAACGTATTTGCCGATAAGAAGCCCGATCTAGCTTTTATTGAAATGCGTATATCAGCAGCTTATGATCTGTGTAAATATGACAACGGCGAGTAATGCATAATTGACAAGTTGTTCCCTATATGCAGCAAAACTGTCTGTTGCTTCCATTGACCAAGTAAGTGGTGTAGTATCGTTTCGCCTATTACCACGAACCATATCAAAAAGACAGGATTGTGTCCTCAGTGCGTGTGGTATGAAACGACGGTAGAAATCATGCATCGCTAAAAAACGCTTTAAGTCCTTGACGATAGCTGGTCGTTTAAAATTACGTAGAGCCTCAACGCGTTTTGGGAGTGCCATCTTTAGTGATAGAATGCCCGAGGAGTCGTGGTTCTGAGACTCCAAATTCCGAGTTACTAACGTTTATAGTTAGGTTGTTCTGCCTGAGTCGTTGAAAACCTTGGGGCAAGTGGTTTTAATGCTCTTCTTCTGAACTGGATGCAATACATACATCATCAAGATAAGCAAATACGAAGTTTAAACCACGAAAAACTTCGTTAATAAGTGTTTGGAAAGTCTGTGCTGCATTCCTCAAACCAAACGTCTTATGCGTAAACTCGTAGAGTTCAAAAGGAGTCGTTACCGTCGTTTTACAAATGTCTTCTTTGTTTATTGGCACTTGGTGAAAGACCTTTTTAAATCGATTTTAGAAAACACACGTTTTCAGGCCAAAATATTGGAGAAATCGTGCAAAAATTACAAAGGATATGGATCAGGAACTGTTACTGCAATTAGTCCACGATAATCCCCACATGGTAATGGGCTTGCCCAGTTACTACTGGATGGGCGACAAATGCTCAGTTTCATCAGCGAATCAAATTCAGCTTTTGCGGCGGTTAGTTTCTCGGGTGAAAGACGGCGTGGTCTTGGGAAGACGGGTTGATTGGTGGTAATAATTCCATGTTCTACAGACGATTTTGTTGGTGAATTTAGCGGATGAGAGCGTGTGATATCACTATACTCTGTAAGAATATTTGAATAAGTAGAATTCGCTTTAAAAGATTTTATGCTGAATATGCACGGTTTTTCTATTTCGCAAACCGTCTTTAATTCGGTTTTGAAAGTCAGAAAGTCAGCGCCAATAATTGCTTGAGAAACATCAGCGATAAGGAAATTCCACAAAAATTCGCGTCGTAAATTTAGATTAAGTTTCAGAATCGCCTCACCGAATGCAGAGATCGGCGATCCATTTGCGGCAAACAATTTTATACCGTTAGGAGAAGCTCGGGCTGTGTTGTTACATTTTAGTATAACGGAAACGTCCGCACCGGTATCTATTAAAAATTTTAATTTTGCCGACGTATCGTCGTCGTCGACGTTTACGCATAACGGCATGTCTTGGAGGTTTTAGATTGTTTGCCTAACTATAAAACCGTAGTTTTTGTTTTTTTCAATAAAAAAAAATTACACGGCACTCGGCATTTAGTTGCTTTCGCACCGAATTTGCTATTGTACCAGCAAATCGGTTTGTCCGATTTACTTAAATACGCATGAGGTCCACTGACCTAGATCGAGGCCGCGAACGAAAACTTGATCCTTTGTTATTGAAAAGCTTATGCACTTGGCTAGTCAATTCTGCTATTTCAAGTTTCAAGGTCGAAACTTCATTAATCGCTGCTTGTACATACGGAGGAAGTCTGCTTACCCATAGATCGTGTAAAATGTTGTCCTTCAGTGTCGTCCCGGCTGCGCGTTTCATGTCGTTGCAGCCGCCGCTGTTGACTGTACGAAAAATGCTCAATGATCTTGTCTAGCTTGTTAGGTGGTACACATGCAAGAACGATGTCGAATTTCCTATTATCGTTGGAAATTGAAGAAGCGCTAAACCAAAAGTCCAGAGAATAAAAATAAGCTTCGATGTTGTCTTCGGTCATTGTTGGTAGACGTGGAGTTGAATTTGGAAAATCCCCAACTCTATACCCTTAATTACAACAACTAGGCAATTAGAGCTCTTCACTTTATACGAATAATAGTTCCTGTTTTTGTTTGACAAGAATTTAACTATTTCCATTAAAATTTTTTCAGTGTGGGACTGAATTTTTTATTTTTCATCTATATTGCCTTTTTTCAAAGGCACTACATGAAATTTTTTTGGGATTGACCGCTGACTTTGAAGGACTTAATTTCCTTTTCATATTAACGTAGCGGTCAATGCAAGTTTGTACAGACTGGCTTTTTTATTGGTACTTTGCGTTATGGAATTCTTCGCTGCCTGCGTGCTTGCTGGTACCTGCTTAGTTGTTGGTGTGGCTGTTGTTGACTGCCGGTCTCTGCAGCTTTTGATTTTTGTAAGCTCATCCTTCTCACCATTGGCTGGTTTGTTGGTAGGAGCTAAATTTGCAGGCTCGACAAAGCTGAAGTAGGCGTTATTGTTGTTGGTGGGGCTGAGCTGCGCTCATTTTTTTTTATTTCTTTTATTGTTTACTTCGCACTTATTTTTATTGCTTGCTAAAGGTCTAATGTTTTGTGTTTTTTATGTTTTGATTAACACTTTCGGCATTATTGCCTGTTTAAATGAGTTAAACTTCCACCCCCTCTACCCGGTAAAACTGGCGCATCCTAATAAAACAGCGCAATTCACCACAGGATGCTTTACAACTCAACAACAGTATAACTCACCACACCTATACACCAACCCAGCCAACAAAGGGAATGAACAACGGAGAAGCTGACACAATTCGTCTTACACTATCGACAAATTCATTCGCCACCAAGTTTCGCAAATTACATCAAAAATAAAAATACACAGTAAAAAAAAAATTCCAACAAACCAAAAAACGAAAAAAAACCCCCAAACCGGGCGCGAAATCAGAAAACAAAACAAAATGTAATAAACAACCGGGCGCGAATTTAACAAACAAACAACACTTCCAAGAACCCCGTAAGCAGCTAGAAGAAGGAAAGAGTAATTGGAAGAATACGAGCAGGCATTCTATACACAGGAATGTACCCTACAAAACCAAAGTGAGCGTATTCAGTTCATTTAATTTAAAATTATCATGCATATATGTACATATGTAAAAATTTTGTTGCTTATGTATGCAATATTATAACGCTAGTAACGATTCCGTTGACTAGTTTCATACGGTTAATATTTTGGATTTAACGGAAATAATCCTGCTCTATATATTCACTTATATATATTATATACATATATAGCTAGCTAATAACCGTTTGTCTATTTATGTTTAGCGATACGTCTTCTGTGAAAAAAAAAACAAAAGAAGCAGGATAAATAAATAAGCAAACGAAAACTTAAAAACACAACTAGCATTATCAACAAGCAAAACTAAATGCAAACATACATACATAATCAATAAATTTCCTAACATTTTATATTAAAAATACATATTTACATATGCAAATTAACTTCTCTTGCGTGGGAAGTATTAAAAAAAATGTATTCCGTTCCGCTACGCGCGGTAGAAATAAAACACAAGTGTTGGTTTTGAGTGCGATAATATATGGTGCGCTTCGATCATCAAGATGATCTCTCAATACGCTTGCCGATTATCCACTGGTCTTTATTAGTAACATCACTTATATTTATACATATTCTTATAATTCTATGCTTATTACTAAAGATGCTTTGGCATTACATTAAGTGATGAAATGCCAGAGCATTGGATTTCCAATTATTCTCATTACCAAAACAAATAATGGAATATTGAATTTTGCTTACTTATCAAAACAAGTGATGTACTGATTTCTTATTAATTAAAGTATTCTGCTGACCAAGCAGTAATACTGTGAGAAGATACAATTTGTTTACATTTATCATTAAGTATCTGTGTGGCTGCTGCCGTTAACTTGCACTAACAAAGGAAAATACCATTTTTGCGAAAAAATAAAATATAAGTACAAGTATACACAAACATACGGCATTCAATCTGCCAAATACACTACAAAACAAAAACAAAATAAATATATTAACAAAGTGTATACGGGAGCATACAGGGACATTACCCAACTCCCTTTCGCGCTCTCTTCCCAGTGCAAACATACATATGTACATGTACGGGATAGAATACTTGGGTATTAAATATCAAATTATTAAATAATAATTAATTTTCAAAATAAAAAAAAGACTCAACGGTAGATAAAGTAGCAATGAATATTACAAAATACATTTATTAAAATCAATACAAAAAATCAGTTCAACAAAATCTACTTAATTTGTGAACACTGTATATGCAAACATACATACATATATTAAAACATATAAATCTTCGAAGTCCACGTTGGCATCTATTCGTCAATACCTCTTGTTCTTTGACAAACAAAAACAAGCAGGATTGCGTACAAAAAGCGAATTGATCTCTCTAACGAGCTCTCAATAGCTTACGAACAAAGCATAATCATAATACATACTAACAATTCGTGCATACTTATGTAAAAACAGCATTGATCTCTTTAACGAGCTCTCAATTGCACAAAACATAAGTACCTGCATACGTTCATATGTATAAACAAGTCACGTATTAGGGTGTACCTAAATACAAAACTTTCGGACAACAAATACGTTAATAAATAAAAAGAGCGTAATAAAAAAATCTTTAAAAGAGTATTCAATTTATTACACATACTTCTATTACGCTTCTATTAGATACCTTAAATCAGTTTACACTGAAAAAAACTTTAACAATATTTTAATATAAAAATATACAATATAACAAAAATGGTTAGTAACGAAAAAAATCAAAATACACCTGCAGGAGCTACACGCCTAACAGCAACCCAACCAACAAAAGGAATGGACAACGGGGAAGCTGACACAATTCGTCTTACACAATCGACACATTCATTCGCCACCAAGATTCGCATAGACACTGCAGCGTCGACACCTACGCTATTCTACCGCGATTTCTACATTTTGATATCAATGCGCGAAAATTCGATTACCAGCACCGTCAAATCATCTTCGGCATTGCAGTCTCGCCGCCCCACTTGTTAACATTTTTTTTTTAAATAAAACTTATAATATTAAAATGTCGTTATTTTATATTATAAATAATATATATAAACAAAATAAATTTTATATCCTTTTGTTTATTGCCTAACGCTTGCACTTAATGCATTTTTGTTTATTTTGTTGTTTTTTTAGAAAGTTTTTACTAGTTTAAAAGCTCGATCTGAACGCTCCTACCTGAAGACCATTTTTAAATAATTTACTTCTTTACAAAATTCTTAAAAAAAAATCATTGATGTTCCAAAGTTTTTCTGTGCCAGAAAAGCATGCAATTGTAAGTGGCAATTCGTTTGGAAAATCAACTATGGATGCTAATAGGCCACAAGAGTCTATTCGAATTCTTAAATAATTTGAGGCCATATATTCCCACATCAAGCACAACATTATTTTCATTTCCAAGTTGAAGAAATGAATTTTTCTCAAAATGATTTTGAATTCCTCTATATAAAAAAGATCCGGATTCGTTCGAATATTTACTTTTTTCGGCTGGTACCTAGGAGACTTTCAGCCGTTAAACGTAAATCTGTGCAACCTATTTTTCACAACGTTTGGAGAAGATCGGTTACTGTATTATTGGATACCCTATTTCTTAAAGCCCAAGCTTTTAATTCTAAACTACATTTTTTTTTCTATCACTTTTAAATTTTCACTATCACTATTATTCCTATCACTAACATAGCTATCAATACAATTTGAAGAAAAATCAAGGTAACTTACTGAACTGCATCTTTCCACATCAGGATCACAATCAAAATTTTCATATTTTTAACAAATTTAGATACACTTCGATTAAAAGCCTTTTTTCCGGCTCATGTATGCACTAAATGTATTTTTTCATATGGAATTATTATAATTCTACTCACCCTTTTTCCGAATATTATTGTAGTCACAAAATGTTCACAAATATAATATTAAACGAAACACAATTCGAAGAGATTTTAAATAATTTTGCGTAACTATGCACAAGCACAAATATGCACAATTCTTTTCACCATGCGTTTGTAACCGAAAAGTTTTTCCTTCGAATTCAATTTGTCACAACGAACAAGAAAACGTTCACGGTATCACGGTGTTCATGCTGTTCGCTTTCACATTCATCCTTTTCAATCGCGGTGACAACTAAACAAATTTGTTTGTCTTCTTTTGTTTTATTCTTGCTCTCTGTTAAGTGAAGAGCTTGATTGATCTTACTCATTTCAAAGATTTGTGAGGGAGTATTAGTGTAAAAGTATTGGTGTTTCGTTCACGCAAGTTTTGCTGGGTAGATATGATAAGGAAATAATGGGAATATGCATATGTGGAGGTCATCAAAACTTTTTAATAAATATATATTTTTTTAAATAAGATCTTATTTGGAGTGGGATTCGTGGTCGGAGAGAGACTCCGTCGCCGAGTACTATCATTCACTCCGGAGAATGAACGTCTAGTCACAATCCGCATCAAAGCGAGGTTCTTCAACATATCGCTGATTTGCGCCCACGCCCCGACGGAAGAGAAGGACGATGTGACCAAAGATGCCTTCTATAAGCGTTTGGAGCGCACCTATGAGAGGTGCGCTCGCCACGATTTCAAAATCGTGCTTGGCGACTTTAACGCCAGGTTGGGCAAAGAAGGTATCTTTGGTGCAACAGTCGGTAAATTCAACCTCCACGAGGAAACATCCTCAAATGGGTTGAGGTTGATCAGCACAAGAAAATACAGCATGCTACCTGGCTGTCTCCGGATCGAAAAGCCACCAACCATATCGATCATGTTGTGATAGATGGAAGACACGTCTCCAGTGTTCTAGATGTGTGTACGCTTCGAGGTCCTAACATCGACTCGGATCATCATCTTGTTGTAGCCAAGATTCGCACCCGCATCTGTACAGCAAAAAACGCACTTCAACAAACACAAAGAATGTTCAACGTCGAGAAGCTGCAATCACAACAGCCGAACAATTTTTTACTCGGCTTGCACTCCTGCTCTCTGAGAGCACTCGTCAACAACTCGGTATAAGGGAAATGTGGGACGGCATTTTAAACTCCTTACGTACAGCTGCAACCGAAACCATGGGTTTTTGGAAACCATTACCCAACTATGAAGAAGTTCGAATAGCAATTACCCGCCTGAAGAACAACAAATGCCTGATAGTTCTACTTTTTCCAGACTGAACAAGGAAGCAACGCAAATGGGTCTGGTAGTGAACGAGGGCAAGACGAAATATCTCCTGTCATCAAAGAAACAGTCGTCGCACTCGCGACTTGGCTCTCACGTCACTGTTGACAGTCACACATTTGAAGTATTAGATAATTTCGTCTATTTAGGAACCAGGGCCCGAATCGCTGAACACGTTAACGAGCGAAAAATAAGAAAATTTTTTGTTTTCGGATCGTTGTAGTCGCTATCGAATAGGAACTTTCGAAATTTGAAATTTTCTCATTCGATAACGAGTTCTTGTTTGTACGAAAGAATCGAAATTTCATTCGTTAGCTGTTTGAGAAACGTTATAGCACAAATTAAATACAAAATTTTAATATATCCGCTAAAAATAGTCCGAGGGGCAAAATGTAAGTTATTTTTCATTTATTTAGTTTATTTAACATGTAATATAATTATAACTAATAATTTAAGGACCAATGTATACAAAATAAATATGCGTCAAAAAAATTTGATGAGTGACTTTATGCTACAGCATCAGGACTTGGCAAAAAATATTTTGCCTAATTGTGGGCAAGGCAAAGTTGCAGCAAATAAGCTATGGGAGGCTTTGATTTTAAAACTGAACGCTGCCGGGCCACCGATGAAAGATGCTAAATCTTGGCGAAAAGTAAGATAAATAAAATAAAAGATGATTAAAATAATAATAAAATACAAAAATAGGTATTTGCTGACCAGAAGCACAGCATAAAAAAGAAAATTTCTTTCAGCAAAGCCTCAAAACAAAGAACTGGTGGTGGTCCGTACGAGAAAAAGCTATTAACTGCAGCAGATGAGCAACTCCTCCAAGCTACGGGAATAGATGTTGCCCGAAGAAGGATTAAATGAGTTGGTAGAAATGATTATAGATAGCGAGGAGGAAGAAGATCCGACACCATCCACCAGTCGCAGTGCGACAAAATCATGTAAAGCGAAGCCCACTGTCGAAAGTGAAAAGCTTTCTCTTTTAAAATGCAATTTACGCGCATATGAAGTAACGCAAGCGCAAATAAATAAAAATCTTGAGAAACTACTTGCGCTAAAGGAGAGATCTCTCCAAATAAAAGAAGAGGCACATGCTGTAGATATGAAAATAAAAGCAGTAGAGTTGCAGATTAAAACTCATGAGCTTGATATTTTAAAGAGAAAAATCCATAAATAAATACCAATATATAAGATATGTTAATTCCAAGTTCTTTATTGAAAATATATTTGTTAAAATAAAATACTTATGAATTCAAATGTTGTTGGAACGTTTAATTCAATTATTATCTAAAGACAACATAATGTGATCTCTAATTTTATGACCAATTTTAGTTAATTGAGTCTCATTTCCGGTATCTATTTCTGTATCATTATTTTCGTTTACCAAATATCTGCGATATGTTGAATTTTTATATTGTATGCAGATGATATGTAACGCTGCACATACATTGCCGAACTTTGTTTGTTCGTTCAACAATACAGCGTGCTTTTGCATGGATTTCATTAAACTGTGCTTGGCACGAGCCAACTTCGGGGTTTCTAAATGGTGTCAAACACCATTTTTCCAAAGGATATCCAGAATCTCCTGTTAATTGAGAAAATACGTAGATATGTTTGTAAATATATTTTGCAGCTGTATAAGTGCATATACATTAGGGTGATTCAAAAATTATTATTTTTTTTCAATTGGTACTCGCAAAAATAGGTTCCTAGACACCTCTAAGAAATCCTCTCCAAAAACCTATTCATAATAATATTTTTTTCATTGAGTTATAAAATTTATAAGAAATTAAAAATGTTCCCAAAAATAGTCCAATTTCAACCGTTAATATCTTTTAAACGGTTGGGTTTACGAAAAAATCATAAGAGTCCATATTTTAGAGCATTCAATTTCCTACAAAACCTAATTAACAAGATATTTTTTCAAGTAGTTGGAAGCGAGATATAAATTTTTCTATCTGATAATAAGAAAAAATAGAAAACCGTTAGGCGGAGGACTTTCCCGTTACAATTAAAAACTCATATTTGGAGAGGCTTTCTTAGAGGTGTCTAGGAACCTATTTTTGCAAGTACCAATTGAAAAAAAAAATTTTTTTTTTGAATCACCCTAATATGTATATGTACATATTACCCAAAAGCCAGACATTTCTCATATTGTTTTGATTATATGCTTCCTCCAAAAATCTCCTCTGCGCAGAATGCTTCCATACAAAGGAATCGCGAGCGGCTCCACCATATTTTGAATCAATAGCTAAAATTCGATGTTCGTATCACAAATCTGCAAATATATGTATGTACATACATACATATTCGTAAGTATGTGGTCTACAAATCCAAATATATACATATGTAAATGCATATGCTATGTATTTATGAGTACATCCATGTGTACATATATGCGACTTACTATCATTGAATTAAGACTGTGGTATCCTTTTCTGTTGAAAAACATATGTTCATTCACAGTTGGTTTTTGAAGGCCAAAATGTGTACCATCAATACATCCGATAACTAAACATTTGTATATTTATTTTTATCATCTTTATTTAGTCGACAACATACCTCCTGGAACTTTATATTTCTCAACAAAGTATTCTGTGCACTTAGATAAACGGTTTGGCGAAAACTTAATGAAATGTGGACAAAGTTTTGTTTCCAATTCATTAACTACATACATACGTCCCCTACAATTTTACACACTGTGCTTTGACACATTCCAATTAAAAAGTCGTTTCCAACTGAGTGTTGATAGCCTCCACTCGCCAAAAGGCTAATTGAAGAATTGCTGGTACTGCGGTTGACAAATGCCCGTTAAATTCTATTTCCGATAGAATGAAAGTAAATGCGTCTTTGGTCAGTCTAAACCGTTTCCTGAATCTGTAAATGATTTAAAATAATAATATCTATACCAAGTTGAACGATGTAATAAAAATGTTCTTACGCTGCTTCAGGTTAAGCCAGGGGATTACTTTTGTCACGAATCCTGGACCTTATGGCCATTTTCTGATGTTCTTCATCTGAATCAGATGAACTTGAATAAAAAAAACACGTTAGGGTTCATTTTTTTTGGCTGCAAAAACTAAATTTAGTAAATTTATATATAAACGTATAATAAATTTGAATATTTACGTTCAATTCCAATTCAAATATTTCTTTCTTTGGTTTTGTTTCGTTATTCGCATATATCCCATTCGATGGAACCATGAGCTGTACGAGATATACGATGACATTGATATAGTTCACCGAATTAAAAGACAGCGGCTACGCTGGCTAGGTCATTTTGTCCGAATGGACTAAAAGTTTTCGACGCAGTACCCGCAGAGGGAAGCAGAGGAAGAGGAAGACCTCTACTCCGTTGGAAGGATTAGGTGGAGAAGGACCTGGCTTCGTTTGGAATATCCAATTTGCGCCACGTAGCGAAAAGAAGAAACGACTGGCGCGCTGTTATTAACTCGGCTATAATCGCGTAAGCGGTGTCTACGCCAGTAAAAATAAGAATATGGGACTTTGTATTTTTTCTTAAAAAAATTTATCTTTATTCATTCTCGCGTGAAATCAGTTGTTTTACATATATTTTTGCCAGAGAACATGCTCATTTCTTCTAAATAGCAGCGAAAATGGTGAATTATTTACTTCAAGTTTTTCGGCTCTGTTAGCCGTCAAATCGAACATCATACAAAATTCAATTTGTACCTTCTCTATGTCTTTATGTTCTCTGCTAAAGACGTATCTGAATAAATCAAAATCATTCACAAAAGCAATATTAAGAGTTTTTAAATCTTTCCAGCCTACTGTTTTCACTAAGCTGTGGACCATCGAATGGGTTCGACCAAATCGGAAGCGCACAAGATACACTTATAGCGCAATTCAGAAAACAGTCTCTAGTCACTATTTAAGACATTTTGAAGTAAAATCTTAATTTGTGACAAGTTACGATTTACAACACAGTCTCTCTGTATCACCTGATAGTTAGCAGGTCACAAAACTAAAAATAACTATTGTTTGCCATTTTGAAGATACAAGGTGCGTTCCAAAGTACAAATGACTTAAAAAAACAGAGCAAATGATTTTTTCGGCAAAATCAATTTATTTTATTCAACATAGTCTCCTTCTGCTTCAATTCAGCTTTTTGCACGGTCCAAAAGCATGTCGAACGAGTGGTTTAGCTCGTTGACCGGCATAGTCGCCAATATGCCGGTGAAAGCCTTTTGAATGGCCTCTACGTCTGCATAACGCTTCCTTTCATTAGCAAATGCATTTTTTCGAAAAGTAAGAAGTTGCACGATGCCATATTAGATGAATACGGGGAGTAGTTCTTGTTTAAAATGTAATTTTTTGGTCAAATATTCGGTCACAAGCGTCGAATCGAATGTTGGATTCTGAGCAATTTTTAGTCGTCAGTCAATTTATGCGGAACAAACCGTGCTCACACCTTTCGTAAACCCAAATGTTCGGTGAAATTGTGATAAATCGATGTTTTGGAGATGTTCAATTCCATTTCCATGAATGATGATTTCGGCTGATTTTTGATGAATTTACGCACAATTTCGATGGAAATTCCGGTGATCGCGGAAGTTGATTACTCCACATCGTCATTTATGTTCTCACGACCACTTTGAAAACGTTTAAACCACTCGTGCATTCTTTCGGGATAGGCAATCATCCTCATCAACTTGTTTTATCAATTGAAACGTTTCGGTAAAAGTTTTACCAATTTTAAAACGAAATTTAATGTTGGCTCTTTGTTAGAAGCTCACTTTCGCACCGAAAACACGAACATACTGACACTTAAAACGCAAAAACTTCACTTACAATCAATGAAATGTCATGAAATTCTCACTGGATAATCGATAAAAATAGCATATTCTAACGCACTAGTCAATATATAGATGGTGCCACCATAGGGCGCTAGATTCAAAAAGTCCTGTTTACTTTGGAACGCTCTTTGTATTTCTTCTTCTTCTTCTTTACTGGCGTAGACACCGCTTACGCGATTATAGCCGAGTCAACAACAGCGCGCCAGTCGTTTCTTCTTTTCGCTACGTGGTGTCAATTGGATATTCCAAGCGAAGCCAAGTCCTTCTCCACTTGGTCCTTCCAACGGTGGATGTCTTCCTCTTCCTCTGCTTCCCGCGACGGGTACTTCGTCGAATACTTTCAGAGCTAGAGTGTTTTCATCCATACGTACAACATGACCTAGCCAGCGTAGCCGCTGTCTTTTAATTCGCTGAACTATGTCAATGTCGTCGTATATCTCGTACAGCTCGTCGTTCCATCGAATGCGATATTCGCCGTGGCCAACGCGCAAAGGACCATAAATCTTTCGCAGAACCTTTCTCTCGAAAATTCGCAACGTCGACTCATCAGTTGTTGTCATTGTCCAAGCCTCTGCACCATATAGCAGGACGGGAATTATGAGCGACTTATAAAGTTTGGCTTTTGTTCGTCAAGAGAGGACTTTACTTTTCAATTGCCTACTTAGTCCGAAGTAGCACCTGTTGGCAAGAGTAATCCTGCGTTGGATTTCCAGGCTGACATTGTTGGTGGCGTTAATGCTGGTTCCCAAATAGACGAAATTATCTACGACTTCAAAGTTATGACTGTCAACAGTGAGGTGAGAGCCAAGTCACGAGTGCGACGACTGTTTGTTTGATGACAGGAGATATTTCATCTTGCCCTCGTTCACTGCCAGACCCATTTCTTTTGCTTCCTTGTTCAGTCTGGAGAAAGCAGAACTAACGGAGCGGGTGTTGAGGTCGATGATATCAATATCATCGGCATACGCCAGCAGCTGTACACTCTCATAAAAGATTGTACCTGTACGATTAAGTTCTGCAGCTCGAATAATTTTCTCCAGCAGCAGATTGAAGAAGTCGCACGATAGAGAGTCGCCTTGTCTGAAACCTCGTTTGGTATCAAACGGCTCGGAGAGGTCCTTCCCGTTCCAGACGGAGCTTTTGGTATTGCTCAACGTCAGTTTACACAGCCGTATGAGTTTTGCGGGAATACCAAATTCAGACATCACGGCATAGAGGCAGCTCCTTTTCGTGCTGTCGAAAGCAGCTTTGAAATCGACGAATAGGTGGTGCGTGTCGATTCTCCTTTCACGGGTCTTTTCCAAAATTTGGGGCATGGTGAATATCTGGTCGGTGGTTGATTTTCCAGGTCTAAAGCCACACTGATAAGGTCCAATCAGTTTGTAGACGGTGGGCTTTAATCTTCCACACAATACGCTCGATAGAACCTTGTACGCGATGTTGAGGAGGCTAATTCCACGGTAGTTGGCGGAGATTGTGGGTTCTCCTTTTTTATGGATTGGGCATAGCACACTTAAATTCCAATCGTTGGGCATGCTTTCGTTCCACCATATTTTGCAAAGAAGCTGATGTATGCACTTTATCAGTTCTTCGCCGCCGTGTTTGAATAGCTCGGCTGGCAATCTATCGGCCCCTGCCGCTTTGTTGTTCTTCAGGCGGTTAATTGCTATTCGAACTCCTTCATGGTCGGGCAATGGAACGTCTGTTCCATCGTCAACGATTGGGAAATCGGGTTCGCCTTCTCCTGGCGTTGTACGTTCACTGCCATTCAGCAGGCTGGAGAAGTGTTCCCTCCATAATTTGAGTATGCTCTGGGCATCGGTGACTAGATCACCTTTGGGGGTTCTACAAGAGTATGCTCCGGTCTTGAAACCTTCTGTTAGTCGCCGCATCTTTTCGTAGAATTTTCGAGCATTACCCCTGTCCGCCAGCTTATCAAGCTCTTCGTACTCACGCATTTCGGCCTCTTTCTTTTTCTATCTACAAATGCGTTTCGCTTCCCTCTTCAACTCTCGGTATCTATCCCATCCCGCACGTGTTGTGGTCGATCGTAACGTTGCGAGGTAGGCAGCCTGTTTACTCTCCGCTGCGACACGGCACTCCTCATCGTACCAGCTGTTCTTTTGCACTTCCCGAAAACCAATGGTTTCGGTTGCAGCTGTACGAAGGAGTTTGAAATTCCGTCCCACCGTTCCCTTATACCGAGTTGTTGACGAGTGCTCTCAGAGAGCAGGAGTGCAAGCCGAGTAGAAAATCGTTCGGCTGTCTGTTGTGATTGCAGCGCCAAAGATACCTTCTTTGCCCACCCTGGCGTTAAAGTCGCCAAGCACGATTTTGACATCGTGGAGGGGGCATCTCTTATAGGTGCGCTCCAAGCACTCATAAAAGGCATCTTTGGTCACATCGTCCTTCTCTTCCGTCGGGGCGTGGGCGCAAATTAGCTATATGTTGAAGAACCTCGCTTTGATGCGGATTGTGGCAAGACGTTCATTCATAGGAGTGAATGATAGTACTCGGCGACGGAGTCTCTCTCCCACCACGAATCCAACACCAAACTTGCGCTCCTTTATATGGCCACTGTTGTAAATGCCACAAGGACCTACTTGTCTCTGTCCTTGTCCCGTCCATCGCATTTCTCGGACGGCGGTGATGTCAGCCTTTATTTTCATGAGGACATCAACCAGCTGGGCAGCGGCGCCTTACCAATTAAGGGATCGAACATTCCAGGTGCATGCCCTCAAATCATAGTCCTTAATTCGTTTGCCATGGTCGTCATCAAAAGGGGGGTATCTCATCCGAGGCTGTTAGTGGTTTTTCATTGGGGGTGTTTTTTACGTGGCGGGTCCCAAACCCAGCGCACAACCCTATGCAGGGGATGTTTCGCCTTCGAACGGATGTTCTTAGGCTACCCAGAGGATACTTGGTCAAAGACCGGAAGTCGTGAGCTGCTTGAGTCATATATAAAAGAATCGTTTCTGGCCACTCAAGTGAATGGCGATCAGAGAACTTTCCTCACTTGCGTGAACTTCTACACATGACTCCATCCTCCTTGTATTTCACATATGATAAAATTAATCATACGAGTATAATAAATAAATCTTTAATTTTGCCAGATATGTTATTATTTTAAATATTAATACCGATAATTATGAATAATTAACATTGTAAGCATAATTAGCCAACCCTAATTAACTGATAGGTAGGTGCAAAACAAAACCTAGCTAATAAACAAAGTTGGAAGGTCAGGTAAAGTGTAACCAAATAAAAAACAGGAAGGACTTTAAATATAGGGTTCTAAAAAATTTTATAAATAGGGTGCAAACACATCGGATTACTCCAGTTTACGCGTGCAGCTTAAACTTTGTACAACACAAACACTTTCAAATTTATCGAAAAAGTTTCTTTTTTTTAAAAGCCATTATTTTTTTTTTTTTGAAATATATACGCGTTGTTGATAAAAAAAAGGGCCTATTGAAATATGCGTGTGTTGTGGGGACACCTTGGTGCTATTCGTGGAGCAATAGTAAATATCCCGATTTCGGTTGTAGAGACAGTCACCATGCTGCCACGGAGATTTGACAACAGCCATATTATTCAAATGCGCCTGAAACGTCGCTTGGAATATTAGCTTATGACGGAGACAAAGCGATCAGCATAACTATTTCAGGCACTGAATTATCTGTTGGGTACAGAGCTCTGCGTCAAGCACAACATTCAAATGTCAAGTGAAACTTTGATGGACTATGAACCCATTGAAAGCAGATCGATTGAACATGTTGCAATCGCACCAGGGCAAGGTAGATGCCCAAGGGACGTTACAATCGACGATGATGCTCATAAGTTGTCGTAATCAACAATTTCCTGTGGAAAGAAGGGGTTTCTGTATATTTATAAGTTCTACGAGTTGGAGCGCATCAAAAATGCTATTTATATTTGCCTGCGCAAAAACTCTGGATCAAGATATATACGAGTAACGGCTGCAAATGTGAGGGATGAAAACTTTGTCAGCAACCTTATCCGACATAATGACGGCTATCATATACTAAAGGACTTCGATCCTCATATGCACATTGGGAGGCTAAAAAGAAAAAAGTTTCAGACATGATCCGTCAGTTTTGGTTGGCAACATTCTTCATAACAATATCAGCTGCAGAGACAAAATGGCCGGAGGTGTTGGTCATATTAAAGAAACTAGTAAATAAAGTAGATATTTCGAAAGAAGTGGTCATGCCCTATCAATTTATGAAAAGGTGAGACATATAAAGACAAATCCAGTTATATGTTGCAGATATTTCGACAATTGATGAAAGTGGTGGAATCATTAACACAACTGAAGTTGAAACTTTCATCGACCGACAAATAACGACTGATGGGAATGACTGTAGGTCCACAGGAATTTATTCAGTACCAAAAACACAGACATGGTCGAGCTTGCCTAAGAGACCTGCATGGAAAACAAGTGTGCCGATTCAACATGCCATATCCGCCGATGCCGCGGACAGAAGCTCTTTCCACCTTGGAGAATGAGGGAGGTATTGAGCAACACAAATTTCAATTTCCAAAAATACATGAACTATTAACTCTGACTCTCGCAGAAAAAGAAACAATACGGTTGAACGGAGAAAATTTTCGGACAAGCTTCTAAACAATAATAATAAAATATCCTTAACATGCATAGAGCAAATATGGATATTCTATTCATTTTGGACGCCTACGTTTGCTGCAGCTAGTATATACCCCTGATCAACCCTACTGAGAAAAGCCATGGAGGAAATAAATGCTGGGAATTTATCCATTAAAAGAAAACTGCAGCATATCGAAAACAAATTTGTAAACGTATCGGAAATATCGACCCAAGAAGCAGCTTTAAATTTTGTGGGACTGCGTTTATCTGAAGCGAGTTATGAGGAGATACTTATAAATACATCACATCCAAACAATCGGATGTGCTTCTACGGACATACATACATATATGTACAGCATACGTTCAAAATTTACATACATATATGTATGTATGTACCAAGTGTACTGGAGCACTATTCTCAAAGGCCCGATCAATTGGAACTATGCTTAGCAGATTTTGCAACATGGTTCAGATTTTTCAAAACAAGTAGAAATATTTCTGTTAATAATGAAGACTACAACGAAGTAGAAAACGAGGATGATACGACAGCTGCACTTCGAATGGCATTAAAAGATGGATCAGGATTTTTAAGGAAAAGGAAGCAAGCACTTATTCTGCACTGGAAACGTTTCAGCGTTGAAAATTCAAGAGCTGATTTCTTCGGAGAAAGGAGGAGAAGTTTGTTTATGTACATATGTATGTTCCATAAATTTTAGAATATATACATATTCATATGTTTAATAGTATTTCGGCTTTACTGATAAGTCATTAGTTCAATGGTATTTGAACATATTGCCAAGGGAAAGAAATGATTGTTTAAAATTAGTGGATTGTATATGTATAAGTATGTATGTATAGATTACTTAAACTTAACTTTCTTACATTTATTCTGCATTGTGTGTCTGAAAATAAAACAACAAACTCAACCAAAGCAATTTGAAATTCTCGTGGATTTCATGAAGGCGCATCCCGATTTATCGAAAGGATCACTAAAAACACCAGACGCCCAAAAGTACTTCCAATAATTTATGGAAAAATTTAGTTTCCCATTTAAACGCAGCTGGGGCACCATTGCGCGACATTGCGGGGTGGAAAAAGGTAATTCCAATAATTGCACAGATAAATTATAAATGTGATTAATTGTAATCAATTAAAGGTTTGGGCAGACTATAAGAATCAATTAAAGGCAAAAATGCGACGAAACAAAAATAATATTTCGGGAACTGGAGGTGGTCCCTCACTTTTCATACCCTTATCACAGTTAGAGTATCAAGTGAGTTATTGTCAATAGAGGAATCAATAAATGGAATAAGTGGTACCTTGTCATGCGGTACAGCTACAAGCAGCATGTTGGAGGTAAATGCAGACCCTACCGAACCAAATACACAAAAAAATGAACTACCACAATGTTGAAATGTGACGTACCCACCGCGCAAAAAGCAGCAGACTCTGCTTGAACATCAAGTCGAAAACCAAATTATATTCCACAATAACTCGATTAAAGTGTTAAACGATATAAATTTTAATATAAAAAACATTTTTAAAACATTGAAAAAAAGAAATAAATTAGAAAAACGGAGACTAACCTTTGAAAAGGAAAAATTTCTATATAAACAAAAAATTGATGAACAAAAATTGAGAAACTGGAAAATGTAAGTTAAATAACTATATAACTGCGAGAAGTAGAATTAAAAACTACAAATTTAATCTGTAATTATTTAAATTTAATTTTCCTTATTACAATGAAATAAAAGACTAGATTTATTAATTTGCAAATAGTTCGTTTTAATTAAGTTGAGTTACGAGCATTTATCATATTTATTTTAATATCGTCCCTAATGTTTCTAGCAATAGTAATAAAATTACCACTATTAGGTAAATCTATATTAGTGGTGGAAAATTCTACTGGCTCAAGTGTAATATTAATTGGTACTTCTACCTTGTACAAAATGCATATATTGTGTAGAGCGCAGCATACGTTCAAAATTTTAACGACATTTTCAGGCGCGTAATGTAGCTCGCTTGCAGATAACAACCATCGTAATCTCCCTTTCAATACACCAAACACGCGTTCAATTAGTGATCGGCCTTTTGTAAACTGTTAGTTGAAATAGAGTTCATCAGAACGTTCTGGCGCATTCCTATATTGTGTTAGCAACCAAGGTTCAAGAGGATATCCGGAGTCTCCTATAATAATAATTGTAATATTTTAGGGACCACCTTTTCCGCACTCACCATATAATTTCATACAAAATTTCTATTAAAAAGAATTCGTTCACTTCACTTCAAGTGGTTATTTAGTAGTTTATTGTTTCACAGGATATACAGTATAAAAATTTGAATTTTAGAAAAAAGTGGAAGGAGCGTTAAAATTTATTTCTGAACGTACATATGTATATAAAAGTTCAAGTTTTACAATGTGTTCGCGGAATAAAAAAGGTAAAAAAAACGTTCGCCAAAAGGAGGAATCGCGTCAATTGGTCCGATGTCGTAGCGCCAGAATAATGATTTTTTTCACGTTGTCCGTCCTTTTGTATTTTTCTTCGGCGAAAGTAGGTGATAGTGTGTGATGTCATTATATGTGTGTTAGAGCGTGGATGATGCGGGGAAAGTGATGATGAGTATGGGGAAAGTGGTGTACTAATGTTGCATGTAGATGTGGTGATGGGCAGAAGGGGGAAGGCTGATACCCATTTAGCCATCCTGGGCCCCCTAGGCAAATTTTTAGCCTAGTAATCGCTGGAGTTGCTGCAGCGTAGCTACCACATCGCTGAGACCGGTTGGACGGCGGGTTGGTGGCCTAGGACGCTGCCGCCGTGTTACGTTGTGGTGGTGTCGCGGACACGTGTCGTCCGGAGTGGTCATTGGCCTTCGCTGTTGCTGCCGTTTTGAACGTCGTTTACCCCCGCGGTTGCGTGGGGCAGAGTGTCGCCCGGTCTCGGGGTTGGTGATGCGGTGCAGCATAGTGTGGTGCGGAAGCATACACATTTGGCACACATAGCCGGACGTACACTCTTGTGTGGTATGAGTAGGCGACAGGCAACTCAGGCAATGGCCATGGGCCCGGGCAACCTGCTGGCGTTGCTGAGGTGGCATCCCTTTAAATATGCCGCAGTGTGGCAACCTGTGCGAACGACAACATAGAGGGCATTGGATGCGAGGCAGCTAATTCTGGTGCGACGTCGGAGTTGCTCGAGTTGCACTGCGTGCAGCGGTGGACTGCGTTGTTGCCGTGATGGTTCGCGGCGCTAGTGTTGGGACAGCCCCCGGGCGTGGAACGTGGACAGCCGAACGGATGGTTGTCATTGGTGCTGTTGCCGCATCGATATCCATATGTATCTAGAGAAGAGTTATCATCATTAGATATTGGTTAAATATAGTGGTGAACTATGTTGCCACGTGGTGTGGCATGAGGGAGATGCAGAGGTTTGCATCCTTTTATGTTATTTTTGGTTTTAATAAATTATGGTTTGGCATGAGTGGGTCGTCATGTGGATCGACCCTTTTATGTTATTTTTGGTTTTACTAAATTATTGTTTGTTGTATATTTGGCGGTTTTTTTCGGTTTATTGTCGGCTTTTTTTCGGTTTATGGTTTATATATCGGTTTTTTCGGCTGTTGGCAAAAAGCATAGTTTAACGACCGGCCTGGTTAGTGTTCCAGTTTGCGTGCGGAGATCGACTACGCGAATATGACCGTCGGAGCTGTAGTAAAGCTTCTCTATGCGGCCAAGCCGCCATTCGGTAGGGGGGAGACAATCGTCATTGATCAAGACGCAATCTCCAAGCTGAGGCGCCTTTTCTGGTGTTTTCCACCGGTACCTTCTGTGGAGGTCCTTTAAATAATCTTCTTTCCATCGGTGACTGAATTCATGATGGAGAATTTTAATTCGTTCCCATCTGTTTAATAAGGAGAGCGTCTCCACGCCTGGCTCAGGTGTGGCCAGGATGGGCGCTCCTTTAAGAAAGTGGCCGGGAGTTAGTGCTGTGAAGTCTGAGGGATCTTGCGAGAGGGCTGCGAGAGGCCGTGAGTTGAGAACGGCTTCAATTCTAGTTAAGAGTGTCGTGAACTCTTCATAATTGAATTTATAAGTGCCAGCTAGCTTCTTGAAATGTGATTTGAAGCTTTTTACGGCTGATTCCCATAAACCACCCATGTGTGGAGCGCTTGGGGGGATAGACTGCCAATTGATGCCTTGGGGAGCATATTTTTGTATAATGTCAGGTGAGACTTGTTTCATAAAATCCACAAATTGTTTCTCTGTGGCTCTTTGAGCTCCGATAAATGTTTTACCATTATCGCTCATGATTTTGGATGGAAAGCCACGTCGTCCGACGAAGCGAGCAAATGCCGCGAGGAAAGTCTCCTTTGTCAGATTGGAACATAGCTCAAGGTGTACTGCTTTTGTCGTAAAACAGACAAAGACAGCCACATAGCCTTTCATCAGGGTGGGAGACCTTAGCATGGACGCCTTTATTTGAAAAGGGCCAGCAAAGTCGACACCTGTAGTGGTGAAAAGCAGAGCAAAATTACAGCGTTCAGGTGGAAGTGCTGCCATAATCTGCGTTCTCATTTTCTGCTTGTGCATAGTGCAGACCTTGCACGTGAAAATGCACTTCTTGATTTGGGGCTTAAGGCGGGGAACATAATACTCTTGGCGTACCATATGTTGCATGAGGCGATGTTCGGCGTGTAACATGAGTATATGGATATAATTGATGAATAATGTGGCAAATGAGGATTTCTCTGGTATTATTATGGGATGGCGTTCGTTATACGTAAGGCTGGAATTAGCAAGCCGGCCGTTTGCACGAAGCAGACCTTTCGTGTCTATAAATGGGTTTAGTACTAAGAGTGAGCTCTTTTTGTCAATTGGCTTCGACTCTCTTAGTACCCCTAAGTCGCGGCTGAAGTAGCGCGTTTGGGTTGATGCGATAAGAGCGACCTTCGCTTTTTGTAAGTCTTGGTGCGTCAATGTATCGCATTGGGGGCAAGTTGCTCCCTTTACCTTAAGTTTGAGCCGCTCTACGAATTTGAGAATATAGGCGACTACTCTGAGGGCTCGTGGGAACGATGAAAATCGTTCAAGGATGTCAGCATCATCTATTGTTGTGTGATAAGTGGCGATTTTTCGACTTTCTGGGGCAATTATGTTGCGCATTGGCGATTGTGGCCAAGAATCGGGAGATTCTATTAACCATCGGGGGCCATTCCACCAGAGGGTGGTGGTGGCGAGATGAAGGGGTTTGCACCCTCTTGTCCCAAGATCGGCAGGATTGTCAGCACTGGCTACGTGGCGCCAAGTGGCTGATCCTACTAGATCAAGTATTTGAGACGTTCGGTTAGAAATATATGTTTTCCACGCGTGTGGTGGTTTTTCTAACCAGGCTAGAACTATTTCGGAATCGGACCAGAGGTATAATTTATATTTTGCCATGTTTAAGTGGGTCTGTACCATGGAGACGAGCTTTGCTAGTAGCAGAGCGCCACAGAGTTCAAGTCGTGGTAGACTTATGGTTTTTAGAGGCGCAACTTTTGCTTTTGCCACTAGTAGGTGGCTTGTAGTTGCAATAACGCTTTGGGTGCGCACATATATAGTGGCACAATATGCCTTTTCAGAGGCGTCGCAGAAGCCGTGTAGTTCCACCTTGTATTCGGGGGAATAGTTTACCCACCGTGGAATTTGTATCTGCGAAATGTCTTTTAGGTTATTAGCAAACTGGGACCATCTTTCTAAGCGAAGAGGTTTCACTTGTTCGTCCCAGTCAGTTCCGTCTAGCCATAATTCTTGGATCAGGATTTTCGCTTGTATCATAATTGGCGAAAGCCATCCTGCGGGGTCGAAAAGTTTTGCCACAGAGGAGAGAATTTGGCGTTTTGTAATGGCGGATAATGCGGATATGGACTCAGTCGTGTATGAAAACTGGTCCGATGTCGCATTCCATTGGATGCCCAGTGTTTTTGTTGTACTTTCCTTTTCGAATATAAGGAAATTAGTATCCAACAAATTGTCGTTTGGTATATTTTTCAAGATATTTGGGTGATTAGCTGTGATCTTTTTAAGGGGAAACCCTGCGGCTTTGAGGGCCTTTATTACTTGTGATAAGGACTCGTATGGTTGTGAAAGGCTGTGGCTCCCAGACAAGATATCGTCTACATACGTCTGTGTTTTTAACACTTGTGTTGCCAGAGGAAATTCTGACTTTGTGTTTTCTGCCAGTTCGTGAAGTGTACGAATGGCTAAGTATGGAGCACAGTTTACGCCAAAGGTTACTGTTTTTAATTTAAAGTCGCGTAGTGGACTATTGGCAGATTTTCGGACAATAATCCGTTGAAAATCTTGATCATCTTTATGAACCAGTATTTGTCGATACATCTTTTCGACATCCCCATTGAATACGTATTTGTATATATGCCAGTTTAATATGAGGAGCATTAGATCTGGTTGGAGTGTGGGTCCCGTAAATAGAATGTCATTTAGGGAATTCCCCGAGCTAGTGGTTGTGGAGGCATTGAAGACAACTCTGACTTTTGTTGTTTTTTTGTCAGGCTTTACTACTGCATGATGTGGCAAGTAGAAAGAGTAATATTTGCCTCTTATGATTTTTTCACATGGGCTTACTTCCTCCATGTGGTCTAAATGGAGGTATTCTTCTAAGACTCCATCATAATCTTATTTGAGCTCACCTTTTCTAAGTAGGTTTTTTTCCATACTTAAAAACTGCTGTATTGCAGAGGTGCGAGAGTGACCTAAGGCGAGTGTATCTGGAAATTGTTGTTTTAGTGGTAGTGGTACGACATACCGACCATTATCTGATCGAGTAGTTAGGGCTTTGTAAAAGTCTTCACAATACTGATCTTCTGGTGTTGTAATTGAAATGGGGGGGAGTTCTTCTAACTCCCAGAACTTTCTCAATTGTGAGTTGAGGTACTCGTTTGAGATTTCCTCAACTTGAGTTGTCATTGCTGTGACTGGTTCCGCAACTAGTCCACTTAGGACCCATCCGAAAATGGTATTTTGCGGCAGTAGTGTTTTAGAAATTTTTTCAACACCTTCTAGTATAATTTGCGATATGAGATCGCTGCCTAATAGCAGGTCTATTTGAGCGGGGGTGTTGCAGTTGGGATCTGCTAGAGTCAGATGTGAAATCTTATCCTAATGCTTGCTATTTATTTGATAGCTTGGAAGCATGTTTGTTAGTTGCGGTAAGACAATAGCATTTGCTTGAATGCGCTTATCCGCTTGGGGGGAAATTAGGGTAATGGGGCAGATTTTATGTGAGTTTTGTACTACTCGTCCGCCCATTCCCGTAATTTCATAGTTGGCATGTTTTGTTGGCAGTTTTAGCCTATTTTGTGCCCTAGACGCTATGAATGATCGTTGCGATCCTTGGTCTATTAGGGCTCTTAGTTTGAACAGTTCTCCTCGATGGTCGATGGAGACAACTGCTGTGGGTAGTAGTACTCTACTATGATTTTCGCTGTGTAGCGTTTGGAGGTGGATGGAGTCATGTGTAGAAGTTCACGCAAGTGAGGAGGAGGATGGAGTCATGTGTAGAAGTTCACGCAAGTGAGGAAAGTTCTCTGATCGCCATTCACTTGGGAGTGGCCAGAAACGATTCTTTTGCATATGACTCAAGCAGCTCACGACTTCCGGTCTTTGACCAAGTATCCTCTGGGTAGCCTAAGAACATCCGTTTGAAGGCGAGCTAACGTGAGAAGGCGAAACATCCCCTGCATAGGGTTGTGCGCTGGGTTTGGGACCCGCCACGTAAAAAAAACACCCTCAAAGAAAAGGAACAACAAGCCTCGGATGAGAGACCCCCCTTTTGATGACGACCATGGAAAACGAAATAAGGACTACGAATTGAGGGCATGCACCTGGAATGTCCGGTCCCTTAATTGGGAAGGTGCCGCTGCCCAGCTGGTTGATGTCCTCGTGAAAATAAAGGCTGACATCACCGCCGTCCAAGAAATGCGATGGACGGGACAAGGACAGAGACAAGTAGGTCCTTGTGACATTTACTACAGTGGCCATATAAAGGAGCGCAAGTTTGGTGTTGGATTCGTGGTGGGAGAGAGACTCCGTCGCCGAGTACTATCATTCACTGCGGTGAATGAACGTCTTGCCACAATCCGCATCAAAGCGAGATTCTTCAACATATCGCTGATTTGCGCCCACGCCCCGACGGAAGAGAAGGACGATGTGACCCAAGATGCCTTTTATGAGTGCTTGGAGCGCACTTATGAGAGATGCCCCCGCCACGATGTCAAAATCGTGCTTGGCGACTTCAACGCCAGGGTGGGCAAAGAAGGCATCTTTGGCACTACGGTCGGTAAATTCAGCCTTCACGACGAAACATCCCCAAATGGGTTGAGGCTGATCGACTTCGCCGGGGCCCGAAATATGGTTATCTGTAGTACTAGATTCCAGCATAAGAAGATACATCAAGCTACCTGGCTGTCTCCGGATCGAAAAACCACCAACCAGATCGATCATGTTGTGATAGACGGAAGACACGTCTCCAGTGTTTTAGATGTGCGTGCGCTCCGAGGTCCTAACATCGACTTGGACCACTATATTGTTGCAGCCAAAATTCGCACCCGCCTCTGTGCAGCAAAAAACGCACGCCAACAAACACAAGGAAGGTTCGACGTCGAGAAGCTGCAATCACAACAGACAGCCGAACGTTTTTCTACTCGGCTTGCACTCCTGCTCTCTGAGAGCACTCATCAACAATTCGGTATAAGGGAACTGTGGGACGGCATTTCAAACTCCTTACGTACAGCTGCAACCGAAACCATTGGTTTTCGGAAAGTGCAAAAGAACAGCTGGTACGACGAGGAGTGCCGTGTCGCAGCGGAGAGAAAACAGGCTGCCTACCTCGCAACGTTACGATCGACCACAACACGTGCGGGATGGGATAGATACCGAGAGTTGAAGAGGGAAGCGAAACGCATTTGTAGATAGAAAAAGAAAGAGGCCAAAATGCGTGAGTACGAACAGCTCGATAAGCTGGCCGACAGGGGAAATGCTCGAAAATTCTACGAAAAGATGCGGCGGCTTACAGAAGGTTTCAAGACCGGAGCATACTCTTGTAGAACCCCCAAAGGTGATCTAGTTACCGATGCCCAGAGCATACTCAAATTATGGAGGGAACACTTCTCCAGCCTGCTGAATGGCAGTGAAAGCACAACACCGAGAGAAGGCGAACCCGATTCCCCAATCGATGATGATGGAGCAGACGTTCCATCACCCGACCATGAAGAAGTTCGAATAAGAAGCATGCATCAGCTTCTTTGTAATATATGGTCGGACGAAAGCATGCCCAACGACTGGAATTTAAGTGTGCTATGCCTAATCCATAAAAAAGGAGACCCCACAATCTGCGCCAACTACCGTGGGATTAGCCTCCTCAACATCGCATATAAGGTTCTATCGTATTGTGTGAAAGATTAAAGCCCACCGTCAACAAACTGATTGGACCTTATCAGTGTGGCTTTAGACCTGGCAAATCAACAGCCGACCAGATATTCACCATGCGCCAAATCTTGGAAAAGACCCGTGAAAGGAGAATCGACACACACCACCTATTCGTCGATTTGAAAGCTGCTTTCGACAGCACGAAAAGGAGCTGCCTTTATGCCGCGATGTCTGAATTTGGTATCCCCGCAAAACTGATACGGCTGTGTAAACTGACGTTGAGCGGCACAAAAAGCTCCGTCAGGATCGGGAAGAACCTCTCCGAGCCGTTCGATACCAAACGAGGTTTCAGACAAGGCGACTCCCTATCGTGCGACTTTTTCAACTCAACAGAGAAGGTACCATCTTCTATAAGAGTGTACAACTGCTGGCGTATGCCGATGATATTGATATCATCGGTCTCAACACCCGCGCCGTTAGTTCTGCTTTCTCCAGACTGGACAAGGAAGCAAAAGAAATGGGTCTGGCAGTGAACGAGGGCAAGACGAAATATCTCCTGTCATCAAACAAACAGTCGTCGCACTCGCGACTTGGCACTCACGTCACTGTTGACAGTCATAACTTTGAAGTTGTAGATAATTTCGTCTATCTTGGAACCAGCGTAAACACCACCAACAATGTCAGCCTAGAAATCCAACGCAGGATAACTCTTGCCAACAGGTGCTACTTCGGACTGAGTAGGCAATTGAGAAGCAAAGTCCTCTCTCGACAGACAAAAACCAAACTCTATAAGTCACTCATAATTCCCGTCCTGCTATATGGTGCAGAGGCTTGGACGATGTCAACAGCGGATGAGTCGACGTTGTGAGTTTTCGAGAGAAAAATTCTGCGAAAGATTTATGGTCCTTTGCGCGTTGGCCACGGCGAATATCGCATTCGATGGAACGATGAGCTGTACGAGATATACGACGACATTGACATAGTTCAGCGAATTAAAAGACAGCGGCTACGCTGGCTAGGTCATGTTGTCCGGATGGATGAAAACACTCCAGCTCTGAAAGTATTCGACGCAGTACCCGCCGGGGGAAGCAGAGGAGGAGGAAGACCTCCACTCCGTTGGAAGGACCAAGTGGAGAAGGACCTGGCCTCGCTTGGAATATCCAATTGGCGCCACGTTGCGAAAAGAAGAAACGACTGGCGCGCGGTTGTTAACTCGGCTATAATCGCGTAAGCGGTGTCTACGCTAATTAAGAAGAAGAAGAAGAAGAAGCGTTTGAGTTTTTAATGCCTTTGAGCAGCATGGTGTCTCTTGGCAATTTTGTTGAGGGAGTTGCTGTTGCAACTAAACCCGTGGCTTTTTTTGAAAAAGCGCTACTTTGAGATGTGTTGGGAAAGTTGTTTATGTGCAACATAGAATGATGCCTATTGTGGCAATATACGCAGTTAAATTTGCTTTCGCAATTATTGAGATTGTGTGAGTCGGACAAGCAGTTTGTGCAGAGTCTTTTTGACTTTGACCTTTCATTCACATTCAATTTTTTAAATTTTTCGCAAGCTTTTTGCTTATGCCCTCCTGTACATAGTTCGCGTGACGTGAATTTATTTTGTTCAGATGTGAACGATTGTACTTTGAAAAAGCTTCTATTTAAATTGTTGTTGTTATTGACTTGGGGTCTATTGAAGCAGTTAGCCGTCAAATCGAACATCATACAAAATTCAATTTGCACCTTCTCTATGTCTTTATGTTCTCTGCTAAAGACGTATCTGAATAAATCAAAATCATTCACAAAAGCAATATTAAGAGTTTTTAAATCTTTCCAGCCTACTGTTTTCACTAAGCTGTGGACCATCGAATGGGTTCGACCAAATCGGAAGCGCACAAGATACACTTATAGCGCAATTCAGAAAACAGTCTCTAGTCACTATTTAAGACATTTTGAAGTAAAATCTTAATTTGTGACAAGTTACGATTTACAACACAGTCTCTCTGTATCACCTGATAGTTAGCAGGTCACAAAACTAAAAATAACTATTGTTTGCCATTTTGAAGATACAAGGTGCGTTCCAAAGTACAAATGACTTAAAAAAACAGAGCAAATGATTTTTTCGGCAAAATCAATTTATTTTATTGAACATAGTCTCCTTCTGCTTCAATTCAGCTTTTTGCACGGTCCAAAAGCATGTCGAACGAGTGGTTTAGCTCGTTGACCGGCATAGTCGCCAATATGCCGGTGCAAGCCTTTTGAATGGCCTCTACGTCTGCATAACGCTTTCCTTTCATTAGCAAATGCATTTTTTCGAAAAGTAAGAAGTTGCACGATGCCATATTAGATGAATACGGGGAGTAGTTCTTGTTTAAAATGTAATTTTTTGGTCAAATAATCGGTCACAAGCGTCGAATCGAATGTTGGATTCTGAGCAATTTTTAGTCGTCAGTCAATTTATGCGGAACAAACCGTGCTCACACCTTTCGTAAACCCAAATGTTCGGTGAAATTGTGATAAATCGATGTTTTGGAGATAAAAATAGCATATTCTAACGCACTAGTCAATATATAGATGGTGCCACCAGGGGGCGCTAGATTCAAAAAGTCCTGTTTACTTTGGAACGCTCTTTGTATTTCTTCTTCTTCTTCTTTACTGGCGTAGACACCGCTTACGCGATTATAGCCGAGTCAACAACAGCGCGCCAGTCGTTTCTTCTTTTCGCTACGTGGTGTCAATTGGATATTCCAAGCGAAGCCAAGTCCTTCTCCACTTGGTCCTTCCAACGGTGGATGTCTTCCTCTTCCTCTGCTTCCCGCGACGGGTACTTCGTCGAATACTTTCAGAGCTGGAGTGTTTTCATCCATACGTACAACATGACCTAGCCAGCGTAGCCGCTGTCTTTTAATTCGCTGAACTATGTCAATGTCGTCGTATATCTCGTACAGCTCGTCGTTCCATCGAATGCGATATTCGCCGTGGCCAACGCGCAAAGGACCATAAATCTTTCGCAGAACCTTTCTCTCGAAAATTCGCAACGTCGACTCATCAGTTGTTGTCATTGTCCAAGCCTCTGCACCATATAGCAGGACGGGAATTATGAGCGACTTATAAAGTTTGGCTTTTGTTCGTCAAGAGAGGACTTTACTTTTCAATTGCCTACTTAGTCCGAAGTAGCACCTGTTGGCAAGAGTAATCCTGCGTTGGATTTCCAGGCTGACATTGTTGGTGGCGTTAATGCTGGTTCTCAAATAGACGAAATTATCTACGACTTCAAAGTTATGACTGTCAACAGTGAGGTGAGAGCCAAGTCACGAGTGCGACGACTGTTTGTTTGATGACAGGAGATATTTCATCTTGCCCTCGTTCACTGCCAGACCCATTTCTTTTGCTTCCTTGTTCAGTCTGGAGAAAGCAGAACTAACGGAGCGGGTGTTGAGGTCGATGATATCAATATCATCGGCATACGCCAGCAGCTGTACACTCTCATAAAAGATTGTACCTGTACGATTAAGTTCTGCAGCTCGAATAATTTTCTCCAGCAGCAGATTGAAGAAGTCGCACGATAGAGAGTCGCCTTGTCTGAAACCTCGTTTGGTATCAAACGGCTCGGAGAGGTCCTTCCCGTTCCAGACGGAGCTTTTGGTATTGCTCAACGTCAGTTTACACAGCCGTATGAGTTTTGCGGGAATACCAAATTCAGACATCACGGCATAGAGGCAGCTCCTTTTCGTGCTGTCGAAAGCAGCTTTGAAATCGACGAATAGGTGGTGCGTGTCGATTCTCCTTTCACGGGTCTTTTCCAAAATTTGGGGCATGGTGAATATCTGGTCGGTGGTTGATTTTCCAGGTCTAAAGCCACACTGATAAGGTCCAATCAGTTTGTAGACGGTGGGCTTTAATCTTCCACACAATACGCTCGATAGAACCTTGTACGCGATGTTGAGGAGGCTAATTCCACGGTAGTTGGCGGAGATTGTGGGTTCTCCTTTTTTATGGATTGGGCATAGCACACTTAAATTCCAATCGTTGGGCATGCTTTCGTTCCACCATATTTTGCAAAGAAGCTGATGCATGCTTCTTATTCAAACTTCTTCATGGTCGGGTAATGGAACGTCTGCTCCATCATCATCGATTGGGGAATCGGGTTCGCCTTCTCTCGGTGTTGTGCTTTCACTGCCATTCAGCAGGCTGGAGAAGTGTTCCCTCCATAATTTGAGTATGCTCTGGGCATCGGTGACTAGATCACCTTTGGGGGTTCTACAAGAGTATGCTCCGGTCTTGAAACCTTCTGTTAGTCGCCGCATCTTTTCGTAGAATTTTCGAGCATTACCCCTGTCCGCCAGCTTATCAAGCTCTTCGTACTCACGCATTTCGGCCTCTTTCTTTTTCTATCTACAAATGCGTTTCGCTTCCCTCTTCAACTCTCGGTATCTATCCCATCCCGCACGTGTTGTGGTCGATCGTAACGTTGCGAGGTAGGCAGCCTGTTTACTCTCCGCTGCGACACGGCACTCCTCATCGTACCAGCTGTTCTTTTGCACTTCCCGAAAACCAATGGTTTCGGTTGCAGCTGTACGAAGGAGTTTGAAATTCCGTCCCACCGTTCCCTTATACCGAGTTGTTGACGAGTGCTCTCAGAGAGCAGGAGTGCAAGCCGAGTAGAAAATCGTTCGGCTGTCTGTTGTGATTGCAGCGCCAAAGATACCTTCTTTGCCCACCCTGGCGTTAAAGTCGCCAAGCACGATTTTGACATCGTGGAGGGGGCATCTCTTATAGGTGCGCTCCAAGCACTCATAAAAGGCATCTTTGGTCACATCGTCATTCTCTTCCGTCGGGGCGTGGGCGCAAATTAGCTATATGTTGAAGAACCTCGCTTTGATGCGGATTGTGGCAAGACGTTCATTCATAGGAGTGAATGATAGTACTCGGCGACGGAGTCTCTCTCCCACCACGAATCCAACACCAAACTTGCGCTCCTTTATATGGCCACTGTTGTAAATGCCACAAGGACCTACTTGTCTCTGTCCTTGTCCCGTCCATCGCATTTCTCGGACGGCGGTGATGTCAGCCTTTATTTTCATGAGGACATCAACCAGCTGGGCAGCGGCGCCTTACCAATTAAGGGATCGAACATTCCAGGTGCATGCCCTCAAATCATAGTCCTTAATTCGTTTGCCATGGTCGTCATCAAAAGGGGGGTATCTCATCCGAGGCTGTTAGTGGTTTTTCATTGGGGGTGTTTTTTACGTGGCGGGTCCCAAACCCAGCGCACAACCCTATGCAGGGGATGTTTCGCCTTCGAACGGATGTTCTTAGGCTACCCAGAGGATACTTGGTCAAAGACCGGAAGTCGTGAGCTGCTTGAGTCATATATAAAAGAATCGTTTCTGGCCACTCAAGTGAATGGCGATCAGAGAACTTTCCTCACTTGCGTGAACTTCTACACATGACTCCATCCTCCTTGTATTTCACATATGATAAAATTAATCATACGAGTATAATAAATAAATCTTTAATTTTGCCAGATATGTTATTATTTTAAATATTAATACCGATAATTATGAATAATTAACATTGTAAGCATAATTAGCCAACCCTAATTAACTGATAGGTAGGTGCAAAACAAAACCTAGCTAATAAACAAAGTTGGAAGGTCAGGTAAAGTGTAACCAAATAAAAAACAGGAAGGACTTTAAATATAGGGTTCTAAAAAATTTTATAAATAGGGTGCAAACACATCGGATTACTCCAGTTTACGCGTGCAGCTTAAACTTTGTACAACACAAACACTTTCAAATTTATCGAAAAAGTTTCTTTTTTTTAAAAGCCATTATTTTTTTTTTTTTGAAATATATACGCGTTGTTGATAAAAAAAAGGGCCTATTGAAATATGCGTGTGTTGTGGGGACACCTTGGTGCTATTCGTGGAGCAATAGTAAATATCCCGATTTCGGTTGTAGAGACAGTCACCATGCTGCCACGGAGATTTGACAACAGCCATATTATTCAAATGCGCCTGAAACGTCGCTTGGAATATTAGCTTATGACGGAGACAAAGCGATCAGCATAACTATTTCAGGCACTGAATTATCTGTTGGGTACAGAGCTCTGCGTCAAGCACAACATTCAAATGTCAAGTGAAACTTTGATGGACTATGAACCCATTGAAAGCAGATCGATTGAACATGTTGCAATCGCACCAGGGCAAGGTAGATGCCCAAGGGACGTTACAATCGACGATGATGCTCATAAGTTGTCGTAATCAACAATTTCCTGTGGAAAGAAGGGGTTTCTGTATATTTATAAGTTCTACGAGTTGGAGCGCATCAAAAATGCTATTTATATTTGCCTGCGCAAAAACTCTGGATCAAGATATATACGAGTAACGGCTGCAAATGTGAGGGATGAAAACTTTGTCAGCAACCTTATCCGACATAATGACGGCTATCATATACTAAAGGACTTCGATCCTCATATGCACATTGGGAGGCTAAAAAGAAAAAAGTTTCAGACATGATCCGTCAGTTTTGGTTGGCAACATTCTTCATAACAATATCAGCTGCAGAGACAAAATGGCCGGAGGTGTTGGTCATATTAAAGAAACTAGTAAATAAAGTAGATATTTCGAAAGAAGTGGTCATGCCCTATCAATTTATGAAAAGGTGAGACATATAAAGACAAATCCAGTTATATGTTGCAGATATTTCGACAATTGATGAAAGTGGTGGAATCATTAACACAACTGAAGTTGAAACTTTCATCGACCGACAAATAACGACTGATGGGAATGACTGTAGGTCCACAGGAATTTATTCAGTACCAAAAACACAGACATGGTCGAGCTTGCCTAAGAGACCTGCATGGAAAACAAGTGTGCCGATTCAACATGCCATATCCGCCGATGTCGCGGACAGAAGCTCTTTCCACCTTGGAGAATGAGGGAGGTATTGAGCAACACAAATTTCAATTTCCAAAAATACATGAACTATTAACTCTGACTCTCGCAGAAGAAGAAACAATACGGTTGAACGGAGAAAATTTTCGGACAAGCTTCTAAACAATAATAATAAAATATCCTTAACATGCATAGAGCAAATATGGATATTCTATTCATTTTAGACGCCTACGTTTGCTGCAGCTAGTATATACCCCTGATCAACCCTACTGAGAAAAGCCATGGAGGAAATAAATGCTGGGAATTTATCCATTAAAAGAAAACTGCAGCATATCGAAAACAAATTTGTAAACGTATCGGAAATATCGACCCAAGAAGCAGCTTTAAATTTTGTGGGACTGCGTTTATCTGAAGCGAGTTATGAGGAGATACTTATAAATACATCACATCCAAACAATCGGATGTGCTTCTACGGACATACATACATATATGTACAGCATACGTTCAAAATTTACATACATATATGTATGTATGTACCAAGTGTACTGGAGCACTATTCTCAAAGGCCCGATCAATTGGAACTATGCTTAGCAGATTTTGCAACATGGTTCAGATTTTTCAAAACAAGTAGAAATATTTCTGTTAATAATGAAGACTACAACGAAGTAGAAAACGAGGATGATACGACAACTGCACTTCGAATGGCATTAAAAGATGGATCAGGATTTTTAAGGAAAAGGAAGCAAGCACTTATTCTGCACTGGAAACGTTTTAGCGTTGAAAATTCAAGAGCTGATTTCTTCGGAGAAAGGAGGAGAAGTTTGTTTATGTACATATGTATGTTCCATAAATTTTAGAATATATATATATTCATATGTTTAATAGTATTTCGGCTTTACTGATAAGTCATTAGTTCAATGGTATTTGAACATATTGCCAAGGGAAAGAAATGATTTTTTAAAATTAGTGGACTGTATATGTATAAGTATGTATGTATAGATTACTTAAACTTAACTTTCTTACATTTATTCTGCATTGTGTGTCTGAAAATAAAACAACAAACTCAACCAAAGCAATTTGAAATTCTCGTGGATTTCATGAAGGCGCATCCCGATTTATCGAAAGGATCACTAAAAACACCAGACGCCCAAAAGTACTTCCAATAATTTATGGAAAAATTTAGTTTCCCATTTAAACGCAGCTGGGGCACCATTGCGCGACATTGCGGGGTGGAAAAAGGTAATTCATTGTAAAGGTAATTAATTGTAATCAATTAAAGGTTTGGGCAGACTATAAGAATCAATTAAAGGCAAAAATGCGACGAAACAAAAATAATATTTCGAGAACTGGAGGTGGTCCCTCACTTTTCATACCCTTATCACAGTTAGAGTATCAAGTGAGTTATTGTCAATAGAGGAATCAATAAATGGAATAAGTGGTACCTTGTCATGCGGTACAGCTACAAGCAGCATGTTGGAGGTAAATGCAGACCCTACCGAACCAAATACACAAAAAAATGAACTACCACAATGTTGAAATGTGACGTACCCACCGCGCAAAAAGCAGCAGACTCTGCTTGAACATCAAGTCGAAAACCAAATTATATTCCACAATAACTCGATTAAAGTGTTAAACGATATAAATTTTAATATAAAAAACATTTTTAAAACATTGAAAAAAAGAAATAAATTAGAAAAACGGAGACTAACCTTTGAAAAGGAAAAATTTCTATATAAACAAAAAATTGATGAACAAAAATTGAGAAACTGGAAAATGTAAGTTAAATAACTATATAACTGCGAGAAGTAGAATTAAAAACTACAAATTTAATCTGTAATTATTTAAATTTAATTTTCCTTATTACAATGAAATAAAAGACTAGATTTATTAATTTGCAAATAGTTCGTTTTAATTAAGTTGAGTTACGAGCATTTATCATATTTATTTTAATATCGTCCCTAATGTTTCTAGCAATAGTAATAAAATTACCACTATTAGGTAAATCTATATTAGTGGTGGAAAATTCTTCTGGCTCAAGTGTAATATTAATTGGTACTTCTACCTTGTACAAAATGCATAAATTGTGTAGAGCGCAGCATACGTTCAAAATTTTAACGACATTTTCAGGCGCGTAATGTAGCTCGCTTGCAGATAACAACCATCGTAATCTCCCTTTCAATACACCAAACACGCGTTCAATTAGTGATCGGCCTTTTGTAAACTGTTAGTTGAAATAGAGTTCATCAGAACGTTCTGGCGCATTCCTATATGGTGTTAGCAACCAAGGTTCAAGAGGATATCCGGAGTCTCCTATAATAATAATTGTAATATTTTAGGGACCACCTTTTCCGCACTCACCATATAATTTCATACAAAATTTCTATTAAAAAGAATTCGTTCACTTCACTTCAAGTGGTTATTTAGTAGTTTATTGTTTCACAGGATATACAGTATAAAAATTTGAATTTTAGAAAAAAGTGGAAGGAGCGTTAAAATTTATTTCTGAACGTACATATGTATATAAAAGTTCAAGTTTTACAATGTGTTCGCGGAATAAAAAAGGTAAAAAAAACGTTCGCCAAAAGGAGGAATCGCGTCGATTGGTCCGATGTCGTAGCGCCAGAATAATGATTTTTTTCACGTTGTCCGTCCTTTTCTATTTTTCTTCGGCGAAAGTAGGTGATAGTGTGTGATGTCATTATATGTGTGTTAGAGCGTGGATGATGCGGGGAAAGTGATGATGAGTATGGGGAAAGTGGTGTACTAATGTTGCATGTAGATGTGGTGATGGGCAGAAGGGGGAAGGCTGATACCCATTTAGCCATCCTGGGCCCCCTAGGCAAATTTTTAGCCTAGTAATCGCTGGAGTTGCTGCAGCGTAGCTACGACATCGCTGAGACCGGTTGGACGGCGGGTTGGTGGCCTAGGACGCTGCCGCCGTGTTACGTTGTGGTGGTGTCGCGGACACGTGTCGTCCGGAGTGGTCATTGGCCTTCGCTGTTGCTGCCGTTTTGAACGTCGTTTACCCCCGCGGTTGCGTGGGGCAGAGTGTCGCCCGGTCTCGGGGTTGGTAATGCGGTGCAGCATAGTGTGGTGCGGAAGCATACACATTTGGCACACATAGCCGGACGTACACTCTTGTGTGGTATGAGTAGGCGACAGGCAACTCAGGCAATGGCCATGGGCCCGGGCAACCTGCTGGCGTTGCTGAGGTGGCATCCCTTTAAATATGCCGCAGTGTGGCAACCTGTGCGAACAACAACAGAGAGGGCATTGGATGCGAGGCAGCTAATTCTGGTGCGACGTCGGAGTTGCTCGAGTTGCACTGCGTGCAGCGGTGGACTGCGTTGTTGCCGTGATGGTTCGCGGCGCTAGTGTTGGGACAGCCCCCGGGCGTGGAACGTGGACAGCCGAACGGATGGTTGTCATTGGTGCTGTTGCCGCATCGATATCCATATGTATCTAGAGAAGAGTTATCATCATTAGATATTGGTTAAATATAGTGGTGAACTATGTTGCCACGTGGTGTGGCATGAGGGAGATGCAGAGGTTTGCATCCTTTTATGTTATTTTTGGTTTTAATAAATTATGGTTTGGCATGAGTGGGTCGTCATGTGGATCGACCCTTTTATGTTATTTTTGGTTTTACTAAATTATTGTTTGTTGTATATTTGGCGATTTTTTTCGGTTTATTGTCGGCTTTTTTTCGGTTTATGGTTTATATATCGGTTTTTTCGGCTGTTGGCAAAAAGCATAGTTTAACGACCGGCCTGGTTAGTGTTCCAGTTTGCGTGCGGAGATCGACTACGCGAATATGACCGTCGGAGCTGTAGTAAAGCTTCTCTATGCGGCCAAGCCGCCATTCGGTAGGGGGGAGACAATCGTCATTGATCAAGACGCAATCTCCAAGCTGAGGCGCCTTTTCTGGTGTTTTCCACCGGTACCTTCTGTGGAGGTCCTTTAAATAATCTTCTTTCCATCGGTGACTGAATTCATGATGGAGAATTTTAATTCGTTCCCATCTGTTTAATAAGGAGAGCGTCTCCACGCCTGGCTCAGGTGTGGCCAGGATGGGCGCTCCTTTAAGAAAGTGGCCGGGAGTTAGTGCTGTGAAGTCTGAGGGATCTTGCAAGAGGGCTGCGAGAGGCCGTGAGTTGAGAACGGCTTCAATTCTAGTTAAGAGTGTCGTGAACTCTTCATAATTGAATTTATAAGTGCCAGCTAGCTTCTTGAAATGTGATTTGAAGCTTTTTACGGCTGATTCCCATAAACCACCCATGTGTGGAGCGCTTGGGGGGATAGACTGCCAATTGATGCCTTGGGGAGCATATTTTTGTATAATGTCAGGTGGGACTTGTTTCATAAAATCCACAAATTGTTTCTCTGTGGCTCTTTGAGCTCCGATAAATGTTTTACCATTATCTCTCATGATTTTGGATGGAAAGCCACGTCGTCCGACGAAGCGAGCAAATGCCGCGAGGAAAGTCTCCTTTGTCAGATTGGAACATAGCTCAAGGTGTACTGCTTTTGTCGTAAAACAGACAAAGACAGCCACATAGCCTTTCATCAGGGTGGGAGACCTTAGCATGGACGCCTTTATTTGAAAAGGGCCAGCAAAGTCGACACCTGTAGTGGTGAAAAGCAGAGCAAAGTTACAGCGTTCAGGTGGAAGTGCTGCCATAATCTGCGTTCTCATTTTCTGCTTGTGCATAGTGCAGACCTTGCACGTGAAAATGCACTTCTTGATTTGGGGCTTAAGGCGGGGAACATAATACTCTTGGCGTACCATATGTTGCATGAGGCGATGTTCGGCGTGTAACATGAGTATATGGATATAATTGATGAATAATGTGGCAAATGAGGATTTCTCTGGTATTATTATGGGATGGCGTTCGTTATACGTAAGGCTGGAATTAGCAAGCCGGCCGTTTGCACGAAGCAGACCTTTCGTGTCTATAAATGGGTTTAGTACTAAGAGTGAGCTCTTTTTGTCAATTGGCTTCGACTCTCTTAGTACCCCTAGGTCGCGGCTGAAGTAGCGCGTTTGGGTTGATGCGATAAGAGCGACCTTCGCTTTTTGTAAGTCTTGGTGCGTCAATGTATCGCATTGGGGGCAAGTTGCTCCCTTTACCTTAAGTTTGAGCCGCTCTACGAATTTGAGAATATAGGCGACTACTCTGAGGGCTCGTGGGAACGATGAAAATCGTTCAAGGATGTCAGCATCATCTATTGTTGTGTGATAAGTGGCGATTTTTCGACTTTCTGGGGCAATTATGTTGCGCATTGGCGATTGTGGCCAAGAATCGGGAGATTCTATTAACCATCGGGGGCCATTCCACCAGAGGGTGGTGGTGGCGAGATGAAGGGGTTTGCACCCTCTTGTCCCAAGATCGGCAGGATTGTCAGCACTGGCTACGTGGCGCCAAGTGGCTGATCCTACTAGATCAAGTATTTGAGACGTTCGGTTAGAAATATATGTTTTCCACGCGTGTGGTGGTTTTTCTAACCAGGCTAGAACTATTTCGGAATCGGACCAGAGGTATAATTTATATTTTGCCATGTTTAAGTGGGTCTGTACCATGGAGACGAGCTTTGCTAGTAGCAGAGCGCCACAGAGTTCAAGTCGTGGTAGACTTATGGTTTTTAGAGGCGCAACTTTTGCTTTTGCCACTAGTAGGTGGCTTGTAGTTGCAATAACGCTTTGGGTGCGCACATATATAGTGGCACAATATGCCTTTTCAGAGGCGTCGCAGAAGCCGTGTAGTTCCACCTTGTATTCGGGGGAATAGTTTACCCACCGTGGAATTTGTATCTGCGAAATGTCTTTTAGGTTATTAGCAAACTGGGACCATCTTTCTAAGCGAAGAGGTTTCACTTGTTCGTCCCAGTCAGTTCCGTCTAGCCATAATTCTTGGATCAGGATTTTCGCTTGTATCATAATTGGCGAAAGCCATCCTGCGGGGTCGAAAAGTTTTGCCACAGAGGAGAGAATTTGGCGTTTTGTAATGGCGGATAATGCGGATATGGACTCAGTCGTGTATGAAAACTGGTCCGATGTCGCATTCCATTGGATGCCCAGTGTTTTTGTTGTACTTTCCTTTTCGAATATAAGGAAATTAGTATCCAACAAATTGTCGTTTGGTATATTTTTCAAGATATTTGGGTGATTAGCTGTGATCTTTTTAAGGGGAAACCCTGCGGTCTTGAGGGCCTTTATTACTTGTGATAAGGACTCGTATGGTTGTGAGAGGCTGTGGCTCCCAGACAAGATATCGTCTACATACGTCTGTGTTTTTATCACTTGTGTTGCCAGAGGAAATTCTGACTTTGTGTTTTCTGTCAGTTCGTGAAGTGTACGAATGGCTAAGTATGGAGCACAGTTTACGCCAAAGGTTACTGTTTTTAATTTAAAGTCGCGTAGTGGACTATTGGCAGATTTTCGGACAATAATCCGTTGAAAATCTTGATCATCTTTATGAACCAGTATTTGTCGATACATCTTTTCGACATCCCCATTGAATACGTATTTGTATATATGCCAGTTTAATATGAGGAGCATTAGATCTGGTTGGAGTGTGGGTCCCGTAAATAGAATGTCATTTAGGGAATTCCCCGAGCTAGTGGTTGTGGAGGCATTGAAGACAACTCTGACTTTTGTTGTTTTTTTGTCAGGCTTTACTACTGCATGATGTGGCAAGTAGAAAGAGTAATATTTGCCTCTTATGATTTTTTCACATGGGCTTACTTCCTCCATGTGGTCTAAATGGAGGTATTCTTCTAAGACCCCATCATAATCTTGTTTGAGCTCACCTTTTCTAAGTAGGTTTTTTTCCATACTTAAAAACTGCTGTATTGCAGAGGTGCGAGAGTGACCTAAGGCGAGTGTATCTGGAAATTGTTGTTTTAGTGGTAGTGGTACGACATACCGACCATTATCTGATCGAGTAGTTAGGGCTTTGTAAAAGTCTTCACAATACTGATCTTCTGGTGTTGTAATTGAAATGGGGGGGAGTTCTTCTAACTCCCAAAACTTTCTCAATTGTGAGTTGAGGTACTCGTTTGAGATTTCCTCAACTTGAGTTGTCATTGCTGTGACTGGTTCCGCAACTAGTCCACTTAGGACCCATCCGAAAATGGTATTTTGCGGCAGTAGTGTTTTAGAAATTTTTTCAACACCTTCTAGTATAATTTGCGATATGAGATCGCTGCCTAATAGCAGGTCTATTTGAGCGGGGGTGTTGCAGTTGGGATCTGCTAGAGTCAGATGTGAAATCTTATCCTAATGCTTGCTATTTATTTGATAGCTTGGAAGCATGTTTGTTAGTTGCGGTAAGACAATAGCATTTGCTTGAATGCGCTTATCCGCTTGGGGGGAAATTAGGGTAATGGGGCAGATTTTATGTGAGTTTTGTACTACTCGTCCGCCCATTCCCGTAATTTCATAGTTGGCATGTTTTGTTGGCAGTTTTAGCCTATTTTGTGCCCTAGACGCTATGAATGATCGTTGCGATCCTTGGTCTATTAGGGCTCTTAGTTTGAACAGTTCTCCTCGATGGTCGATGGAGACAACTGCTGTGGGTAGTAGTACTCTACTATGATTTTCGCTGTGTAGCGTTTGGAGGAGGATGGAGTCATGTGTAGAAGTTCACGCAAGTGAGGAAAGTTCTCTGATCGCCATTCACTTGGGAGTGGCCAGAAACGATTCTTTTGCATATGACTCAAGCAGCTCACGACTTCCGGTCTTTGACCAAGTATCCTCTGGGTAGCCTAAGAACATCCGTTTGAAGGCGAGCTAACGTGAGAAGGCGAAACATCCCCTGCATAGGGTTGTGCGCTGGGTTTGGGACCCGCCACGTAAAAAAAACACCCTCAAAGAAAAGGAACAACAAGCCTCGGATGAGAGACCCCCCTTTGATGACGACCATGGAAAACGAAATAAGGACTACGAATTGAGGGCATGCACCTGGAATGTCCGGTCCCTTAATTGGGAAGGTGCCGCTGCCCAGCTGGTTGATGTCCTCGTGAAAATAAAGGCTGACATCACCGCCGTCCAAGAAATGCGATGGACGGGACAAGGACAGAGACAAGTAGGTCCTTGTGACATTTACTACAGTGGCCATATAAAGGAGCGCAAGTTTGGTGTGGGATTCGTGGTGGGAGAGAGACTCCGTCGCCGAGTACTATCATTCACTGCGGTGAATGAACGTCTAGCCACAATCCGCATCAAAGCGAGGTTCTTCAACATATCGCTGATTTGCGCCCACGCCCCGACGGAAGAGAAGGACGATGTGACCCAAGATGCTTTTTATGAGTGCTTGGAGCGCACTTATGAGAGATGCCCCCGCCACGATGTCAAAATCGTGCTTGGCGACTTCAACGCCAGGGTGGGCAAAGAAGGCATCTTTGGCACTACGGTCGGTAAATTCAGCCTTCACGACGAAACATCCCCAAATGGGTTGAGGCTGATCGACTTCGCCGGGGCCCGAAATATGGTTATCTGTAGTACTAGATTCCAGCATAAGAAGATACATCAAGCTACCTGGCTGTCTCCGGATCGAAAAACCACCAACCAGATCGATCATGTTGTGATAGACGGAAGACACGTCTCCAGTGTTTTAGATGTGCGTGCGCTCCGAGGTCCTAACATCGACTTGGACCACTATATTGTTGCAGCCAAAATTCGCACCCGCCTCTGTGCAGCAAAAAACGCACGCCAACAAACACAAGGAAGGTTCGACGTCGAGAAGCTGCAATCACAACAGACAGCCGAAAGGTTTTCCACTCGGCTTGCACTCCTGCTCTCTGAGAGCACTCGTCAACAACTCGGTATAAGGGAACTGTGGGACGGCATTTCAAACTCCTTACGTACAGCTGCAACCGAAACCATTGGTTTTCGGAAAGTGCAAAAGAACAGCTGGTACGACGAGGAGTGCCGTGTCGCAGCGGAGAGAAAACAGACTGCCTACCTCGCAACGTTACGATCGACCACAACACGTGCGGGATGGGATAGATACCGAGAGTTGAAGAGGGAAGCGAGACGCATTTGCAGACAGAAGAAGAAAGAGGCCAAAATGCGTGAGTACGAACAGCTCGATAAGCTGGCCGACAGGGGAAATGCTCGAAAATTCTACGAAAAGATGCGGCGGCTTACAAAAGGTTTCAAGACCGGAGCATACTCTTGTAGAACCCCCAAAGGTGATCTAGTTACCAATGCCCAGAGCATACTTAAATTATGGAGGGAACACTTCTCCAGCCTGCTGAATGGCAGTGAAAGCACAACACCGAGAGAAGGCGAACCCGATTCCCCAATCGATGATGATGGAGCAGACGTTCCATTACCCGACCATGAAGAAGTTTGAATAAGAAGCATGCATCAGCTTCTTTGTAATATATGGTCGGACGAAAGCATGCCCAACGACTGGAATTTAAGTGTGCTATGCCTAATCCATAAAAAAGGAGACCCCACAATCTGCGCCAACTACCGTGGGATTAGCCTCCTCAACATCGCATATAAGGTTCTATCGAGCGTATTGTGTGAAAGATTAAAGCCCACCGTCAACAAACTGATTGGACCTTATCAGTGTGGCTTTAGACCTGGCAAATCAACAGCCGACCAGATATTCACCATGCGCCAAATCTTGGAAAAGACCCGTGAAAGGAGAATCGACACACACCACCTCTTCGTCGATTTGAAAGCTGCTTCCGACAGCACGAAAAGGAGCTGCCTTTATGCCGCGATGTCTGAATTTGGTATCCCCGCAAAACTGATACGGCTGTGTAAACTGACGTTGAGCGGCACAAAAAGCTCCGTCAGGATCGGGAAGAACCTCTCCGAGCCGTTCGATACCAAACGAGGTTTCAGACAAGGCGACTCCCTATCGTGCGACTTTTTCAATCTGCTGCTGGAGAAAATAGTTCGAGCTGCAGAACTTAATCGAGCAGGTACAATCTTTTATAAGAGTGTACAGCTGCTGGCGTATGCCGATGATATTGATATCATCGGCCTCAACACCCGCGCCGTTAGTTCTGCTTTCTCCAGGCTGGACAAGGAAGCAAAACGAATGGATCTGGCAGTGAACGAGGGCAAGACGAAATATCTCCTGTCATCAAATAAACAGTCGTCGCACTCGCGACTTGGCACTCACGTCACTGTTGACAGTCATAACTTTGAAGTTGTAGATAATTTCGTCTATCTTGGAACCAGCGTAAACACCTCCAACAATGTCAGCCTAGAAATCCAACGCAGGATAACTCTTGCCAACAGGTGCTACTTCGGACTGAGTAGGCAATTGAGAAGCAAAGTCCTCTCTCGACAGACAAAAACCAAACTCTATAAGTCACTCATAATTCCCGTCCTGCTATATGGTGCAGAGGCTTGGACGATGTCAACAGCGGATAAGTCGACGTTGTGAGTTTTCGAGAGAAAAATTCTGCGAAAGATTTATGGTCCTTTGCGCGTTGGCCACGGCGAATATCGCATTCGATGGAACGATGAGCTGTACGAGATATACGACGACATTGACATAGTTCAGCGAATTAAAAGACAGCGGCTACGCTGGCTAGGTCATGTTGTCCGGATGGATGAAAACACTCCAGCTCTGAAAGTATTCGACGCAGTACCCGCCGGGGGAAGCAGAGGAAGAGGAAGACCTCCACTCCGTTGGAAGGACCAAGTGGAGAAGGACCTGGCCTCGCTTGGAATATCCAATTGGCGCCACGTTGCGAAAAGAAGAAACGACTGGCGCGCGGTTGTTAACTCGGCTATAATCGCGTAAGCGGTGTCTACGCTAATTAAGAAGAAGAAGAAGAAGAAGCGTTTGAGTTTTTAATGCCTTTGAGCAGCATGGTGTCTCTTGGCAATTTTGTTGAGGGAGTTGCTGTTGCAACTAAACCCGTGGCTTTTTTTGAAAAAGCGCTACTTTGAGATGTGTTGGGAAAGTTGTTTATGTGCAACATAGAATGATGCCTATTGTGGCAATATACGCAGTTAAATTTGCTTTCGCAATTATTGAGATTGTGTGAGTCGGACAAGCAGTTTGTGCAGAGTCTTTTTGACTTTGACCTTCCATTCACATTCAATTTTTTAAATTTTTCGCAAGCTTTTAGCTTATGCCCTCCTGTACATAGTTCGCGTGACGTGAATTTATTTTGTTCAGATGTGAACGATTGTACTTTGAAAAAGCTTCTATTTAAATTGTTGTTGTTATTGACTTGGGGTCTATTGAAGCTTCTGTTTAGGTCGGGTTGAACGTTTTTAGTTCTGATTGTTTTTTTATCTACCTTTTCCGCAATTTCATATTGGGCAGTTAAGAAATCTTTAATTTGCTGCCACGTTGGGCAGTCTCTTTTGATGATAGCGATTGCTCCCATAGAAGTAATGATTTTTCTGGTAATGCTGCGGTGCATATGTTTACCAGAATAGGGTCCCAACTGTCTGTGGGAATATTTTGTGTCGTTAGAACCGACAAACAATTTGAAACAGTGGATTCTAATTTTATGAATTCTTCACTTGTTTCTTTTTGAATTTTCGACAAGTTCATGAGTATGGTTACTTGCTTGTCGACCAATATTCTTTTGTTTTCATATCTGGCTTTCAGAGCTTCCCAAGCCAAATTGAAATTGTCATCACTTAATGCGAACTGTTTTACTATTACGCCTGTTTGACCTTTTGTCTTGTATCGGAGATGATACAATTTTTGCGCTTGCGATAGTTTTGGATGGTTTATGTACACGGCAGTAAACATGTCCCGGAAGGACGGCCATTGTTTATAACCTCCATGGAATATTTCTGTATCGCACGCTGGCACTTTGAGATGAATGCCTGTTGCCTCTTGGGCTTGCAATTGTGGTAACTCTACTCTACTGTGGGGAGCAGGTGCAATTGATTTTATGAGTTTTAGTTGATCTGCGATCATAATTTTTGTATCTTCATACTGGTCTAAGCAGTTTTCAAATTTGGCGTATGCAGAAGATTTAAAGTTTTCTGGTAGATCTGAATCGTCAGTATCTACAATTGCGTCATATGCAGCTTGGAGACGTGTCCAAAAATTTTCAATCGTTTGGCTTTTTATTTCTAGCGCCGATTCAGAATTGTCTTGAATCGGCGAAGAAGCAAATCGAGTGCAATATTTTATGAGACAGTCGCTCTCAGAAATGAATTTGGAGTATGATATGTCTTTCCCCCTCTTTTGTTTTGTAGCACCTTGCTTAGAGCATGTAGCTTCTGCAGGTGTACATGGACTCTTATCGTCAGAAATCATTTTTGGAATTTTTAAGAATTGAGATGTTTTAGATTCTTTTAAATCTATATTCATTTATAAGATGTAAATTTGTAAAATATTTATATATTTTCTTTCAGTGTACTTATACTGAGAACTTTGTCAATCGAGAATACTCTTTTGTGTAAATGAGAGTTTTTTATTTCCGATAAAAATTAATAAATTCGCGTTTATAGCTTTTATTACTCGCCGTTGTATTTACTTGCGTTTATGTTTATTATTATATTATAAATTATATAATATAATTTATTACAATAATATAATTATTATAATAATATTAATAATATATAATAATATTATTATAATAATATTTCTTTTTTTTTTTGTATTGCGAGTATTTTTTTTTTTTTTCTTGATTTAAAGGTATGCCCTCGTACGTATGTGACGAAATGGGTCAATATCTTTTGTATATAAGTATGTATGTGCGGTTTTTTGTGCTTGTACTTATGCTTCCGTGTTATTTGCACTTCTATTTTTCTTTTTCACCAAGAGAGCGGTATGTTATTAAATTTGTTTGCCTATTAGGACTGTGAATATATGTATGTATGTTGTATGTTTCATATACCTGTAATATACATATATGGTTTATTTATATGAACCTGTATTTCTTTAGAAGAAAATTGTTATCATATAATTTGTTTTAAATTGCACACAGTTTATTTTGTGGAATAAATTTAAAAGAAGAATTTAAATGTAAAGTTTTTATTCTAACTTTTTAATGTACTAATTGTATCCTATATGTGGGATATATGTTTTGTAGTTTGTATATACTTGTATAACTATGACCGCATTTATGCCATATGTATGTATGTACAAGTATGTCTAGAAATTTAATTTTGGCGGTACAAACAAACCGAAGAACATAGAAATTGTAATATGCAGGTATTTAACCTCTGCATTTAAATGTAAGTATATACTTGTTTGTATGTATATAAATAATTTATCGTATGTGTGTTAATGTATATTAACAGTGATATTTATAAATGTATGTATATATGTATGTTTACCCAGTTAGAACAGCGCCGGTCATGTTACCTAGTGACATGCCGGTAACGCGTGCCGGTTTAATTGTCACACTTTCCTATCACGTTCTTAAGGGCGAATCAAAAAACCTCCCAAAACTTTTGTATACACGTGATTTTTTATCACCTTTTTGAGCACACATTTTCTGCTACAATAAAACTATATCCTCGCTACTCACACTTTAGTTAAATTTAAGGCAAACGGGGAAAACTGGTTCCAGGAAAGCGCGACGCTGCATGCTATACTAGCCTAGTGGTTAAACGCACGGCTTGGTATTCCGTGAGACTCGAGTTCGAATCTCAAAATAAAAGATTTTTTATTTTTTTTTTTATTTTTTTTTTTTCAAATTATTTTTAACAAAAATTACATTAAAGTTTAAATTAAAATAAATATTTCATTATTAATTCAATTCCTGCTTTGCAATGCTTTCTTAAAATCTAGTATGTATTAAAATAATTATTTTTAATAATATCAGAAATACATATAACTTTTTATTAAATATTTAAAGGGTTCACTCCTCAGTTTTCCTCTTCCTATAAATTCTTTGTTTGTGCCTATGGTGGCTCATTTCAATGGCTTTTCTAACTTGTTTTTCGAACATTGCCAATCCATACGTTATGAATGAATCTATAAAAAAACATAATAAAAATTAAAAATTAAAACAAATAATTGTAAGTAAAATTAAATAAAAAACAGAATTTACCGTATAAAATGTTGGAAACCAGCAGGAATTTGGAGAGAGGTTGCTCCCCACCCCTACCGTCCCAGTTACATAAATAAAGAAGTTCATCAGTGTACAAACTTCGCAACACATCATGTACACTATCTGAAGTACCTTTTATCCTCAAAACGAATTGTTTCTGTAAATAAAAATAGTATGTAAAAACTGAATTGTTTATTGAAAAAAGTTTATATATTACTTACCGTTGTAGCAGCAAATTCGTCGCATTTCAATTTTTCATCCATTTCCAAAGCTGCAGCAAGCGTATTTAATGGTAGGGTGGAAGCAATTTCGGTTTGAACGTTGTCGACATCTTCACCAGTCATTCGGCATACCGATTGATGAATTTTGCGGATGAGGACCTTGCATTCACGAACCGTTTTTTGCTGCGCCATTTCTTCACTTTTATGAATAATCTGAAAAACAAACAAAGAGACATGTAGAGAAAAATAATAATGTATGCATATAAAAACTGTTCACTTACATTTTCTTTTAAATGCTTATCGATTTTAGTTTCCAAATCGCATACCCTCGTCGTCAAATCGTCAAGCTGTTTGGAAATAGTGGTTAAAATGTAAATAACATCTGGAAAAAGGTTGGAAACATAATAAATTAAACAAATTTAAAGAAATAAATTATAGGGATGTTAGATTACCGTTTCCTTCCACAGGTCGTTTTGAAATGCTGACCTCTGTATTGTAGCAACCAGACGTGATAAACTTTTTACGCTTTAAATGTAATTGGTCTACAATAACAAAAACGTAACAATATATTGAAACGAAATTTTGTAAGTTTACATTTATTTACATACCTTTTGCGGGAGTTGAAGACGATGTTGGACAATCCTCCAAGTCAATTTCGTCAAATATATTTTCCATCTAGTTGAGAAATAAAAATTGGCAGTATCAAAGTTCTTTTCCAAAAATTTAAGAATATGTAATAAAATGAGCCGAGAAAAATATATGTACATAAATACTTAAAAATCCTAATTTGAAAATTTATTAAATAAATGATGTAGAATGGGTATAAGGAGAAACTTTCCCTCATGTGGAATAGAGAAATATTTGTAAACTATTTTTAAAAGACAAGTCAGTTCTTAAGTGATTAACTCGTTTTGAAAAACAAACTCTTCTCTCTTTGTATTCTCCGATTTGATCGCATTTCGAACAGCTGTTTTTTCCAGTGTGCGATTGCACACCTGTGACAAAAGCTCGAGCGGGAGAATCACAGCAAAATAAACGAATGTTAAATTTTTTTTTAACGGAAGAAGAACCTACCTGAAGACCGTTTTCTTTTAAATAAGCTACTTCTTCACAAAAGTCTTTTAAGAAATCGTTAATATTCCAGGGTTTTTCTGTTCCAGAAAAACATGCTACTGTAAATGGCAATTCGTTTGGAAAATCAACGATGGACGCTAAAATTGGCCATAATACCTTATTCGAATTTTTGAATAATCTAAGACCATCATTCCTATATCAAGTACAATGCTATCTTTTATTTCAAGGTGAGGAAATGAATTTTTCTCAAAATAATTTTGAATTCCTCTATATAAAAACGCGCCACTTGGAATGGTTTCAATATTAACCTTTTTTCTACTTGTACCTAATAGACTTTTTGCTGTTAAGGGCAAATCCACTAAACCTATTTTTCGCAAGGTTTGAAGCAAATCAGTCACTGTATTGTGGGACACTCTATTGCGTAAAGCCCAAGCTTTTATTTCTTTACATTTACCATTTTTCACTACAATATTCACATTGTCACTATCACTATCAATGGTATCTTGGCTATCATAATCATTTAAAGATATATCTACGGAGCTCAATTCTTCCACATTTGAATCACTATCAGAATTCACATTAATACTACATATTTTGGCAAATTTGGAGGCACTGACATTAAAAGCCTTTTTTTCTCGGCTCATGTAAGCACTAAATGTATTTTTTTTTTCATATTAAAATTTACTCCTTTTACTCACCTTTTCAAATTATATATGTACCACTTTTATAATCACGTTTTTAATCACTTTTTTCATAAAATATGACCAACTTTAATCAAAATACAAAGTTTTCACAATTTAACACGCGTGCCGAATTTCTTTTTCTTTGAATTCGATTTTCGCAACGAATAAACGAATGTTAACAATCATATTATCATGTTGTATACTTTTACATGCATCGTTTTCCATAAACAGTGGCAAGTCCGAAATCATTTTGTCTTCTTTTGTTTTGTTTTTATAGAAAAGATGTTGTGTGAAGAGCTTGTAATATAAAACAATCAAAAGGCACAGCGGATAAACTCTTTACGCATTTAAATGATTTGTGAGGGTGTGTTAGTAATAAGTAAAAAATGTGTAAATGTGTGGGAGTTTCGGTCACGCAGGTTTTGCTGGGTATACTCTCTCTCTTTGATGCTTTCTTAAGAATTTTTTATTGCGCCTATTGCTTAATTTGAGCAATCTCGCTTTCTGCTTTACGAAGCAGAGGGAGTATTGCCGGGAAATTTACAAGTAAATACTTGAATACTGAGATAATATTCTCTTTTTGGTGCGAGTTTGCATGAACAAAAGTAAGCGTATAATAACAATTTTTTTTTTTAATATCGGTTTTTTTTTTACTTTTTATCCGTTTTAATAAAACGTTGCTTAATGCTTAAACGGCTTTATATGCAACCGTAGTCACTAGCATACATAGGTAGGTAGGTAGGTAGGAGTGCAGCCCTATCGGGCTCAATTAGCACTGATGTGCCATTTTGATACACTATTCGTAGAACCTCCTGTATCTGCTGTTACGTTCCACCCTCTCTCTCAAACCATTTTGAGGTTTCGAGGAAACTACTTATGTCCGATATGCTTTTGGTGGAAATCCATTCAAGGTTTGGTGCTTGGTGGATTCCGAGTGTTTTGTGTCGTATCTGTGCCAGAGCTGGGCATTCGCAGAGAAAGTGAAAGATTGTTTCCTTGTTCCCTGCTACTCCGCAGCTTCGGCAGATGTCGTTGTAGGGCATACCCATTTTGGACGCATGTTCCCCAAATGGCCAGTGCCCTGTTGTGGTAGCTGTTATTCTGTAAATACTTTTTCTTGACCTATTTAATAGGTCGTTGGTTCTTTTCCTGTCGTATGTTAGCCATAATTGTTTAGTTATGACGCATTTTGTACTGTTTTTCCACCTGTTGTTAGCAATTTGTTGAAATTGTTTATTGATCTCTCCTTTGATCGATCCTAGCGGGCTCGGTATGAGCTCCGCCTCGGATTCATTGAGGAAAGCTCCTGCCTTTGCCAACTCATCTGCTTTTTCGTTACCGAAAATGTTCCTGTGGCCGGGAACCCAGATCAAGTTTAGCTGGAGCTTGTCTTTTATTGAGCTTAGTGCTCTCTTGCAGTTGTGAACTATACTGGAATTTGTCATGGGTGAAGACAATGCCAGGAGGGCCGCCTGGCTATCCGTAAATATAGTTGCTTTATGTATATTCCGTGATTTTCTAACAGAACATCGCAGGCTTTTTCTATGTCTAGTACTTCTGCTTGGCAGATGCTAGCAGAGTTCGGTAGACGTATATAGAGAGATATGCCCAGATCAGCGGAGAATACCCCCGTGCCCACTCCGCAGTCCATTTTGGACCCGTCGGTATAGACTGAGGTGGCACCCTCCTCTGCAATTGAGCCTCTTCTCCATTCTCGTCTAGATGGTATCCTCACCTGGAAGTGTCTATTGAAATCCAGCTTTGGGAGAATGTAGTCTGATTTATTAATAGTGAGCATGTTTAGGATTACACTAGCATACATACAAATATACATAAATCAAAACCAAAAAATGGAAACGATACAACTCACTTTGATTTCCCTTAGGGAATTTTGGGTTGTACCGATCAGTGAGTTTGTTGTTTTCTTTCTCTTATCTGCTTTCTTTCCCTTTTAGTTTTTGGTTTTTTGATTCTTGTTAGAACTCGCGCCCGTATAAATTATTGTAAGTTTGTTTGTTTTTTAGTTAGTTTTAGTTATTTCAATTTAGTTCGCGCCCGTTTGGTTTTTTTTTTTGTTTTTTTTTCTTTTTTTTTTCCTTTTATTAGGTGAGCTATGTATGCTCTATTTTGTGCTTTTGTGTACCAAGCACTTTATATTTATTAGCACAGCACAGCACTGAACGTATTTTGTTTTTCCAATAAACTTGATTTTATGTTTTGCCACACCGCACTACATTTAATTATTATGATTCTTTATTTTTTCTTTGTTTAAGTTTTCGGTCACTTTCTTATGTATGGTTTTGTAATGTTATTTTCCGATAGTGCCTTTCTTTTAGGCTCGAAGGACCATGTAATATTTTAGGGACCACCTTTTCCGCACTCACCATATAATTTCATACAAAATTTCTATTAAAAAGAATGCGTTCACTTCACTTCAAGTGGTTATTTAGTAGTTTATTGTTTCACAGGATATACAGTATAAAAATTTGAATTTTAGAAAAAAGTGGAAGGAGCGTTAAAATTTATTTCTGAACGTACATATGTATATAAAAGTTCAAGTTTTACAATGTGTTCGCGGAATAAAAAAGGTAAAAAAAACGTTCGCCAAAAGCAGGAATCGCGTCGATTGGTCCGATGTCGTAGCGCCAGAATAATGATTTTTTTCACGTTGTCCGTCCTTTTGTATTTTTCTTCGGCGAAAGTAGGTGATACTGTGTGATGTCATTGTATGTGTGTTAGAGCGTGGTGGATGATGCGAGGAAAGTGATGATGAGTATGGGGAAAGTGGTGTACCAATGTTGCATATAGATGTGGTGATGGGCAGAAGGGGGAAGGCTGATACCCATTTAGCCAATAATAGCAAAATCATATATGTACATAAGTGTTGCTGAGAGATGTTGATAATTCTTTTAAAACATCAGTATAATGTAATAATATATATCAATTTTATCTTATGGCGATTTAGCTGCCATAAGTTATTATTACAGTTATATATACTCACCAAGAATTCGTTCGCTTCTATTTCAATTTTCGTAGTTCGTCCTCAAACTTTCACGTTCTCCTGAGAGGTTCCATACGTGGGAGTCATGCGACGCGCCTCCAAATCTACCATTTACTGCCCTTATCTGCATTCTGTGATCACGTATCTAAAAAAAATTTTAGGTCATTGCACTGGAATCAATATATGTACATTAGGGTGTGTCATTCTGAGGCAACCTTTTTTTTCAACTGAAAAACAGGCTCAAAACTTTAGAAAATGTGTAAAAAAAAGTCACTCAAAAGATGAGCTCTTAGTATTAATATTAAGAGGTGGCTATTTCAAATTTTCTTTTTTCCATATAAATTACATGGAAAAAAAAATCTTTTTTTTTTGTGGTGGTTATTGTGCGGAGGTTTTAATGTGCACGCGACGGCGGCCAGTAGGGATGGTAAACTCGATTCCGATTATACTCGAGAATCGAGTTTTCTCGTTAAATAATCGATTTTCAGTAGTCGTAGTGGATTAAGAACCGGTTCTTGACATTCGAAAAATCGATTATTTTACGAGAAAACTCGATTTTCGAGTAGAATCGGAATCGCGGGCACATATAAAACCTCCGCACAATAACCACCACAAAAAAAAAAATGATTTTTTTTCCATGTAATTTATATGGAAAACAGAAAATTTGAAATAGGCACTTCTTAATATTAATATTAAGAGCTCATCTTTTGAGTGACTTTTTTTTTACACATTTGGAAAGTTTTGAGCCTGTTTTTCAGTTGAAAAAAAAGGTTGCCTCAAAATGGCACACTCTAACACACGATATGCTTTGGGCACAGAGTTTTCTCGATGGCATCGCACACTTCCAAGATGCATCGGCATTGACGAAGACGCAGCATTTTTTCTGTGTTCAGCATCTGCTCGTTGTCATGTATCATAACTTGGAATACGTTGTAAAAATTGGCCCATTCTTTAATATCGCCATAAAATGTTGGAATTTTTATTATTTCTTTTAATTCAAAGTTAGGACGATAAGAAGTTTTAGGCTCTTCTTTTTGTAATATTTTTTTTTTAATTTTGAAGCTCTTCGTAATACTCGTCATTAATTTTTTCAAATATGTCTTCAATTTCTTCATTGAAATCTAATTTGCTTTTTAGATCTTGGATATCAATGAATAAAAAATTCTAAACACTTTAAATGGTCGTGGCGATCATTAATTCCATACTTATACATATCTTCCATTTTTGATACGCTTTTATTAGCTTCACTTATATGTATGTATGTATGTTTGTAACTTTTTTAGTGGTACTGAAACGTAGAATATTTGAGCGACACTGTAGGAAGGCGATAGTAAGTTTAAGCAGCTCACCAAAAAGATGCGCTTAAAAGTATGCAACGTCTATATAAAACTAGTTTTAGTGACATTTAAATAGCATGGAGGATGGAGTCATATGTAGAAGTTCACGCAAGTGAGGAAAGTTCTCTGATCGCCATTCACTTGGGAGTGGCCAGAAACGATTCTTTTGCATATGACTCAAGCAGCTCACGACTTCCGGTCTTTGACCAAGTATCCTCTGGGTAGCCTAAGAACATCCGTTTGAAGGCGAGCTAACGTGAGAAGGCGAAATATCCCCTACATAGGGTTGTGCGCTGGGTTTGGGACCCGCCACGTAAAAAAACAACCCCAGCGAATAGCAACAACCAGCCTCGGATGAGAGACCCCCCTTTTGATGACGACCATGGAAAACGAAATAAGGACTACGAATTGAGGGCATGCACCTGGAATGTCCGGTCCCTTAATTGGGAAGGTGCCGCTGCCCAGCTGGTTGATGTCCTCGTGAAAATAAAGGCTGACATCACCGCCGTCCAAGAAATGCGATGGACGGGACAAGGACAAAGACGAGTAGGTCCTTGTGGCATTTACTACAGTGGCCATATAAAGGAGCGCAAGTTTGGTGTTGGATTCGTGGTGGGAGAGAGACTCCGTCGCCGAGTACTATCATTCACTCCGGTGAATGAACGTCTAGCCATAATCCGCATCAAAGCGAGGTTCTTCAACATATCGCTGATTTGCGCCCACGCCCCGACGGAAGAGAAGGACGATGTGACCAAAGATGACTTTTATGAGCGCTTGGAGCTCGCTTATGAGAGCTGCCCCCGCCACGATGTCAAAATCGTGCTTGGCGACTTCAACGCCAGGGTGGGCAAAGAAGGTATCTTTGGCACTACGGTCGGTAAATTCAGCCTCCACGAGGAAACATCCCCAAATGGGTTGAGGCTGATCGACTTCGCCGGGGCCCGAAATATGGTTATCTGTAGTACTAGATTCCGGCATAAGAAGATTCATCAAGCTACCTGGCTGTCTCCGGATCGAAAAACTACCAACCAGATCGATCATGTTGTGATAGACGGAAGACACGTCTCCAGTGTTTTAGATGTGCGTGCGCTCCGAGGTCCTAACATCGACTCGGACCACTATCTTGTTGCAGCTAAGATTCGCACTCGCCTCTGTGCAGCAAAAAACGCACGCCAACAAACACAAGGAAGGTTCGACGTCGAGAAGCTGCAATCACAACAGACAGCCGAAAGGTTTTCCACTCGGCTTGCACTCCTGCTCTCTGAGAGCACTCGTCAACAACTCGGTATAAGGGAACTGTGGGACGGCATTTCAAACTCCTTACGTACAGCTGCAACCGAAACCATTGGTTTTCGGAAGGTGCAAAAGAACAGCTGGTACGACGAGGAGTGCCATGTCGCAGCGGAGAGAAAACAGGCTGCCTACCTCGCAACGTTACGATCGACCACAACACGTGCGGGATGGGATAGATACCGAGAGTTGAAGAGGGAAGCGAGACGCATTTGTAGACAGAAAAAGAAAGAGGCCAAAATGCGTGAGTACGAAGAGCTTGATAAGCTGGCCGACAGGGGTAATGCTCGAAAATTCTACCAAAAGATGCGGCGGCTTACAGAAGGTTTCAAGACCGGAGCATACTCATGTAGAACCCCCCAAGGTGATCTAGTCACCGATGCCCAGAGCATACTTAAATTATGGAGGGAACACTTCTCCAGCCTGCTGAATGGCAGTGAACACACAACGCCAGGAGAAGACGAACCCGATTCCCCAATCGATGACGATGGAAAAGACGTTCCATTGCCCGACCAAGAAGAAGTTCGAATAGCAATTACCCGCCTGAAGAACAACAAAGCGGCGGGGGCGGATGGATTGCCAGCCGAGCTATTCAAACACGGCGGCGAAGAGCTGATAAGGAGCATGCATCAGCTTCTTTGTAAAATATGGTCGGACGAAAGCATGCCCAACGATTGGAATTTAAGTGTGCTATGCCCAATCCATAAAAAAGGAGACCCCACAATCTGCGCCAACTACCGTGGGATTAGCCTCCTTAATATCGCATATAAGGTTCTATCGAGCGTATTGTGTGAAAGATTAAAGCCCACCGTCAACAAACTGATTGGACCTTATCAGTGTGGCTTCAGACCTGGTAAATCAACAACCGACCAGATATTCACCATGCGCCAAATCTTGGAAAAGACCCGTGAAAGGAGAATCGACACACATCACCTCTTCGTCGATTTTAAAGCTGCTTTCGACAGTACGAAAAGGAGCTGCCTTTATGCCGCAATGTCTGAATTTGGTATCCCCGCAAAACTAATACGGCTGTGTAAACTGACATTGAGCGGGACCAAAAGCTCCGTCAGGATCGGGAAGGACCTCTCCGAGCCGTTCGATACCAAACGAGGTTTCAGACAAGGCGACTCCCTATCGTGCGATTTCTTCAATCTGCTGCTGGAGAAAATAGTTCGAGCTGCAGAACTTAATCGAGCAGGTACAATCTTTTATAAGAGTGTACAGCTGCTGGCGTATGCCGATGATATTGATATCATCGGTCTCAACACCCGCGCCGTTAGTTCTGCTTTCTCCAGACTGAACAAGGAAGCAACGCAAATGGGTCTGGCAGTGAACGAGGGCAAGACGAAATATCTCCTGTCATCAAATAAACAGTCGTCGCACTCGCGACTTGGCACTCACGTCACTGTTGACAGTCATAACTTTGAAGTTGTAGATAATTTCGTCTATCTTGGAACCAGCGTAAACACCACCAACAATGTCAGCTTTGAAATCCAACGCAGGATAACTCTTGCCAACAGGTGCTACTTCGGACTGAGTAGGCAATTGAGAAGCAAAGTCCTCTCTCGACAGACAAAAACCAAACTCTATAAGTCACTCATAATTCCCGTCCTGCTATATGGTGCAGAGGCCTGGACGATGTCAACAACAGATGAGTCGACGTTGCGAGTTTTCGAGAGAAAAGTTCTGCGAAAGATTTATGGTCCTTTGCGCGTTGGCCACGGCGAATATCGCATTCGATGGAACGATGAGCTGTACGAGATATACGGCGACATTGACATAGTTCAGCGAATTAAAAGACAGCGGCTACGCTGGCTAGGTCATGTTGTCCGAATGGACGAAAACACTCCAGCTCTGAAAGTATTCGACGCTGTACCCGCCGGGGGAAGCAGAGGAAGAGGAAGACCTCCACTCCGTTGGAAGGACCAAGTGGAGAAGGACCTGGCCTCGCTTGGAATATCCAATTGGCGCCACGTAGCGAAGAGAAGAAACGACTGGCGCGCTGTTGTTGACTCGGCTATAATCGCGTAAGCGGTGTCTACGCCAGTAAAGAAGAAGAAGAAATAGCATACTGATTTGGGCGTCGACCGTTCATAAGATGCAAGGTTGTACAGTAGAACATGTATTAATTTATCTGGGCTCTCGACTGTTTGCTGCTGGACAAGCTTATGTAGCACTTAGTCGTTGTAGATCTTTGGACTGTATTCGAATTGAAGAACTGGACTGTTCAAAGTTGTCAGGTAAAACCCCATGTAACAGTGAAGCTTTAGAAGAAATGATTCGATTAAAAAGTAATAATTCGTAAAGTCGTCAATAGAACTTGGTCGCAAATAATGTAACATATCGATGGCTTAATATAGAAAAGGCGTATCTACACTTTTCGTTACTTTTCAGGAGAAGGAAAAAACTGAATAATACCTTAAAAACTTAAGATTCCATTTCTATTGCAATTTTTATTCAAAACAGGAAACAAATTCAATTGTGGTATAATTTTGTTATTATTTTTAATTTTTTTGAAGTTATTTGAGATAGGGCTTAAGTTATTATTTTTCTTGAAAATAAATTCAAGTTAGGGCTTTTTGTCGTAAGTTAAAATTTAGACAAACTTTTATAATAATTCATGTTTGAAGTAAAATAAATAAATAATTAAAACTAAAATATATATTTCAAGGCAGATGTTATTATACTGAAAACAAATTAGGTTTTATAAGCTAAATTCTCATAAAAATTGTGGCAATCTGCTGGAAGAAATTTTTTTAGATCTTGCAAATGGTCCCACTTTTTTTTTAGATATAGCTATTTTCTCTTTATAAAGACAATCGGGGGATACATTTTCAATCGGAAACCTCGATCTCTGTGGGAGTAACTGATATTCATCTGTTACATTTGTTTTAAAATAAATTGATCCTGACGAGTCATACGCCAAGGCTCGAAGAATGCTTGCTGTATTATTTTTATTATTTATGCTTTATTTTTTATGTTTTCTTTTTTGGATTCACACTAGTTGACATAAAGCTTGTAAATCTCCTGATATGAGGAAAAATCCGATTCGAAGTAAAACTTTTTGCTATCTTTTCGACAATAATGTGACTCCATTTTTGGCAACTCCTCTAGCCATTTTTTTAGAAAGTCACGTCGGTTTTTGTTGCGCTGACCTATAACTGATGATCGCTTAGAATTTTTGCGCAAAATTAAACCTTTATCGGGATTGCATTGAGTACCGTGTTTACCGGCGCTTCTAATCCAATTTCGAACCATCTTTTCCTTTACTCCTAGTGTTGAATAAAACATTTCACGGCACACTTGTAATCGCTTTGAATTATGACTTAAGAAATATGATATGGACTGATTCCGTCTCGAATTTTCAGAGGTTTTCCTTTTTTTCAGAAAAACTTGTAAGACCTGCAACATACTGCCTCTTTTGCTCCCAGGACATCTCCAAAACAAACTAAAAATTTCTTTTCGCGTGGACTCATCAAACGTCGAACACTTTCTCAGCGCACTTTTTACACAAAATCGTGATGAACATGGCTCTCCTAATTGCCTAGAAGGTTTTTGACAAAGTTCTTTTTTTGATATACCCAAATATTCCACGCCTTCCATTCTTTTTCTTTTATTTACATTTTGTTTCCATTCGGATTTGTTAGCAGTATTTTTCCGTTTTGGAACACCATCTGAATCAGAATTTTCTTTTGCACAATTCATGTTATTAAAACTTTCAATCAAAAATCTGTTTCCAACACAAAAACGTTAATTGTACTGACACAAAAAACAAAAACGTACCGACGAACGCAACGTTTTTTTTTTTTTTTTTTTTTTTTACGAGGAGGAAGCATCGAAAGCCTGGACCCCTGGTCAGTGTGGAACTTGAATCCGAACTAAACCTCCTACCGTCCTGTACCGTTCCCCCCGGTACCACCGTCAAGTATTACGTCGGGAGGATGGTTGAGTGACACTCATATGTACGTAATGGTCCAAATGCAGTCAGTTGGAAGTTGCATTTACTTGGCCCCACCTCTGTTGGTCTGATAACCCCCCATGTACATTGTTACATTGTTCGTCGCCAACCCTTCCCGTCACGTCAATGTTAGTGTGTTTGGGTCGTGGTTGTTCGTTTCGTTTAGCCGCTCACTTCTCCGCTGCTGTTCGCTAGCACGTTGGGATTTCATAACCCTGGCTGCCACTTCGCAAGCAGCTTTCCACTTCTCTACTGATTCGACCATTTGGTTTACCAAGTTTTCAGGGGTTGGGTCTACACCGAAAGCATTTTTTAAGTGTTGCCTCTCATGGTTATATTTCGGGCAATAGAAAAATGTGTGTTCTACATTTTCGACGGTATCGCCTCCGCAATAACCGCATGTGTCGTTGTTTTCGTGTCCGAATCGTTTCAAATATGCTTTGAAGCAGCCATGTCCTGTGAGGATTTGAGTTAAGTGGAAATCTACCTCACCGTGTGGTCTGTTTAACCATGGTTCAACGTTGGGGATCAGTCGGTATGTCCACCGCCCATTTTCGCTTTCTTGCCAGCGTTTTTGCCAGTGATTCACCGTCTCTGCCCTTGCAATTTCTTTCAGTGTATTATGCGGTAACCTGTCATTTGTAAGACATTGCATTTCTTTCGCCAAGAGGTCTAAAGGGTGTAGGCCCGAGATTATTAGGGCAGCATCTTCCGATACTGTGCGAAACGCAGAGCAAACTCTTAGCGCGCAAGTGGCATATATAGAAAAGAGGCCACGGCGATAAGATTTTACTTCGAGGGCATTTCCCCATATCTGGGCGCCGTACAGTGCGACTGACTTTAATACACCAGCTAATAGTCGTCTTCTATTTTGCTTTGGCCCGCGGGTATTTAACATTAATCGGGTCAAGGCTCTGCACACTTTTGTAGCTTTTTCGCATGTGTACGCTACGTGTTCTTTAAAGGACATCCTTGCATCAAGAATGATTCCTAAGTACTTAATTGCGGGTTGAGTAGTGATGCTTACACCTTTTGTGCTGAACGTGGCAACTTCCCGAACTTTTCTGCCAGTAATGAGTGCAGCCTCGGTCTTGCTCTCCGCTAGGGTCAGTCCGTTAGTTTCGAGCCAATCGCTTATTAACGTTATTATTCTGTTGGTAGTCGTAACTATATCGTGTATGTGCTTTGCTATGACCACAACCGCGATATCGTCTGCGAACCCAATGATGTGTACGTTTCCCGGTACTTTGAGTCGCAGTACTCCGTCATACATTATATTCCAGAGGAGGGGCCCGAGTACAGATCCCTGTGGCACTCCCCCGGAGATTTTGTATTTTTTGTAGCCCTGGTCTGTGTTATAGCAAAGGGTCCTATCGTTGAAGTAACTGACTATCAGGTTGTAGAGATATGCCGGTACAGAGAAGTTCTTTAACGCACTTAGAATACTTGGCCATAATGCAGTATTGAAGGCATTTTTGACATCGAGGGTAGCAACCATACAATATTTGATGGTGCCACCTTTCCATCTTTTACCACTAATGGCCTTTTCCGCCAGTGTCTTCACTAGGGTCACCGCTCCGATTGTTGATCTAGCCTTCCTAAATCCAAATTGGTTTGGGGATAAACCGCCGGCGTCGTCAATGGCCTTACTTAAGCGTTGATAAATGATGCGCTCAAGAATTTTTCCCGCAGAGTCCAACATGCAGAGTGGTCGGTAGTGAGACGGGTCTGTCAGAGGTTTGTTGGGTTTTGGCAGTAATATGAGGTGTTGCCTTTTCCAGATTGTTGGGAAACAGCCATCCTGCATACATAAATTGAAAAGTGCTCTAAATGGGTCTATGTTCCTAGCAATCGCTGTTTTAAGCGCTATATTTGGGATGCCATCTGGTCCTGAGGCTTTACATGGGTCGAGCCGGTCGCATGCCTCTATGACCTCTTCGTTCGTTACTTCTGGTATCACCTATCTTTGTTGCACCACCACGATCTCTCGAGGTAGTTGGGGTCGGGTCGGGAAAAGAACTGAAACAATTTTGTCAAGGGTTGAAGAGGAAGTTGGCATTTGACCTCGAATGCGTAGTTTCCCCATTACGGTCTTGTAAGCGAGTCCCCAGGCATTGTTTTCAGCATCGTCACAGAGTTTGAGAAAATATTCCTGTTTATTTTTTTTGATTGTCTGTTTCAAGAGCTTTCTCTTGGCCTTGAAACTTGCTTGTAGAGAGTTGTATTCGTAGGTACCACGAGACCTTTGGTATAGGCGTCTTGCTTTTTGGCATTCTTTCCGCAGTTTAGCAATTGAGTCGTTCCACCAGTAAACGGGGGGACGATGATTGCGTCGTGGAAGCTTCGACATTGATATGTCGCATGCACTCTTAATGCGGCTCATAATCAATGAAGTCGCCTGGTTAACCGAGCGCAAGTTATCAGGTAGAGTAGCGGGTCCAAAGGCTTCTTCGAAGAAGTCTGGGTCGAATGTTTTGGGTCGCCATGAACTTCTTGTTAGGGTCCGTAAGTGGAGCCGTGTCTGTGGAGCATTTATCTCAAATATAATGGCATAGTGATCGCTGAAAGTATACTGATCGCTAATTTGCCATTGCGCTCTACGAACTAGGCTTGACTTTACGAAAGTAAGGTCTATCACTGATTGTCGGCCGCCTTTGTTGAACGTGCATTGGTTACTTGTGTTGAGTAGCTCAAGATCCAGGGAAGCAAAAGCTTCTAGTAAGGCTTTGCCCCTACTGTTAGTTCTTTTGCATCCCCATTCAATAGCCCAGGCATTAAAATCGCCAGCTATAACCATTTTAGTTCTACCTCGGGCATCGGTTACAATGCAGTCGATAATATTCTTAAATTCTTCATCATTGATGCTGGGGGGTAAATAGCAACTATAAATATGTATGTCGCTAACTTTAGCTCGAACAAAGCCGTTGAAAGAGCATGTAGACTCCAGTTGAGGGAAGCAAGGGTTACATTTCCATACAGCAGCCTTATTTTTTGAGTCACTTAACCAATTTACACTCCGCCCGGTTTTGTATGGTTCGCTGAGTAATGCTAAGTCGATCTGCTTTTCAGCGATCGTCTGTTTTAGCAGGTCCTGTGCCGCTTGACAATGGTTAAGGTTGAGTTGTAATAATCTCATGCGTCTTGTTGTGCTGCCTTCTTATATACCGGACACCTGACGCTTCCAGTGAAATGTTCAGTTTCTTTGGATCCTGCCTTCAGGCAGAGTAAACATTTCGGCTTATTGGTGCAGTCTTTCGCCTGATGTTCACCTTCACCACATCTTCTGCAGGTCCTAGACCTATCCTCGTTTGTGCAGACTTTCGCTGTGTGTCCATAGTCAAGACACCTGAAGCATCGCTGCGGCTGCCTATGTTCCCGAATACGGCAGATTACCCACCCGACTTTCAGCTTTCTACTTTGTAGTAGCTTCCTAGCTGACTCAACTGGGAGTTTTATGAGCGCAGTTTGAGTGTCTCCGTAAGCCTTTCTTATGCCCTTAATTGCTGAGATCGTCAACTCCTTGTCTCCCAGCTCTCTTTGCAGAGCATAGAGAACCTCTTCTTTACTGGTAATTTCATCCAAATCTTTACACTCAAGTAAGATCTCCTGGGTCAACAGTTTGACGTTTGCTTGGTCACCAAGGCATTTCTTCATATTTTCGTGCGAGTCTGTTGGTATCACTGTACCACTTAGTTGTAGTAGCATTTCTCCGCCTTGTGTTTTGCGTATTTTGGTTACCATGTTTCCGAATGCGTTCAGATTAGAGTCAGTCTTAATCTTGCGTAGGATTTCAGCATAGGTAAGATTCCCATTTTTTGAGATCAATATGGCCTGGGGCTTTGTCTTCGGCAATTTCGTAGACTTTTGGTTAGCTTTCCTAGCTACCATGTTCCACGGTTCCTCCATTGGTTTCAGAGAGTAGCAGTTAGCCTCTTGTGATGCTTGCGTACCCAGCTGAGTTGCTGGTAGCAACTTTGTAGTGCCTTCTACATTGTTGGTACTGACACTGTCCTTCATCACGATTGATCGTTTAAACTGACCAATCAGATTTGTTCTCGCCCGGGTTTTTGGCGAATTGAAACATGTCCGTTTCGTTTGTTGTTGAGTCTGTTCCTCTGCTATTGGTTCATCAGAGCTCTTTGCGCGGCCTCTCTTCGGCTGGGTAATCGGGAGAGATGCCGCCTCTCTAACTTCTATTGTTGCTTGTTTTTGCAGTTGCGCTATTTGATCTATTAAATTTCGCATGTGCTGGTTGACATGTCTTTGCTTCTGGCTGTGCGTGAGAGAGATTAGCTCATCTATTAGCACTCCCATAGCAGAGAGCGCGTTCTCTCCTTCGCTCATTGTTAGCTTCAAATCACTGCTATTATTTTTGTTTGATGCAGACATTTTCACTACGCTGAGGTCGTTAGTCGAAGCTAAGCCATTGTCTACAGGAGTTACCTCGCAGGCAGATGGTTTAGCAACTTTAATGCTCTGCAGTATGGGCATTATTGGCTGACGGTCCGGCGAACGGGGAGTCTTATTGCTCCGAGTGAATGGGCTAACATCCTCCTTGTTACCAGTAAAGGTATTTGTCTGTTTGGCTTTAGCTGACATTTCCTCAGCTACGCCTACAGCAATCCTTTAGTGCTGGTGATCGCGGAAATTCCTCAGGAATAAATCCCTCGGTAATTTCTTATAGTGTGGAACGTGGGTTGTGGGATGTGTTACTTTTGTGGAAGGGAGAGAGAGAATATGCGCTCTTTGCGAATTCTCTTTTCTGTGTACCTTCGCACAAGAAAACAATAGTTATTTAAAATATATATTTGATTACTTACTTCTTTGCACAAGAGCACCTGCTCAGTTCTGTGACTTGTCTCAGATGGTGTTGGCACTGTGTTTTTCGCGCACTTGGAAAATAATTTTGGAGTATTTTCACTAGTAGTTGATGCCATAAGCGGAGCACCAGAAAAACACGTCACTTTCACTTCACTTCACTGTGTATCTCAACGAACGCAACGTAGCACAGAAAATATGCTTGTGCTAGACAAACTCGGGGTAATCCCGTTTTCTTTAAAAGTAAATACAAAACCAAAATAATAAGAATAAGAATAGATACAAAATATAGAGCAATTTCTGTTGTGGCTTTGATTGTATGTCTATTTTAAATTCAACTCTAAATGACTTAGGGCTTTTTTCTTTCAAAAAAAAACTTCGAATGAGTTAGGGCTTTTTTTATATGACTAGAAATAGAAATAGAATGATATTTGAGGTTCTGCACCGCGACCTAGGGTCTATTGTGCCCTCCCCTATATCACATGACCTCCCAGAGCCCCAGCAGCCTGAATAATTCCAGTAGTTTGCCGGGTGCCAGTGAGGTGATGTGATCCCTGCTGATGTATACTGAATCCAGGGCCTTGAGCCTTTTTCCACAGATTGCTGAGCAATCTAGGATTAAGTGTCCTGGTGTTTCCAGCTCCAAGTCGCAGAACCGGCAGGCAGCACAGGAGACCATGCCCATGTTGGACAGGTGCTTTCTGAGCTTACAGTGCCCTGTGTAGACTGCGACGAGGAGACGGAGTTTCTCACGGGGTAGGTTCATTAATTCTTTGAACCTGGAGAGGTTGTATCCTCCTAGGAGCAGCCTGGCGTGATGCATACTTGCTGCCTGCTGCCAGTACCGCTCCCTCTCCTCTCTCTCCTCCGTGCGGAGCAGCTCCTTAAGAGTGTGGGGTCCTACTGCTTTATATGGCTCTGGTCCCCACATCTTGGACGCTGCCGCCTTGCGCGCCAGTTCGTCGGCCTTCTCATTTCCTTCCACTCCCTTGTGCCCTTGTACCCAAATTAGGTGCACCCGGTTGCGCAAGGACAGGCGGTGTAGCCTTTCTACACATTCCTCGACTAAAAGCGATTTGGTCTCGAACGACAGGATCGCTTTTAGTGCCGCTTGACTATCACTGAGAATAGCTATGCGCTGGTTGCGATAGTTGCGGCTGAGGTTAACTTCGGCGCACTGACTGATGGCAAAAACTTCAGCCTGGAAGATGCTCGGGTAGCAGCACATAGGGATGGACATCTTAGTATGTGGACCCACTATGCCTGCCCCAATGCCTTCCGGTGTTTTTGAGCCATCAGTGTACCATTGAATGGTACTGTCCTCCAGCAGCCTTTCCAGAGTGGAGTCCTTCCACTCCGTTTTGCTGCCTAGAGTTACTGTGAAGTTCTTCTTAAAGCTTATTTTCTTTGATGTGCCGTCTCTTGGGAGGAGGGCTAGCGGTGTGCTTTCCGCTAAAGCATCCACCTGTTTAGAGGACACTATCTTCCCTCTTCCACAGCCTTCTGCTGACATTAGTAGCATGGTGTGTTTAGCTGCTAGCTTGGTCACCTCATGCAGCGGTGTGAGCTCTAGTATGACTTCCAGTGCCACCGTGAGGCATGTGCGCATTGCCCCCGTAGCACAGACACAGGCAAGTCTCTGCAGCTTTGTTAGTCTCTGAATCACAGAGGACTGTGCTGCTTTGTTAGCCCAGGCAACCGCTCCATAGGTGATGATAGGCCTTACTATCATGGTATACAGCCATCTGATGATGTTAGGCTTGCATCCCCATGACCTGCCGGCCAGGCGTCTACATATCATGAGTGCTCTAGTTGCTTTGGACAACGTTAAGTCCAAATGCCTGCTCCATCTCAATGTTGAGTCTAAGGTAATGCCAAGGTATTTGACCTCCTTTGACATTTCCACCTCCGTGCCCCCAATTGTTAGGGACCTCAGGCCCGGAAGAGATCTCCGCCTAGTGAATGGGACCACGGTGGTTTTTGCTGGGTTGATGTTTAGTCCTACCGTGGTGCACCATCCTTTCGCCAGGTTTAGGCCCCTTTGAACAATGTCACAGAGAGTGTTCTCAAATCTGCCTCTCGCCATTAAGACAATGTCGTCCGCGTATCCCTGACAGCGGATTCCATTGCTGGTGAGCAGCTCGAGTAGTTCGTCTACTATCAGGCTCCATAGCAAAGGGGACAGTACTCCGCCCTGTGGGCAGCCCCCGGTGGTGCCAAGAAGTATCTTACTATTCCCTACCGATGTTTCTGCAACCCTCGTGCGCAGAAGGGCTTCTATCCATCTGCGTATCGTGGGGTTGTCGTTCCTTCTCTCGAGTGCCTTGATCACGCTAATGTGGGACGCGTTATCAAAGGCACCTTAAATATCAAGGAAGGTGCAGATCGCAACCTCGCCATTGTCCAGCGAATCCCGTAGCTCAGACGTGAGTTGATACAGAGCAGTGTTCGTTGGTCTACCCGCTCTGTACGCATGTTGTCTGGCATGTAGGGGTGCGATCCTTAGCACTTCCGATCAAATGTGATTGTCTAGAACTTTTTCCATCCCTTTCAGCATAAAGGATGTGAGACTTATAGGCCGAAACGATTTGTCTAACGAGTAGTCTCTCTTCCCTATCTTGAGGATGAAAATTACTTTTTCTGTTCTCCACGGTTCAGGGATGTACGACAACGCCAGGCTGTCTCTCATCAGCCCTAGCAGGTGTGGAAGGAGGATATCCATACCCTGCTGCAAGAGGGCCGGGAAGACGCCGTCCACTCCCGGTGACTTGTAGCTCGAAAAGGAGGCCAGTGCCCACCTGACCGAGTCTGCAGTGAACAGGTTCCTCGCAGTCAGCCAGTCTGAGCGGTCCGGCATATGTGTAACCGAGGTTGGAATTAGGTCCGCTTGAATTGTCCCCGGGAAATGCGTTTGTAGGAGTGTATCTGCCCTCTCCTCCGCGCTTGTCGTATAAGTCCCGTCTTGTCTTTTTAGGGATAATACTGTGTCCGTCTTACCCCTCGACAGCGCCTTGTGCAGTCTTGCTGCCTCAGGGGTCGAGGAGACGCTATCACAGAATTTCCTGAAACTGTTTGACTTGGCAAGCCTAATCTTCTTGTTGTAGGCTGTTAGGTGCCGTTTGTAGTTCTCCCAGCTGCCTGTGCTTGGCTTTGTTGAGAGTTTACTGGACCACCAGGGGTAGCTTTGTTTACTGGTGGTCGTTCTCACTGGACAGGCACAATGATAGGCGTCCACAATGGATCGGTTTATGGCACTCAGTCTGCACTCCAGTCCCTCTTGCGGTTGACCTACCATCCGCCTGCCCCACTACGCTTATGCTTATATTATTGCTTAAAACTTCTTTGAAAGTACCCCAGTTCGTATTTCGCTGGGTACGAGTCGGAGGTCTGTCCCCGACTGCCACCCCCAGAACGAAATGGATGATCCTGTGATCTGACAGTGAGGGCTCTGTTGACACCCGCCACTGTGAGATCAGCCCGGTCATGCTGTCGTTACTTAGGGTGATGTCCAGGACCTCCCTGCGAACACTAGTTACAAAGGTGGGCTCACACCCTACATTCTCTATACTAATACTATTACTAAGTATGAACTCAAGAAGTGACTCACCCCTCACGTTGCAGTCCGTGCTACCCCATTCCGTGTGATGCGTATTGGCATCGCATCCTATGGTCAAGGGAAGATTGTTGGCCCTGCAATACTCCACCAGACTGAGTATCGATGGGGGGGTGCTGTGGCTGTCTCTCCCGGGAAGTACGCGGAAGCGAGGACGAAGTCCGACCCTTCCCTGTCCTTCACCTGCACTGCCACCAGATTTTGCGTTAGAAACTCAGAAATACAGAAAAAGTCTATATCGGCTCTAACGACTACACAGGAACGGGGTCTCTCGCTGGAGAGATCCCAGATTACCTTGCTATTTCTCGTGTTGAGGCCTCTTACCTCTCCTCTGAAAACCCAGGGTTCCTGGATTAGAAGGATGCTCAGGTTATCCGAGATGAACCTCTTCACGATGGCTGCCGATGCCGCCGATGCGTGATGCAGGTTCACCTGAGCCACTTCCATGCCGGTTCCAGAGCTTATAGTACTGGCTCTATCAGAGACAGGTCTTCGTCCATGATGTCTTCCTCGACCTGCATCTCCAGCCCCTCCAGAAGCTCCTGGGTTGATGGTAGCGTGCCTCCTTGCTCGTTGGGGGGCTCGTTGCTGTTGTCACCAGCCGCGGTGGTGGCCTCAACCTGCCCAGCCGGGGTGGGTTCGTTGGGGGACTCATTTTGCCCTCCCGAAACCTCAGCCGCAGTTGCCTCATGCTCTGCTGGGTGGGTTACGGGTGGAGCCGGTGTTTCGGTCGTCCCCGTCGTAGCTCCCTGGCTTGATGACGTGGACTTGGGCCTCCATGGCCTCACGACAATCTTGCCGAAGCGGAAATTCAATCTGAATCCCTTCTGCCGAATGTACTTATAGGACTCATCGTCCATCGTTATGTTGAGGTTCCATCCGGAACCCTCAACCTTGCTCGATACAACTTTCCACGCCGAGGTACTTAAACCTTCATTCCTTCAACCTTTGTCTGCGCTTCTGGGGAAGAACGCCACCATGCTGTGAAGCTGTGGAATCTCTTCACCCCTTCTTACACTCAGGGCCGGACCGTTCCAACCTTCCAGCCTTGGTATAATCCCTTTCAGCCAGATGGCCGACTTTTCATTTTGGCAGTCAACCAGCAGAATGCCACCCTTGAAAAATATGCCGTTAAAGGCTCCGGTGAAGCCTACGCCGACAGACAGGGCATCCACAATGCAGTCCTGGAGAGCCGTCAGTTGTTCAGATCCCAGGACCTCCGCCGGGTAGTTGCGGGGCAACACAGCCATCCGAATGCTGCTCACAGCCTCTGCATATTTGCGGCTTGCGGTTGGCTGCTGGTTGGGGTTGGAACGTTTTCCACTAGCCTCTTGTGGTTTGTCCTCTTTTACCCTCTTTGGTCTTGGTGACTCCTGAGGTGTTATTTGGCCAGACTTCCTCTTATCCATTCTAGGTGCCTCTTGGGCGCCGGTCTTGCTTCACTCCGTCCCTCTAGCGAGGCAGCGTGAGCTCGGCGACGCCTTCGATTTCTGCGCCTGGTTGCCGCCGATCCACCGTTGGCCCCTGTCCGCTGTTCTTTGTTGGGATAGGGGTTGTACCCTCTGCTCCTACTCAGAGCCCGCTTTTCAGCTGACTCTGGTGTCAAGCCGTCCTCCAGGAATCTTAGGTACCACTTAAGAGTGGCTCCGCTCATTCCTGCTCTGCGAGGATCGCCATGACCTCCTGGCTGTCCTGGCTCCGGGGTACGCGGAATGTTCCCTCTTTGCCTTCTCCGTTTCCGTTCACCCCTTGAGCCCACTTTCGTGAAACCACTCTCCTTTCCGCAGTCGGTCCTGCTCGAGGGGGTTGCGGGGGCAGCATTTGCGCGCTTTACCGTGGTCTTCACTGACTTACCACGCTGTGTACTGCTGCAGGAGGGCACATCGTCGTCGTCCCGTGCGTGCTCCTCAAAGAGTGCACGCTCTTCGGGCGACAGGGCATCCAGAAAGCTAGACTTTTTTCTAGTTCCTAGGCCACTCTTGCTTGCAGTGCTACTGCTGCTGCTGCTTTTGTCCGTTGTACCAATTGTTGTTGTTGTTGTTGCGGTTGTCGATGTTGTTTTTGCCGTTGTCTTTGCCGTTGTAGGTTTGTTGTTGTTGTTGTTTTGTTGTTGTTCCATCTTTTTCTTACGACCATTTGGCCCGTGTTGTGGGCCTCCCGGTCTAGTCTTCAAAAAAGGGAATCTGAAAGTCCGCTGCGCCAGAGCCCCTTGACGCAGTAAGGCCACCGTTACTTCCCAATGCGGCCCGGTATTGGGAAGGCTCCGTACGAATACAGCCGAATTGACCTCCTGGCTGCAAATCATCCAATGGGCACGGGTCGCATAACACCCTGGATTAGGAGGTGGTAGCTCTTGGTCGCCGCGCACATGCGGCCTCTGCCATCCCCCAGGGGAGATGCTAAGCAGCATCATCCCTGGTGGATGGGGGATGCCGTGCTGTGTTGTGGTTTAAGCCTCTGCACCACGACAAGGTGCCTACCATTCGCAGAGATGATTATATGACTATAAATCCGTTATTTACGATCATAGCCCACTAATTTTTTAAGGGGAGGAGTATTTGACAGTGGTCTACCAGAATACATTACAAACGCGATTTCGAAAAAAATGTAGATACGCCTTTTCTATATTAAGCCAACGATATAGTCAATGAAAGGTTACGAGTAGATATTAAATGCTGCCTAAGTATCGATTTACTTAACCAATACTACATGTCATAGTTTTTTGGGGTTTCTCACATCAAACCAAAAAATTAAAAATAAATATAGTTTAAAAAAACTAAAAAACACGCTTTTAAAGTATATCAAACTAAAAAGTGAAAAATAATTCTTTGTATAAACTAACAATAATAATGAAGGAAAAATTCCTGCATTATTGTGAGAAAAGCGTGGCATGCTCGATATATGAAAAATATGTCACAAAGCACCCCACGCTTTTCCCACAATAATGCAGGAATTTTTCCTTCATTATTATTGTTAGTTTATACAAAGAATTATTTTTCACTTTTTAGTTTGATATACTTTAAAAGCTGCTCTTCGTAATATTCGTCATTAATTTTTTCGAATATGTCTTCAATTTTTTCATTGAAATCTACTTTGCTTTTTAGATTTTGAATATCTTCGAATAAAAAGTCTAAACACTTTAAATGATCGTTGTTGATCATTAATTCCATAGTTAGATCATCCATTTTTCTTCTGAGGCTTTCAATTTTCTTCATGAGTATGGACGGTTTTCGATCTGGACTATTGTATCGTATTTGAACTGCTTCAATTTTTGTTTTTCTGGGTGGAAAAGTGTTGGGCGTGTGCAACACCGTTTCGGATAAATCTACTTTGTCATCAAGAATGTTGAAGTTGTAATCTTAATATTATTAATATGGCAACCTTATCTGTATCATAGATTCCTAACTGTAACCGTAAATTACTTCTTACATTGTACATTCAATTCAGTTCAGTTCTTATTAAACCTTTAAACTATAAACACTGCGTTTGATTATCATTGGTTATCTGCAACAATGATTATGGGCACCATTTGTTGTAACGGCAAATATTAACTGAAGTAAATTTTCAATTTCGCGTGTGCGCGGTTTTTAAAATGAGTTTTTCTCTGCAAATTGAAAAACTTGCAGAAGATAATTACGAAATCTGGTCGGTATCTGTGCGCAGTGTTCTAATTACCACAGATTTGTGGTACGTTATTAGTGATAAAAAACCAGAGGAGGCAACGCCTCAAGATGTGCAAAAATGGAACACAGCAGACCAAAAAGCGTTGGCATGCTTGTTCCTTAATGTGAAACCGACGCAATTATTGCATATAAAATCATGCAAAACAGCATCAGAACATGGAAAAAATTGAAGCAAATTCATATTCCAGTTGGTCCAATAAGAAAAGTGCAGTTATATCAAAATTTGTTGCGTTTGAATATGCAGCAAAATGATAGCGTGATTCAGTATGTACAGTTGTTTGTCGAAACGGTCGACAAACTAGCGGAATTTAACAAATAGCGGATGATTTGAAAGTCATAATGTTGTTGTCAAGTCTTCCTAGCTCGTGGGAAACTTTTGTTGTAGCAATTGAGAATCGCGACGAATTGCCAACTTTTGAAGAAGGTACGCGTAGGCAAGAACGAAATGAAAGAGAGGACATGCAAGGAGTGTATGCATGCGCAAACAAAAGCACATACATATGCAGCGCAAATGCAACTAAGCAGCGTTAGAACACACGATTGGCAAAGCAATGGAACGAAATAAGTGAAGAAGCAAAAGAAATTCAAATTTAGGGGGAAATGCTTCAATTGTCAACGATCGGGTCATCGGGCAAGTGAATGCCGAAGTTCAAACAAAGTAAGCAACAAACAAAATGCATATGAAGAAACATAAAACTGCTTAATGTTTGGAAGCATTGACGAAAAGCAGAAGAAAAACATTTGGTGCATCGACAGTGGCGCTACTTCTCATATGTGCTGTAATAAAAGTTTGTTTATTTCATTTACTAAGAAAGAAGGACAAATAATGTTAGCAGCTGATCAATATGTTGAATCATACGGTATAGGTACTGTATTACCGCAAAGTGAAAAACGCAAAATAGAATTACAAAACGTTTTATATGTACCAGCGCTACGCATGAATTTTTTGCCAGTGAGTAAAGCAGCGCAGTTCGGAAATTACACTATGTTCGAAAAAGAAACGGCTTTAGTGAGAAATAAAGAAAAACAATTAGGGTTAAAAGCAAAACAAAAAAATAACTTATATTTATATATTGAAAAAAGAGTTGTTGGTATTGTAAATATGTTAACTAACTCGCAAGTTACAATGTCGCACAACAGATACGGTCACTTCAATTTTAAAAATTTACGTGAACTCAGTGAAAAAGAATTAGTTCATGGTATGAAATTAAAGGGTATACCAAAACAAGTGAATTGCGATACGTGCAATAAAGCGAAAATTTGTGCATTATCATTTGTACAAAAGACTGAGCGTTCAACGAAGAAAGTACTTGAACTTGTGCATACAGATGTGTGTGTTTTTTTTTTAATTTTTGGAGGGGGAATCTTCGAAAGATACCGTCATTTTGCCGGACGGTATGCACGATTCGTATTGATCACTTAAGCGGAGACCTGTACGCCTACGTACTAAACCCTTAACTTCATTGTCTTTGCTTGTTTATTTGCCCCACCGAACTGCATTACACCGTGAGGCCAAGCTTAGCCATTCGGCTCGTCATTCACGCCATTCCGGCCTATTCCTCATTCATCCTCCTTCTGATTTCCCTGCGTTGCCACTCATTGCTTCTTAGCTCTTTCTATAGCACACCATGCTCTCACACTATCCCACACTTGTTTCAAATCTATCATAAAACGCACTATGTTATCCGGTGTCACTCGTTCCGTTGTCAGTTTCTGTAGATCGGCTCTCTCCTTTTCATATCGTCGGCAGAAAAAGAAGATGTGCAGCGCATTTTCTCTGCTGCTGTCACAGACGGAACAATTCGTCCCGTCGTTATGTCCATATTTATAGAGATATTCTCTAAAACATCCGTGTCCCATCAAATCTGCGTCAGGTAGAAATCTGTTTCTCCATGTTTCCTTTCTACCCATTCTTGTACATTTCTAACTAGCGTATAAATCCATCTCCCCGTCGTAGCTGAATCCCATCGTTTTTGCCACTCGTTGAGACTTGTTTGCCTCTCATCCTTCCGTTCTTCAGCCGTTAGTCGCCTGCCCAGTCTTGTAGATCTTTCGTATACTCGTTTAAGTTCCATGGCCATTACCTCTGGTGGCATGATGCCCGCTAATATCCCAACCGCTTCGTGGGATACGGTACGAAATGCACATGTCACTCTGGTTACTTACTTCGTCTCCGTCACCACTCACCTTAGAACTCGGCACTGGATGTTTCACCAGCAATATGAAGCAAAGACACAATTCGGTTCAATTTCGTTTGATTGGTTGTGAAAAACACAATTTGCACACTTTGGGGTTTTTATTTTATTTGAGTAAAAAGACACAATTTAGGTTTTGGTTTAGTCACTACTGTCGAAATAGATAAAGATGTACTTCGAGGTATTATTACGCATTCGTGCGGAAACTGACGCTGCGAAGACACGTTCGCTCGGTGCGAGATCGTTGTAAAAGGGAAGGGCGTCCTCTCGAACGGTCGGTTTTGATTGTTGGGTAGTGTAGAGTTGTGGTGTGATGTTCGCATGTGTGATATATATTCATGTGTAGTAGTGTGGTGTCTTCATGTGGGATGTCTGGATGTGCGGTGTATTCACATGTGGATCGCGTTAGTGTGGTGTGTTGTCGTGTGGTTGTTCAGTGTCGGGCGTACAGAGGGAAAAGCTAACTCATCTAGCCATCCCGGCCCCCCTAGGCGAATATTAGCCTAGCAGTCGCTGTAGTTGCTGCAGCGTGGCAACAACGCTGTTAAGGCCAGTGGAGCGGCGTGGTGTACGACGCGGGGATGCTTCAATTCTCCTCGGTCTGGAAGATGGTGGGGCAATTAGCCTTCGGTGCCGACTGGGACGACTGGGCTGCTGCAATCGGCTCGTGTCGAGCTGTCGTGCGACGGGCCGTTTTGGGGTGCGGTGCAGCATGGTATGGTGCTGCCTATTGCACAGTTGACATAGGGTGATTGATATACACTCCTGGGTGGTGTGTACCGTGGCCAAGCAGTTTAGGCAATGCCCGTGAGCCTGAGCAACCTTCTGCCGCTGCATGGGCTGCATGCTTCGAAAAATGCTACAGTGTTGTAGCCGGTGTGGGCGCCGACATAGGGGACATCGGCTGCGCTGAGGTTCTGCTACGGGTGTTGAGGACGGTGGTAGTGGTCGTGTGCCACTACGAGGAGCGGTAGCAGTGGCGGTTGCCGCTGGAGTTGCCACAGGGCGCGACAAGGTTATGGTTGACCTTACCGTTGGCGTTGGCACAGTTGGCATATCCACATCCATGGTAATCTGTGTGGGAGGAGGAATATGGTTAAAAATGTGTGTCATTAAAATGTGTATGGCGATCGTGCCACGTTATGTGGCATGAAAGGGTCGTCACGTAGATCGACCATTGCGTTAGGCTTCGAAATAGTTTAAGCGAGTTTTTTATTTGCGGGTTTATTACGTCGGGTTCTGGTTATTTGATTTGCGTTACGATAGTATCGGCGGTTTTTTCGTTGTTTGTGGTTTCGTCAATGTGTGGTAGAAAACATAGTTTCACGAGCGGTCTTGTTAGTATACCGCTTTGAGTGCGGAGATCAACGACTCGTACATGACCGTCGGAACCGTAGTGTAGTTTTTCAATGCGGCCAAGCTGCCATTCTGTAGGGGGCAGACAATCATCATGGATGATGACACAATCTCCAAGCTTTGGTGCCTTTTCTGGACTCTTCCACCTGTACCTTTTGTTAAGGTCCTTTATATATTCTTCCTTCCATCGGCGGCTGAAATCGTGATGGAGAATTTTGATTCTCTCCCATTGATTTAATAAGGATAGCGACCCCACGCCTGGCTCAGGTGTGGCCAGAATGGGTGCTCCTTTGAAAAAATGCCCTGGTGTTAGGGCTGTGAAGTCAGAGGGATCTTGCGAGAGGGTTGTGAGTGGCCGTGAATTGAGAACGGCTTCAATTCGCACTAACAGTGTGGTGAACTGTTCATAATTAAATTTGTAGTTTCCAGCTACTTTTTTGAAATGGGATTTAAAGCTTTTTACTGCTGATTCCCATAAACCACCCATATGAGGAGCGCTTGGGGGTATAAATTGCCAGTTAATACCTTGGGGAGCATACCTTTGTACAATCTCTGGTGAGACTTGTTTGGTAAAATCCACAAACTCCTTTTCAGTGGCTCTTTGGGCTCCAATGAAGGTCTTACCATTATCGCTCATCAGTTTTGATGGGAAGCCGCGTCGTCCGACGAAGCGAGCGAATGCCGCGAGAAAAGCCTCCTTTGTCAGATTCGTATACAGCTCGAGGTGCACAGCTTTTGTCGTAAAACAGACAAAGGCAGCCACATAGCCTTTCATTAGAGTGGGGGACCTTAGCATGGGCGCCTTTATCTGAAAAGGCCCGGCAAAGTCGACACCTGTATTTGTGAAAGGCAGAGCGAAGTTCCAGCGTTCCGGTGGAAGTGCTGCCATAATCTGAGTTCGTAACTTCTGCTTGTGCACAGTGCAGATCTTGCACATGAAAATGCATTTCTTTATTTGGGGCTTAAGACGGGGAATATAGAGTTCTTGACGGACTATATGCTGCATTAGGCGATGTTCAGCGTGAAGCATGAGTAAGTGGATATAATTGAGGAGTAATGTGGCAAGTTGGGATTTCTCTGCTATAATTAAAGGGTGGCGTTCGTTGTACGTCAGGCTTGAGTTAGCAAGCCTACCATTCGCACGAAGCAGACCTTTCGTGTCCAAGAATGGGTTAAGAACCAAGATTGAACTCCTTTTATCAATGGGTTCTGATTCTCTTAATAATGAGATATCGCGGCTGAAGTAGTGCATTTGAATGGTTGTGATTATTGCGACCTTTGCCTTTTGGAATTCTAGGTGCGTTAACGTATCGCATTGGTTAGCTTCTGGGTGAATTCCCTTAATTTTATTTTTGAGTCGCTCTACGAATTTTAGTATGTAGGCGATAACTCGAAGGACACGAGGGAACGATGAAAATTGTTTGTGACGTACGATTAGAAATGTATGTTTTCCATGCGTGTGGTGGTTTTTCCAACCAGACTAGAACGATTTCAGAATCGGACCAGAGATGCAATCTGTATTTCTTCATGTTTAAGTCGGTCTGCACCATGGAAACCAATTTTGCGAGTAATAGGGCGCCACAGAGCTCAAGTCGAGGTAGACTTAGCGTTTTTAGAGGAGCCACCTTAGCTTTAGCTACTAATAAGTGGCTTGTGGTCGCGTTATCGCTTTGTGTGCGCACATATAAAGTGGCACAGTATGCCTTCTCAGAGGCATCACAGAAGCCATGTAATTCGACTTTGTGTTCGGGGGAGTAATTTACCCACCGTGGGATTTGTATCTGTGAGATATCGTTTAGATTGCTCGCGAACTGTGACCACTTTTCTAAACGAAGTGGTTTTACTTGTTCGTCTTAATCGGTCCCATCTAGCCATAATTCTTGGATCAGGATTTTAGCTTGTATCATAATTGGCGAAAGCCAACCTGAGGGGTCGAAAAGTTTTGCCACAGAGGATAGAATTTGGCGTTTTGTAATGGCGGATACTGCAGATATTGACTCGGTAGTGTATGAAAACTGGTCAGATATCGCATTCCATTGAATCCCCAGAGTCTTTGTTGTACTTTCCTTTTCGAATTTAAGGAAATTAGTATCCAACAAGTTTTCTTTCGGTATATGTTTTACTATATCGGGATGATTAGCAGTAATCTTTTTCAGTGGAAACCCTGCGGTTTTGAGGGCTCTTGTAACCTGTGATAAGGATTCCTATGCTTATGGAAGACTGTGACCTCCAGACAAAATGTCGTCAACATACGTTTCCGTTTTTAACACCTCGGTTGCCAGAGGAAGTTCTGACTTGGTGTTTTCTGCCAATTCGTGCAGTGTACGAATGGCTAAGTATGGGGCACAGTTAACGCCAAAGGTCACTGTTTTCAGCTTGAAGTCGCGTAGTGGACTATTGGGGGATTTTCGGAAGATAATTCGCTGAAAATCTTGATCGTCTTTATGTACGACTATTTGTCTATACATTGTTTCGACGTCCCCGTTAAATACGTATTTGAATATACGCCAGTTTAGAATAAGCAGCATTAAATCAGGTTGGAGCGTGGGTCCCGTAAACAGGATATCGTTTAGGGAATTCCCCGAGCTAGTGGTTTTTGACGCATTGAAGACAACTCTTACCTTTGTGGTTTTTTTGTCTGTCTTTACTACTGCATGATGTGGCAAATAAAACGAGTAGTATTTACTTTGTATGACTTTTTCGCCAGCGCTGACTTCCTCCATATGATCTAAAAGGAGGTATTCTTCTAAAACCCTATCATATTCTGGTTTCAGCTCGCCTTTTTTAAGTAGGTTTTTTTCTATACTTAAAAACTGTTGAATACCAGCGGTGCGGGAATGACCTAAGGCGAGCGTGCGGGGAAATTCTGGCTTTAGTGGTAGTCGTATGACGTACCGGCCGTCTTCTGATAGAGTAGTTGTGGTTTTTATAAAAATCCTCACAATACCGATCTTCAGGGGTTGTGATTGATACGGGAGGGAGTTCTTCTAACTCCCAAAATTTTCTTAATTCCGTATTGAGGTATTCGTTGGAGATTTCCTCAACTTGAGTTGTCATCGTGGCAACTGGTTCCGCAACTAGTCCCCTTAGGACCCATCCGAAAATGGTATTTTGCGCCAGAAGTGTTTTTGTAATTTTCTAAATACCTTCAAGTATTATCTGTGGTATGACATCGCTGCCTAATAGAAGATCTATTTGAGCGGGAGTGTTGCAGTTGGGGTCTGCTAACTTAAGGTGTAAAACCTTTTGCCAATGCTTGCTATTGATATGATAGCTTGGTAACATATTGGTTAATTGCGGTAAGACTATAGCTTCTGCTTGTATTCTTATATCCGCTTGGGGGGAAAATAGGGTAATGGGGCAGATTTTATTAGAGTTTTGAACTACTCTTCTGCCCATTCCCGTAATTTCAAAGTTGGCTTGTCTTGTTGGCAGATTTAGCCTATTTTGTGCCCTAGACGCTATGAAAGATCGTTGTGATCCTTGGTCTATCAGGGCTCTGAGCGTAAACAGTTCTCCTCGATGTTCGATGGAGACGACTGCTGTGGGTAGTAGTACCCTACTTTGATTTTCGCTGTGTAGCGTTTGAGTTTTTAATGCCTTTGAGCAGCATGGTGCTTCTTGGCAATTTTGAGAATTTGGCACTTCGGGATTTGTTGTTGCAACTAAACACGCGGCTCTTTTGATGTTTGCGCTGTTTGGGGGTAAGCTGGAAAAATTATTAATATGAAGCATCGAATGGTGTCGTTTATGACAATAGACGCAATTAAATTTGCTTTAACAATCTTTAAGCATGTGTGCATGTGATAAGAAGTTTGTGCAAAGTCTTTTTGACTTTACAAAATTGTTTCGGTCAACTATATTTAGTTACTTAAATTTCTCGCAAGATTTAAATTTATGTCCCCCTGTGCACAATTCGCATGACGTTTGTTTGTATTGTTCAGATGTGAACGTTTGATTTTTGAAGAAGCTTCTATTTATTGTTGTTGCTACTGGCTTGGGATCTTTGGAAGCTTCTATTAAGGTCATGGGAAATACCTTTTGGTTTAATTATCTTTTTATCAACTCGTTCTGCGATTTCATACTGGGTAGTTAGGAAATCTTGCATTTGCTGCCACGTGGGGCATTTTTTCCTTGATGAGAGAGATTGTTCCCATAGCAATAACGATTTTTCTGATAATGCGGCGGTGCATATATTTATCAGAATTGGGTCCCAATTGTCTGTGGAAATATTTTGTGTCGCTAAAACCGACAAACAGTTGGAAACAGTAGATTGAAGTTTCATATATTCTTCACTTGTTTCCTTTTGAATTTTGGGCAAGTTAATTAATATCGTTATTTGCTTATCTACCAGTATTCGTTCGTTTTCGTATCTTGATCTCAGAGCTTCCCAAGCCAAATGGAAATTGTCGTCATTTAATGCGAACTGTTTTATGATGACGCCTGCTTGACCTTTTGTTTTGTATCTGAGGTGATACAACTTTTGAGCATTTGATAATTTCGGATGGTTTATGTAAACAGCTGTGAACATGTCCCGGAAGGACGGCCATTGTTCATAACCACCATGGAAAATTTCAGTATCACATGCAGGCACCTTGAGGTGGATACCCGAACTTGCCTCTTGATTTTGAATGTGTGGCAGCTCTACTCTCGGAGGTGGAGTAGGTACAACTGTTTTAATTAATTTTAGCTGATCTGCGATCATAATTTTAGTGTCTTCATACTGGTCTAAGCAGTTTTCAAATTTGGCGTAAGCAGAAGATTTAAAGTTTTCTGGTAGATCTGAATCGTCAGTATCTACAATTGCATCATATGCAGCCTGGAGACGTGTCCCAAAATTTTCAATTGTTTGGCTTTTTATTTCTAGCGCAGATTCAGAATTTTCTTGAATCGGCGAAGAAGCAAATCGATTGCAATATTTTATTAGACAGTCACTCTCAGAAATGAATTTAGAGAATGATATGTCTTTCCCCCTTTTTGGTTTCGTAGCACCTTGCTTCGAGCGCGTAGCTTCTGCAGGTGTACATGGACTTTTTTCGTCAGAAATCATCTTTGGGACTTTCAGTAACTGACTTGGTTTAGATTCTTTGGAGTCTGAGCTCATTTAAAAAATGTGACGAATAGAAAATAAAAATTTTCAATAAAAAATTGATTGGTATTACAAAGTTGTAGATGTACTATTTCGAAATGAAGACTCTTTTGTAACTAAGAGTTTCAACAAAAATCGATAAACAGATAAATAAATTATATGTTGAAATTATTGAATTGGATTTCACCACAGATTGCGTATATGTTCAAGTGTGTAGATGTAATGTTCAGACGAGAACTCTTTTACGTGAATAAGAGTTTTTAATTAAATTAGTAAACCGAAACGCTTTTAATAACCGCGTATAATCGCGATTTTGTATAACCGGCAACTCTTTTAAGGTAAATAAGAGCTTTTTTTCGAATTATGTACTTTATTCAATTTCGATTTAATTATTTGTTATTAACCGCAAAAACAAATAATTTTTTTGTTGTATATATTTGTATATGTACGTATGTATATATATTTATTGCTATTTTATTTTATTATGTGCAAATGAGAGCTCGGTTTAGAGATCACTGCACTTTGTACATATGCATGTATGTACATATGTATGTATTACGCTTTATTATGTTTTACACAATCCTGCTTGTTTTTGTTGATTAAAAACCAAGGGGTATTGTGGGATATGTGCCAATGTGGTCTTTGAATATATTGTATACGCAATTCTGCTTGTTTTTGTTAATCAAAAACCAAGGGGTATTGCGGGATATATGCCAATGTGGACTTTGAAGTAATATGCGTATTTACATATGTGACGATACACGATCGTACAAATTTTGGATTATATTATTATAATAAATTTTCCGCCGCTTAAAAACGTACTGATGTTGCGATCAGTATTAATTGTTGACGATTTAATTGAAAAACAAATTGTATTTTGTTCAAGTTGTACCCGGAGTATAATTTTACCATATGCGTTTCTGCGTATGTATATACATATGTACATATGTATGTATAATGTATGTATAAACTCGTATGTATGTTTATTCGCCGTACGGATAAACCGCGAAAAGAGAATTAGCGGATACTTAAAGTGGGTAGATATTTATGTATGTATATAAGTATGTAAATATAAGTAATATACGTATCGTTTCCTCGTATATGTTTTCCGACTGAGTAAATTTACTCTTGAAATTTATATAAATATATGTATGTATATCGGATATATGTATGTATATGATATATGTTAAATTTTATTTATACATATGTATGTACGTATGGTTTTCAGTTTAAATATTTCGTCTGCTTATTATTTGCCGCCGCTTATTTTAAGCAGTCCTGCTTATACTTGATTAAGTATAAGGGATACCGCTGGAAATTGGTGCAAGTAAATACTTGAATGTTTTCAAAATAATTTTGTGTTTTCACACAACTGTAAGCGTTTAGCGGCAATTAATTATTTATTATACGTATTACCAAACTGTTTTTTTTCTTAGCGGTATTCCAGTTTTACCGGGAAATAACCGAATACTAAAACAGTTTGGCAACAGTTGTTTTTTTTTTGTTTTCTAACGGTTGGTTAGAACCGCATATTTATATGCTTTAATTTGTTGACCTTTTTTTTTATACATCATACACCATACATATGTACATATATAATATAGATAATAGGAACGATACAACCAACTCACTTGTATTTCCGCCAGGGGTTTTGGGGACAATTTTAGTGTATGTACATATGTCTTGAGTGTGTCAGTTTGTGGCCTTTCCTCCCAGTTTGTGCGTTTGCGTTCTCCCAATCCTTTGTTTGTGCGGACTTTTGATGTGCTGGTGATTTTGTTGTTGGTTTTGGTTGGTGTTAATTCGCGCCCGTTTTGGAAGGTTATTTATGCATATGTGTATTTTTTTTTGTTTTGTATTATCCGGCTTCGCGCCCGCGATGTTATTTATTTCTTTATTTCGCGCCCGCTCTTTTTTTTTTATATAAGTATAAATTTTGTTTTTGCACTTTCGTTTTTGGTTTTTCGGGTTTTTCTCCTTCTTGAGGGCATATGTTTTGCCTTGTTTCGCACTTTCATATGTTTGTGTGTATGTATGTGTATGTCGCCACTGCACTGCACTCTTATATGGTCACTGCATTGTTGATTTCTCACTTTTTTTCTTGTTTTAACTGCACTTTCTTGTCACAGCACAATTTGTTTTTTTTTTTTAATTTTGCTTAGATTTTTGTTTTTGTTTTTCCAAGCTTATTCACTCGCACTTCACTATGCATGTGTCACTAAGTATGTGTCACTGCACAATTTTTTATTTTCGTTAAAAGGTTTTTTTTTTCCACTTTTTTTCTCCACTTTTTTATTTTTCCATAGTGCCTTTCACTATGGCTCGAAGGACCAATGGTTACTTATTTCGTCTCCGTCACCACTCACCTTGGAACTCGGCACTGGATGTTTCACCGGCAATATGAAGCAAAGACACAATTCGGTTCAATATCGTTTGATTGGTTATGAAAAACACAATTTGCACACTTTGGGGTTTTTATTTTATTTGAGTAAAAAGACACAATTTAGGTTTTGGTTTAGTCACTACTGCCGAAATAGATAATGATGTACTTAGAGGTATTATTACGAATTCGTGCGGAAACTGACACTGCGAAGACACGTTCGCTCGGTGCGAGATCGTTGTAAAAGGGAAGGGCGTCCTCTCGAACGGTCGGTTTTGATTGTTGGGTAGTGTAGAGTTGTGGTGTGATGTTCGCATGTGTGATATATATTCATGTGTAGTAGTGTGGTGTCTTCATGTGGGATGTCTGGATGTGTGGTGTCTTCACATGTGGATCGCGTTAGTGTGGTGTGTTTTCGTTTGGTTGGTCAGTGTCGGGCGTACAGAGGGAAAAGCTAACTCATCTAGCCACACTCTAATGGCACTAAGCCGCATTGCTAACTTCGCTTTCTTGGCATACGTCTTTTGCTGTAATGCTGGTCCCCATATGGGCGCTGCGTACATCAGAATTGATTGGCTCACCTTGGCCAATAGCGCACGCCTATTTTGGCTTGGTCCACCAATGTTGGCCATTATTCTTGCTAGTGCGGCCGTGGCACGTGCTGCTTTCTCGCATGTCTTTTCAATGTGCGTCTTGTAGTTGAGTCTATTGTCTATCAGTACTCCTAGATACTTCAGCGACTTCTGTGTCATGATACTATGACCGTCGGTGTTTAGTTTGATGTCTGCGGGTTTTTTCTACTTGTGATCAGCACAGCTTCAGTTTTTTGTCCATCAAGTTGGAGGATTGTCGACGTGAGCCAATCTTTAATCGTCGTCGCCGCATGGTTTTCAAGTTGGCCAAGTTCTTTTGCCACTACGGTAATGGCAATATCATCCGCGTATCCGATGGTCTGCACCTGTTTCGGGAGTGGGAGACGCAACACCCCGTCATACAATACGTTCCACAACAATGGGCCAAGCACAGAACCTTGTGGGACTCCGCCCGTTACCACATACTTCTTTTGTCCGTCATCGGTATCGTACAGCAACAGCCGGTCCGACAGGTAGCTGGATACAATCTTAATCAAATATGCCGGGGTTTCGCAGCGTTCTAGTGCACTGACAATATGGGGACAGTATGCCGAGTTAAACGCGTTTTTGACATCAAAGGTGACTACTGCGCAGTATTCCTTTGGTATCCTCTATTGCCTTGTTGGCTATGTCCGTAAGCTTCTTGATCGCATCAGTGGTTGATCTCTGCTTGCGGAATCCATACTGGTTGTCGGACAAACCTTTCTTATCTTGTTTTTCTAAATGCAGCTCTATTCGTGCACAAATTATCCTCTCTAGAGTCTTGCCAGTCGTATCCAGCATGCAGAGTGGTCGATATGAGCTGGGTTCTCCGGCCGGTTTATTTGGTTTCTGTAACAAGACCAGCCTCTGCTTTTTCCAAGGTTTTGGGAATACTCCTTTTTGTAAACACCGCGTGAACAGTTCCGTGAAAGGTCGCGCATTGTACTTAATGGCAATCTTTAAGGCCTTATTTGGAATACCATCCACGCCTGGTGCTTTGGTATTGCCAAATCTCTCTGCCGTTTCTAAAACCTCCACATCAGTGACTGTGGTATTTTCTGTTGCAGCAGGTTCCTGTATGTTTGCCGTTCGGTTCTCTAGGGGCTGTGCGGGGAATAGAGTCTCCACAACTGTTTTTAGTAGCGCTGGGCACGTTGGTGCTTGTTCTTTGCCACCTCTCATTTTTGCCATTACCAGCTTGTACGCATCACCCCATGGATTTTCGTCGATTTTTGCGCAGAGTTCTTTAAAGCAGCAGGATTTACTTTTTCAATTTCCGTGAGTCCCCGACTCCTTTGGCACCTCCTTCTCGCTTTGTGGCATTCCTTCCTTAATATGTCGATCTCCTCACTCCACCAGTAAACAGGCTTTCTATGGGCGCCATTTTTTTTCCTACTCATCGAAGCGTCGCATGCTTTACTTATGTGCCTCATTAGGATCTCCGCTTGCCCATCTATGCTTTCCTGAAATGTTAGGTTACCGTCTAACAGGAGCTTAAAGAGTTCTTCGTCAAGGGTTTCTATTTTCCGCCCTTTCCTTTGTACCGTCTTATCGGGCATACTCCTTCGGTTGATCGCTGAGTGTTCAATTTCGAACATAATTGCATAGTGGTCACTATGTGTGTAAAGGTCGCACACCTGCCAATTTATTGTCCGCGCCAGTGAGCTGCTAGCGAAGGTTATATCAATAACGGAGCCCCGGCCGTTCTTCTCGAAGGTGTTCTGATTGCCAGTGTTCAGTAGCACAATGTCAAGCGACGAGAATGCCTTTAGTAGGGCATCTCTACGCCTATTTGTACAGATGCTACCCCACTCCATCGCCCAAGCATTGAAATCGCATGCGACCACATTCCTCGTAGTTGGTGAAATTTCTCTGACCAGCTCATCCAGAATTTTATTAAAATCACTCTGCGATATGCTTGGTAGTAGTGTAGAAGGATTTCCCCAATAGCGGTTCGTCTTGAAAAATTTTCCCTCCACATGCCCATATGGCAGCTTTGTTAGTATTGTCAGATATCCATAACGCGTCGCTTATATTTTTATATTGTTCACTTAGTATAGCTATATCGACCTTTTCCTCATAGACCGTCTGCTTAAGAAGATCTTGTGCAGCCTCGCAGTGAGGTTGAGTTGCATGAGTCTCAGTTTTTGGTAATTTTACAAGCTTCTTGATACAGCGGACACTTTTTACTACCAATTTGGTGATCGGTGTTTTCCCTGCTCTTTTTCGTACATGCGCTACACGACGGGTTCTTATCGCATGACTTCACAAAGTGTCCAGTTTCTCCACACTTGACACAGCACTGGCTCCTATCATCTGGATTGTGGCATGTTTTCGCCAAATGGCCGTACTCAAGACATCTAAAGCACCTCCTGAGGTTTTGCTTCGCTCTTATTCTGCACACTACCCAACCTATTTTAATTTTGAGTGCGTCCTGGAGTATTCTTGCCTCCAAAGCGGGTAGGCTTACCACTGCAGTTTGGGTTCCTAAGTACGCTGGTCTGATGCTCTTAATCGTATAGCCTCGGCAATGTCCTCTTTAGTGGTGATTTCATCCAGCTCACGTATTTCTAACATGACCTCGTGAGTTAAAGCTTTTATCTGCGCCTTTTCTTCTAGTACTCTGCTTATTTCGGTCTTGAAGGTGCATGTGCTTTTCATTTGTGCCTCTTTCAACTCGAGCAGGATTTGTCCTTTAGCCGTCTTTCTGATCTTTTTTACATTTTCTGCTAGTTTCTGCAGGGTATCATTTTTCCTCACAGTCCTTAGAATGTCGCTATATGACATGTCACCTGTTTTTTCAATGACTATTGCATCAGGTCGAGGAGGCGGCTTATGTGGTGCCTTCTTTTGTGGCTTGCGTTTGACTGCGATCCAACCATCTTGTTTTCCCATTTTTTTATCATTGACTTTGCTGGGATTATCACTCTTTGCTTCTTTGTTTAGAGGAACTTCAAGTTTGCTCGGCCATTCCCTATGGGTGGTTTTATTCTTCTTCGGTGGTGTTCTTCGCATACAGATGTGTGTGGGCCTATGAATGTTAAATCGCTAGGTGGTAATCGATTTTTTGTTACATTTATAGACGATTTTTTTAGAAAGACATTTGTATACTTTATGAAAGCCAAAAGTGAAGTTTTTGAAAAATTTAGAAATTTTAAAAGCTTTGTTGAATGCCAAATGGACTCTAAGATAACTAAGATAAAAGCCATATGAAGTGATAATGGTAAAGAATACATTAACAGTGAATTTGATAATTTTTTGAAAAGTTGTGGTATAAAGAGGGAGTTGACTGTCCCGTATACACCCCAGCAAAATGGTGTTGCGGAGCGAGCCAACCGAATCATAGTCGAAATGGCCAAACGCTTGTTAATTCACCCAAATCTTGGTCAATTTTTGTGGGCTGAAGCGGTACAAACCGCAGTGTATTTACGAAAGAGATGCCCAACGAAGGCATTGAATTCTCGTACTCCATTTGAGGTGCGAAAGCAGCGTAAACCATCAGTAAAGCATCTACGTATTTTCGGGTCACGTGCATTTGCACTAGACAAAACAAACAAAGGCAAATTCGCTGCGAAAGGCAAGGAGTACATTTTTGTTGGTTACTCCAATACAGCAAAAGCATATCGTTTATATGATCAGCAGCGGCGTATTATAGTAGAAAGGCGCGACGTTAAATTCATTGAAGCCGAGTTTAATACGAGCATCTCTTCAGAAATTAGTTCATCACAATGCAATGGTGACTTCGCGACAAACATCATTCGCCTTAAGTCTCCAGAAAATGAGCAGTCAGCAACTGAAAATGTAGGCCAGTGTGAAATGAAAGACGACTTCGACGTTGAGGAGGACGAGTTTGCCACAGCAAGTGATTCTGAAGTAGAGCAGAGTGTAACAAGTTCAGAACAAGATGAGTTACCAAAACGTGGGGGTGGTAGACCAAAACATATTCGAACAGGTCAACCAGGCAGGCCAAAGAAGCAGTTTAAACTTTTAAATGTAAACTCTACAGAAGATGATGAAACGCTTCAAAGTCCAACTGAAGCATTAAGTGGTCAACATGCAGTTGAATGGCGAAAATCCATGCAGTTGGAATATGATGCTCTTATAGCTAATAATATATGGTTGTTAGTTGATTTACCGAAGGGACAAAAAGCCATTGGTTCAAAATGGGTTTATCGAATCAAGCGAGACGCCATAAAATCGATAAGTTTAAATCAAGATTAGTTGCAAAAGGTTGTGGGCAACAATTAGGTGTCAACTACTGGGAGACGTTCTCTCCAGTTATACGTTACGAGACGATACGCAAGCTTTTTACGATAGCTGCAGAAAAATAGCTGTATATGCATCATATTGACATATCGAACGCGTATTTGAACAGCAAACTTGAAGAAAATATTTTCATGAAACAACCAGAGGGCTTTATCAGTAAGAAGTATCCAGAAAAGGTGTTAAAGCTACAGAAAGCAATTTATGGATTGAAACAATCCGGCCGTGTTTGGAATAGCACGTTAGACGCAGTTTTACCCAGCATCGGGTTCAAAAGGTGTAGACATGAGCCATGTTTGTACGTGAACAACAACAATCAGCAGTATAATTATGTATATAGCAGTCTACGTTGATGATTTGATCATCATATGTCCCAGCGAAAAGGAAATAGCAGAAATTAAGAAGAGGATAGCAGCAAAGTTCCAGATGCACGATTACGGTACTGTAAGTTATTTCCTAGGGTTGGAAATACAACGAAAAGGTGAAAAAGGTGCGATTTCTTTGCACCAGAAGAAGTACATCAGAGCAGTTCTCGATTTATTTGGTATGCAAAATTGCAGGGCAGTAGCAACACCACTTGATCCTGAGTTCCAAGTTGGATGCACAGACAAAAATTGTGTGAAGGTAAATGCTACTGAATATCAATCACTAATCGGTTCTCTCATGTATTTAGCGGTCTTGAGTTGGCCTGATATTTTGCACGCAGTAAGCAAACTTTCCAGGCATAATACAGATCCGCACATTGAACACGTGACAGCAGCTAAGCATATACTACGTTATTTATCGGGCACCATCGACATGCCCATTGAATATTGCAAGACAGGTGAAGACGCAAAGGGGTTCGCCGACGCTGATTGGGCAAACGATTCGTCTGACAGAAAGTCGTACACAGGGTACGCTTTTTACTTAGGAGGTAGTTCCTTTTCGTGGCCCTCAACGAAACAGAACATCACAGCTTTAAGCAGCACTGAATATGTAGCCTTAGCAATGGCAGCAAAAGAGGCAATATACCTTAGCAGACTATTAAGTGAGATTGGCTGGCCAAGATCAACACCAATAACGCAATTCACCACAAGCGTACAAAACACATAGATATTAAGTATCATTTCATTTTTGAAAAAGTTGAAAATAATGAAATCAATTTGAAATATGTATCCAATGATAAGAATGTTGCCGATATCTTAACAAAGTGTTTGTCTAGATAAAAGCACTATAATCTTGTAAAAATGCTTGGATTAAATTAAAGATTTGTTAAAAAGTAGATATGTAAGATTAAGAAGAAGTGTTGAAGTTGTAATCTTAATATTATTAATATGGCAACCTTCTAAATGATATTATCTGTATCATAGATTCCTAACTGTAACCGTAAATTACTTCTTACATTGTACATTCAATTCAGTTCAGTTCTTATTAAACCTTTAAACTAAAGGGTGATTTTTTAAGAGCTTGATAACTTTTTTTAAAAAAAAAAACGCATAAAATTTGCAAAATCTCATCGGTTCTTTATTTGAAACGTTAGATTGGTTCATGACATTTACTTTTTGAAGATAATTTCATTTAAATGTTGACCGCGGCTGCGTCTTAGGTGGTCCATTCGGAAAGTCCAATTTTGGGCAACTTTTTCGAGCATTTCGGCCGGAATAGCCCGAATTTCTTCGGAAATGTTGTCTTCCAAAGCTGGAATAGTTGCTGGCTTATTTCTGTAGACTTTAGACTTGACGTAGCCCCACAAAAAATAGTCTAAAGGCGTTAAATCGCATGATCTTGGTGGCCAACTTACGGGTCCATTTCTTGAGATGAATTGTTGTCCGAAGTTTTCCCTCAAAATGGCCATAGAATCGCGAGCTGTGTGGCATGTAGCGCCATCTTGTTGAAACCACATGTCAACCAAGTTCAGTTCTTCCATTTTTGGCAACAAAAAGTTTGTTAGCATCGAACGATAGCGATCGCCATTCACCGTAACGTTGCGTCCAACAGCATCTTTGAAAAAATACGGTCCAATGATTCCACCAGCGTACAAACCACACCAAACAGTGCATTTTTCGGGATGCATGGGCAGTTCTTGAACGGCTTCTGGTTGCTCTTCACCCCAAATGCGGCAATTTTGCTTATTTACGTAGCCATTCAACCAGAAATGAGCCTCATCGCTGAACAAAATTTGTCGATAAAAAAGCGGAAAACACATTTCGAACCGAACACTGATTTTGGTAATAAAATTCAATGATTTGCAAGCGTTGCTCGTTAGTAAGTCTATTCATGATGAAATGTCAAAGCATACTGAGCATCTTTCTCTTTGACACCATGTCTGAAATCCCACGTGATCTGTCAAATACTAATGCATGAAAATCCTAACCTCAAAAAAATCACCCGTTATAAGCACTGCGTTTTATTATCAGTGGTTTTCTGCAACAAAGAATTTTGTTCCTGTTTATACCCATGATTTTTCCCGCAACACTTTTTATAGTTGTGTAACTGTATATATATTGATTTGGTCGCCTAGTTGACCTTGCTGTGCCTCGACTCACAGCCGCTGAATATTTCTTGGATGGCAGTTAAATCCCTGCGTTTAGTCTCTGCTAAAACGGATTATGTGATCAGCTTAATACTCGCATGCGGGAATATACACCCGTCTTACTATTATTTTGTTTTAATTTGCCTGTATTTTGAACAGGCCTTTTTTGGTTATTGCCTGTTTTGTAAATACAGGACATTTTAATTTTGGCCGAGCATTAAATTCGAAGGACCAAAAATGTATTACCTCAATGTAGTTTCTAACAAACCTTACTGCTGGTGGGGACAATGATAAACTTATATGGAGGGAGAATTTATTCATTCTAATTTCATTTAGATATTTTCCTTGCTTATATACAATTCCTCGTGGAGGATGGAGTCATGTGTAGAAGTTCACGCAAGTGAGGAAAGTTCTCTGATCGCTATTCACTTGGGAGTGGCCAGAAACGATTCTTTTACATATGACTCAAGCAGCTCACGACTTCCGGTCTTTGACCAAGTATCCTCTGGGTAGCCTAAGAACATCCGTTTGAAGGCGAGCTAAAATGAGAAGGCGAAATATCCCCTACTTAGTGTTGTGCGCTGGGTTTGGGACCCGTCACGTAAAAAAACACCCCCAATGAAAACCAACAATCAGCCTCGGATGAGAGGCTGTTGTTGACTCGGCTATAATCACGCAAGCTGTGTCTACGCCAGTAAAGAAGAAGAAGAAGATATACAATTTTTAAAACAATCTTAAATAATTAAATATATGTGTATGTTTAATGTTATCTGATCTGTAAATTTACGACTTGTCTTTACCCATGCATTTTTATTTTTATGGGATGCTTAGACGTCAACTTTCCAACTCTTAAAGCATTAAGCACATCTATAAAAGTCGTGTCCTCTTGTAGACGCATGTTTAATTGGAGTTCAACCAGACAGAATTGTCGCTACAGATGTGTAGCATGTTTGAGATGTTCTAGACATTGAAATACTTGATGACGGTTTGGTGGTAACTGGATTAGATCACCAAAGAATAAGACATTTATACCACCAAAACAAGCGTCCGCATCTCATAAACAACCATCAAAATTTCGTCTCTTCCCTCTGAAATGTTAATTTTTACGCCATCTTTTTGTACTGGGGTCTTAAGCAGACAGTGTAGTGTAGATCTACTAACCGTGCTGGACTCCAGTAAGAGCAACAATTTTCACTACCCATTTTCCACAACATCGGTTAACTTGGTTTTCTCAATACATTAAAGAGGAAAGTTTTCCTGTGCCTGCTCCACCTGTTAGGAATATTTTCTCTCGTTTAATATCACTATTAATTTTAGTTTTAATACTCTCTGTAATGGCAGTAAACCATTGTTTTTGATCAATATTCATAGCCTGCTGAGCTCTTTGAAATTGATCATTGCTTATTTCAGTGTCCGGTAATTCTTCTTCCCTAACTTCAGGATTTATAATCTCTGGCTATTCTAAAAATTCAAATGTATGTACTTGATTGAATGCGTTTTCAAGCTGTTGGTCACGCTCTCGAAATTGGCGGATATGCCTACTCATTTCCTTCAAACGATTCTCTCGATGTAAAAAGGCCTCTTTTGCATTATCAAAATCTTCAAGTAATTCAGTTTCCGAACGATAAGACATATATTAAAGGAGTAAGCTGTAGAAAAGTTTTCTGGATCTGATGTAGCTATAAAGTATGACACTTTAACAAGTACGGGAACCCTTCTCACAACCATTTTGCTCTTATCTAATAGCGTAATGAGCGGACTACTTGTGTTTCGACATTCTTCATAAGGATCACGATCAACATTTTCCTCAGATTCGCTCACTTTTTTCGGATAGAATGGAGATAAGGCTCATGTTGGTAAAATCGTAGTCTTTCAAATATATTACAATAATAACCAGTTGCGTGTCCGCTTCTGTCGAATGCAATAGTCTGTAAAGCTGTTCTGGCTTTCTTGTGCTCAGAAACATTCGGCTTCTAGAACTGTCCCGTAATGGGATACAAAAAAGTTTATATGCACATTCTGCAGACAGAATGCTGATACTTATCGTTCATAAAGAATCTTCATACATATCCTGAACAGTTTGCGTGAAATATCAGTATTTTGCTGTATTGCCTGCACAATTCCAGAATCTATTCCTTCAGGTTCTGCTTTCGATAGGTATTTTGCTATATAGTACGCTATCGCTTCTTTTGATCCGTATGTCTGAATATCCATATTGCCTGACCACAGTCTTAATACCTCTGAGTGGTAACTATTGACCCAAGAATCTTCCTTTCGACGTTTAAGTAAACAAATTCTAACTCCGTTATGAAGAAAGTCATCTGAAGAATGTGACATAATTCGTCTCTCGTCACATGCTTGGCGTGGAAAGTTGAATCGGCATCTTATAGAGGTATTATTTTTTGTGCAAGTGTACGTATGCCGATGATTTGACATTTTTTAACCAATTCATGAAGCTTTGGATCTTCTTCTTCTGGAGAAATTCTACGCCAACAATTGCGATCTACGATTTTCCTTCCTCTGAGTCAAATTCTGAATGATTTTCGATCCAAATCGCCATAAGAAGATGAGGACTACTAAAAGAGATAGTCGCTATGTTGAAATCTTGTGTCACTTCCAAAATTCTGAACTGAAAGTAGTCTAACCCTGTAATATTTACAGGCCTTTATTCTTTAAACCCGTTTTTTTTTTGTAAGGCATATTCTTTTGTTTCAGTTCATGTCCAATATTAATGATGTTGTCTCTTACTTTGCGGGTAATTTTGTTAAGATTTCGAGAAACCTGAAGTTAATCTTCCACATTGGGTTGCATTACATCATTGTATAAACCTACAAGTAACCAATCCTTCATTTTTCACTAACACATACCAAAAATATACTACAATTTAGGCACTTGGTACGGGTTGCCCCTAAATATTCTACTACGAATTAGGCACTTGGTTCGGGTTGCCCCCAAGTATTCTGCTACTAATTAGTCCCTTGGTACGGGTTGTCCCCAAATATTCTACTACGAAAACGTTCAAATGCCTCAAATCTGCTATAGTGTGTTGCCGTGTTAGGTTTTAAAATTTATAACTTTAACAATATTTTTATAAATATTCAAATATTTTCCGATTATTTAAATTCCTAAATATTAAATTTAATCAGTTTTGTCCAAAATATTAATTACTGTATCAATATATTATTGAATGTTTCCAATTTTATAAAAAAATATTTATATAACTTTTCACAGTTTACCAACACCTACCAATTCTACCTCATTTCAAAATATACATATCGAGGTAAATGTGGACGTAGATGAAAGCAGCTTTCTACATAAAAATGCTTTTGTGTATTTTTGCGGTTATTTGTACTATAAATATTTTAAACAACATAATAGTTTAATGCCCTTGCCAAGATTTGATGGTGATATTACTGAATAGGATTTTTTCTTCACTTCAGAAAAGCAATATAGTAATTGCCAAATAGTAAAACCACCCCTTGAATTTATAGATTTTCTATCGAAAATCGAAGATATTTATACATAACATTTTGATTCTACATGCCATAGGATCGGATTTTCCCAAATATTATTTGAAAAAATGGTTAACGTAGAACCGTACTATTGTTGTGAAAATTGTAATTCTGATATTATAAAATGTCTATTCATTAGAATTAGAACATATTTCCTAGTAAACGCTTTTAATAAAAAAGTAAAACAAAGTGATTTCAAAAACGTAAAGTTCTTGTGTGTTACACATAAATAGTAATCACGTCCGTTTGTCTGTCTATATGAGTCGGAATTTATATGTATATATGTATGTCTGTCAGTCTGAATTATTTTATATTTGTCAAAAAGTTTGTCTGTCGAAGGCCGTATTTCCATAGTTACCTTGATCTGTGATTTCGAAATGAGAATTTTAGCGATCAGGTTTGTACGCTTATTATCAATATTTTTTTTTTTTTGTTTTTTAAGTGTTTTCGTGTACCAGGTACCAGGTGATTGTTATAACTTGTTATGTTAATGTTTACAATGGAAAAAGTTGATCTACTAATGTCTTTTAATTACATCTCTGTGCCTAAAAGAGGCAGATTTCGATCAGGTGATCTCAGCTGTGAAAAATTCTTGGAAAACAGCTGATTCTTTGGTTACTTGTAGGTTTATACAATGCATTACATCAACCGGTGCCATCAGTGATATCTTCAGTAGAATTATTTGATTAGGTAGTTCTTGTTGAGAAGTAATCGTTTCAGACTCTGCCGTTACAATTTCAGCACTCTTTTGTATTATATTTCAATCATGTCTCATCATGTTGATGTACAACATCAACGTAATCAAAAGTATACTGCACATTTTTGCAACCTGTTCTACAAAAGAATGTGAGTTAGTGAAGTAATATTTGTTATCATAGTACATCACTCAGAATGATTGTCCATCTGTTCTAATATTCCGGCACTATGTTCCATGAACAGATCTTCCAAACCTTGTCGAAGGGTGTGCCCAAAGTTTGTTTCGTTGTACTTGTCTTTCAAGCTTCCATATATGTATGCTTGGTTCATCGCCAAAGGTTATCTGAAACCGGTGAGACTAAATAATCTTTGATTGCGTTGAAATTTCGCACCAGTAGACTAATTAAATTTCGCTCCGTTTGAAATCTTATATTGCTGTAGATTTGGTAATCCGTAATCATCTTCAGATTGAGGGTGTTTGTAAACCAGTATTGCGGTGCAAGAAAATTGGCTCTTAGGATGTTAGATAAAGCCATCGCACAGCATTGTATACCTCCAAAACCTGATATTAATATGACCTAGTTTGCTTGGTGCCACTGATTCTTGTGTAAGCACTAGTATCATTGTTAAGTTCCTCACTGGTTTCATTCACAATCTCTAGTGGTGTTACTTTTATAATATCCTCTTCATTCATTATGATGTTTTGATCGATAGTAACCTCTATATAAAGGGGATTGTTAGCAACTTACCAATGTAGTCATCATATATGTATGTACATACCTTTCGCCTAGATACTGAAAACTGCCATGTTGTTTTCAAGAAACTCAGTGATGACAACTCGTCCAGCATTATTAGTGGTTCTTGGTAACATGTTAGGAAGATTTTCAGTAACTTCCTAAACGTCCTGAACAAACAGCACCGCTTGACCTCAAAAACTATATTGCCTAAATATTACCGCTTTTGACAAATGGAATAATACGTGAAATCAGCTTAAGATAACTCTGCAATCACTTCTAGAATAGAGCCAATAAGATTTAGATGTTGGTATATTTTGTTTTAATTCTTTAGGCAAATATGAGTTTGCTGTATCGTTTACAATCCACTTAGAAATTTGATGACTTCATATGTGATAATTCGGGTGGTGGAGCACGGTGTGGCTCGTTTCGTTGTTGTGGTTGGCCGTGGGATAACGGTCGGCGCAAATTTATTCCACAGAAATATTAAATAAAACCAAAAAGTTTCTGCAATAAATATGTTTAATTATAAAGATTTGGAAATACACTTACCACGTCTGTATCGTTAGGCTGTCGCAAAAGAAGAGAGCGCGCAACTTTTTTTAGTTAACGTTTAGTTACGTTCAGTTTAAAACTTCGAAAAAGAAGAAAAGAAAAGATTGCTCTGCCGATAGAGATGTGGCAAAAGAAATTGGGAGGGGGCGGCGTCAACATTCCCCCACCTTGCAGTATTACTGCAAATGCTGTTTACAATAAATTACTTAAAACCAACGTGCGACTGGCTACTGCACTTCCTCTTTCATGTCTTCTTTGCAGATGGGGTGGCCGCCGAGACGAATCGAGTCTGGTTCGGTCCGGGAAATACCGCTGAGGTGAATCGAGTCTCAGTCGGCCATGCCGCCAATTTGCATAGAAGTCGCCACCATTCGAGGTCGGCGAGACGACTCGAGTCTAACTCGATCCTGGGTAGGTGGTAAATGTGAGAGGCGTTGACAGCCAGTGCACTTTATTATTTATGAACTTGGTTGCAGTTCGAACTCTTATTATAGCGGTTGGTGACAGCGCAATTCTTTGCTGCCGAGGTAGTGTTGCGTACCTATCCTTGATAATAAGGCGTGCATCTGCTTGGCGTCGAGCGTCTCGTCCACGCCTTCGCTTCGGATGGGGCGGAACGAATGACATCGAGTCGTGTGTCTTCGGGCACACGTTTCATCTCCTCGTAGAGTGAGAGCAAGAAGAGCTTATCTGGATCACAATTCTTCCGTCTTCCGCAACAGATGCCAGTGCAGGCTACCGTGGAATGCCTGCAGGTGTGGCATCGAATTGTGTTGTTGTGGCAAACTGCTGCCAGATACCTGGTCACCGTTGTACGATTACATTCCAACGCCGGGTGCTCGAAATGCGCCACCATGTGTATCGGTGTGATTTGATGAGCCGGGCAGATCATTTGTTTTGTCACCATTGCTGGCATGATCCTGTTGTTGCTGCTGCTGCTGTTGCTGTTGTATAAATGTAAAATTTGTATTATTTTTACTACAAATATAGTTTTGTGTTTGTTGTTTAGTTATTGTTGAATTTTGTCCGTCGCCTTTGCAATTTATCTTCGTTTCTTCGGAGGGAACGGAACCTGTTAAAATCCAACCGAACACTGTACGTTGTGCAGCGAGGGATCCAAAAATTTTCGATTATACCCCATTTAGTATATTTTTCGGGAAAAGATCTGCTCCGATCAACAAGTCAACCCTTTGACTCGTATAGAAATTATTATCCGCTACGGGGATATTGGGTAACCTTTTTAAAATTGGAGAGTTAATTGATCTGGATGGGAGCAGTCCAGTCAAGTTTAGCAGTACCAACGCTTCTAGTCTTAAACTTTTGTTATGACGAGAGCCAATTGTGATCGAACATACCGATTCAACTTGCCCTGATACGGTACTATTCAATCCTGAAACTCGGGCTCTGACCTTTTTGCTTGTCAGATGTAAACGCTTCTGAAGACTGGTGCTTACAAAGGTTGCTTCAGATCCTGAATCAATCAGAGCTCTGACAGTGAAGGTGCTCTCGTTGAGACATATGGTAACCATTGCTGTACCTAAGAGCATGCTGCGACTGGTAGGCACATTTGAAACATTGACCTTAATAGAGGTCACATGAGATTTAGTAGAAATCTCAGTAGTGTCTGTGCTGTCGGATATCTGAGCTATATCCCGATGAATCATAGAGTAATGTCTCTGTTTACATTTATTACAATTAAATAGACCTTTACAATTTTTGACTTCATGTGAGTCCGATAAACACTTTAGGCAGACGTGGAGTTTTCTGACAGCATTTAACCGTGCGATAGGCTGCATCTCAATAAATCTCTGACAAATTTTCAAAATGTGTGATTGAGATGAGCACGGTTTACATTTAATGTTGTTTGTCTTGGCGTGATGGGAATTGATGGGTTTGGATCCAAACCTTCACTGCAAGGTTAGTATCCGTGAAGGTCGGATCAGCCGACTTTATCTTGGGTTGAGTACCCAACTCGCCTTTGAGGTTTGATACTCTCTCTAGCGTTTTAACCCGTTTGGTTAGAAACTTGTCTAACTCAACCCATTTTGAGATCTCTGAATCCGAATCCTGATATTGTTCCCAAAACGACAGTGTATAGTCCGGTGGTCGGATAGAACACAAATACGTAAATATGGCATCCCAGCTATCTACATTGATGCCATGTATTTGTAAAGCTGAAATGCAGCTATTTATCTCCCGCTGTAAATTTCTGAGTTCGGTCTCAGATTCTGTTGAAATGTGCGGGAGCTTGAACAATAAATTTAATTGTGTGTTGACAAGCACTCGCTTGTTTTCATATCTACACAACAAATTATTCGCTTTGGAAACGATAACCTTTGCCTCACCTCACGACCAATATTAATAATCGGAATTTCTTTATCTTTCTTTATTATAGGTATACTAAGATCCTTGTGAATGTTTTCATTTTGCAAGTACCATGGTATCACGTTATCGCTCTAATTATTTTTGACTGGCACCTTTGTATTATGTCAATGTTAGTTGCACTAGTCCTACCTCACATATGAGCCATACATCCAAATCGACTTTATCACCGCATTATATAGTAGAACTTTGTTGTTAAGGCTAAGTTAGAGTTTGTATTTAAAATAACTTGCAACATACTTATATTTAAATGTAGACAGATATGAAATAAAGTTACCATGTCACAATTTGATGTTTCAGATTTGCAATAAGGGATACATTTTTTATTTGGCATAACTCCCAAAAACTATTTTTGCGGTACATTGTTGATCTGTATGTGGGAATAGAATGTTGCAATATGGAATATCTGTTACCGAATTATCTTCTTTTCTGATTTCGTTTGTTATTATATTTAAGTGCTTTCTCATGGAAAGGCAGGATAGACAACTTATTGGCCGACAAGAAGACGAGAGTCTTAAGTCTTTCTGCGGTTTATTTATCATGATGATCTGCGAACTTTTTTATGAATATGGATAACATCCCCAACTGAAAATTGTGTACAATATGTGTATGTTGATATGTATTGCACACCACATGTGGTTGTTTTTATGTATACAATTCAATATTAAATAAATGTTATCTACGATATTTGATATGAGTTTCTAAAGAGTATAAATTTATGGTTTGTGTATACCCATTCAGTTTACAATTCCTATATGCATTTTTATTATTTTTGTGTGCGTATTGCTTTTGTCTGTTTATTTATGTATGTATATATAAGTATGTATGTATCAACGCCAGTAAAGAAAACGATATATTGCATGTTCAATTTACATATGAATGTACATATTTACCGAGGGAAAGAAAGTAATTATTTAAAATGAGTGGACTGTATGTGTTTTCTTAATAAATATACTTACATTTAAATTTTTCTGCTCCGCACCGATTAAGTGGCATCTCTTGGCATCAACGCACATTTTCAATTTTGAACACTCTCCCGGGCGCCAAAAGTGACTTCTGAAAAGATTGTTATTGTGCATGGACATGCTCCCAAATTTTTATAATTGCATCAATTTTCCGTTTATAGGTGTATTGGAGGATGGAGTCATGTGTAGAAGTTCACGCAAGTGAGGAAAGTTCTCTGATTGCCATTCACTTGGGAGTGGCCAGAAACGATTCTTTTTCATATGACTCAAGCAGCTCACGACTTCCGGTCTTTGACCAAGTATCCTCTGGGTAGCCTAAGAACATCTGTTTGAAGGCGAGCTAAAGTGAGAAGGCGAAACATTCCCTGCATAGGGTTGTGCGCTGGGTCTGGAACCCGCCACGTAAAAAAACACCCCCAATGAAAAAGCGTAAACAGCCTCGGATGAGAGAGTTGGTTGATGTCCTCGCGAAAACAAAGGCTGACATCACCGCCGTCCAAGAAATGCGATGGACGGGACAAGGACAGAGACGAGTAGGCCCTTGTGACATTTACAACAGTGGCCATATAAAGGAGCGCAAGTTTGGTGTTGGATTCGTGGTGGGAGAGAGACTCCGTCGCCGAGTACTATCATTCACTCCTATGAATGAACGTCTAGCCACAATCCGCATCAAAGCGAGGTTCTTCAACATATCGCTGATTTGCGCCCACGCCCGACGGAAGAGAAGGACGATGTGACCAAAGATGCCTTTTATGAGTGCTTGGAGCGCACTTATGAGAGATGCCCCATCACGATGTAAAAATCGTGCTTGGCGACTTCAACGCCAGGGTGGGCAAAGAAGGTATCTTTGGCACTACGATCGGTAAATTCAGCCTCCACGAGGAAACATCCCCAAATGGGTTAAGACTGAACGACTTTGCCGGGGCCCGAAATATGGTTATCTGTAGTACTAGATTCCAGCATAAGAAGATTCATCAAGCTACCTGGCTGTCTCCGGATCGAAAAACTACCAACCAGATCGATCATGTTGTGATAGACGGAGGATACGTCTCCAGTGTTTTAGATGTGCGTGCGCTCCGAGGTCCAAACATCGACTCGGACCACTACCTTGTTGCAGCTAAGATTAGCACCCGCATCTGTGCAGCAAAAAACGCACGCGAACAAACACAAGGAAGGTTCGATGTCGAGAACCTGCAATCAATACAGACAGCCAAACGATCCTCTACTCGGCTTGCACTCCTGCTCTCTGAGAGCACTCGTCAACAACTCGGTCTAATAGAACTGCGGACGACGAAGAGTGCCGTGTCGCAGCGGAGAGAAAACAGGCTGCCTACCTCGCAACGTTACGATCGACCGCAACACGTGCGGGATGGGATAGATACCGAGATTTGAAGAGGCAAGCGAGACGCATTTGTAGACAGAAAAAGAAAGAGGCCGAAATGCGTGAGTACGAAGAGCTTGATAAGTTGGCCGACAGGCACGAAAATTCTACGAAAAAATGCGGCGACTTACAGAAGGTTTCAAGACCGGAGCATACTCCTGTAGAACGCCCAAAGGTGATCTAGCCACCGATGCCCAGAGCATACTTAGATTATGGAGGGAACACTTCTCCAGTTTGCTGAATGGCAGTGAACGCATAACACCAGGAGAAGGCGAACCCGATTCCCCAATCGATGACGATGGAGCAGACGTTCCATTACCCGGCCATGAAGGAGTTCGAATAGCAATTGCCCGCCTGAAGAACAACAAAGCGGCAGGGGCCGACGGATTGCCGGCCGAGCTATTCAAACACGGTGGCGAAGAACTGATAAGGAGCATGCATCAGCTTCTTTGTAAAATATGGTCGGACGAAAGCATGCCCAACGATTGGAATCTAAGTGTGCTCTGCCCAATCCATAAAAAAGGAGACCCCACAATCTGCGCCAACTACCGTGGGATTAGCCTGCACAACCTCGCATATAAGGTTCCATCGAGCGTATTGTGTGAAAGATTAAAGCCCACCGTCAACAAACTGATTGGACGTTATCAGTGTGGCTTTAGACCTAGCAAATCAACAACCGACCAGATATTCACCATGCGCCAAATCTTAGAAAAGACCCGTGAAAAGAGAATCGACGCACACCACCTCTTCGTCGATTTCAAAGCTGCTTTCGACAGCACGAAAAGGAGCTGCCTTTATCCCCGCAAAACTAATACGGCTGTGTAAGCTGACGTTGAGAAACACCAAAAGCTCCGTCAGAATCGGTAAGGACCTCTCCGAGCCGTTTGATACCAAACGAGGTGTCAGACAAGGCGATTCTCTATCGTGCGACTTTTTCAACCTGCTTCTGGAGAAAATAGTTCGAGCTGCAGAACTCAACAGAGAAGATACCATCTTCTATAGGAGTGTACAACTGCTGGCGTATGCCGATGATATTGATATCATCGACCTCAATACCCGCTCCGTTAGTTCTGCTTTCTCCAGACTGAACAAGGAAGCAAAAGAAATGGGTCTGGCAGTGAACGCGGGCAAGACGAAATATCTTCTGTCATCAAACAAACAGTCGTCGCACTCGCGACTTCGCACTCTCGCCAATGTTGACAGTCATAACTTTGAAGTTGTAGATAATTTGGTCCTGCTGTATGGTGTAGAGGCTTGGACGATGTCAACAACGGATGAGTCGACGTTGCGAGTTTTCGAGAGAAAAGCTCTGCGAAAGATTTATGGTCCTTTGCGTGCATTGACCACGGCGAATATCGCATTCGATGGAACGATGAGCTGTACGAGATACTCGTATACGACGACATTGACATAGTTCAGCGAATTAAAAGACAGCGGCTACGTTGTCTAGGTCATGTTGTCCGGATGGGCGACACTCCATCTCTGAAAGTATTCGACGCAGTACCCGCCGGGGGAAGCAGAGGAAGAGGAAGACCTCCGCTCCGTTGGAAGGACCAAGTGGAGAAGGACTTGGCTTCGCTTGGAATATCCAATTAGCACCACGTTGCGAAAAGAAGAAACGACTGGCGCGCTGTTGTTAACTCGGCTATAATTGCGTAAGCGGTGTCTACCCCAATTAAGAAGAAGAAGGTATATTGAGTATTATGAATTAGTGCAGATATGTACTTATGTACATTCAACATTTGGGTGTCCAACCAAGTGAGAAGCACACCACGGTTTTATGAGTCACTTAAACTTAAATAGAGAAAGTGCATTCACTTAATGAAAAACTTAATTAACTTGCCAAATGAATACGTGCGAGATCGCTGTTGAACTTGGTGATATATAAATAGATCAGGATATATTTGACAAGATATATTCACGAAATTCGGTATATATTATTTTCTAAAGCAACAATGTAATCTCCGAAGAAATTGTTCAGATCGGTTAACTATAGCATATAGCTGACATACAAACTGAATGATTGGAATCAAGTTCTTGTATGGACAACTTTCACATTTGACAAGATATATTCACAAAATTTGGTATATATTATTTTCTAAAGCAACAATGTAATCTCCGAAGAAATTGTTCAGATCGGTTAACTATAGCATATGGCTGCCATACAAACTGAACGATCGGAATCAAGTTCTTGTATGGACAACTTTCACATTTGAAAAGATATATACACGAAATTTAGTATATATTATTTTCAAAAGCAACATTGTAATCTCCGAAGAAATTGTTCAGATCGGTTAAGTATAGCATATAGCTGACATACAAACTGAACGATTCGAATTAAGTTCTCGAATGGATAACTTTAACATTTGATAAGATATATTCACGAAATTTGGTATAGATTATTTTTTAAGCCAACAATATAATCTCCAAAAAAATTGTTCAGAACGGATTACTATAGCATATAGCTTCCAAACTGAACACATAGTTACTAACGGAAATGCACCTGTGAAGGATATTTAGCTTCGGTGCAACCGAAGTTAACGTTTTTTCTTGTTGTTTAGTGGGTAGGGGTACAAGTGTGGTGAGTTGTGTTGTAGCGTCATCAGCTGTGATGAATTGCGCTGTTGTATTAGGATGCGCCAGTTTTACCGGGTAGAGGGGATGGATGCTAAGCTCATTTAAACATCCTGGGCCCCCCCCCTAGGTGAATATTTTGCCTAGTTTTATATATATGTAGGATTTACTTCAAAAAAGAATACCGCGTTTTAGTTGTAAACTGTATTTAATTTATTCCGCACTTCAAAAATTCAGGCGGTGGCGGGACCGCATTACACAGTGTCTTCTTCACTACTAATGTTTGAACAATGAATCTTAGTTTATATTACAAAAATGGATGATCCATATGGACCGTTACAATGATGGCTGCTGATGGACGCTTCGTCAATTAACAGCTGATTTGCAGTGTTGCCATCTGAACTACATTATTCGTTCAGTGACAATACTGCCACATGTTCTATATTTTATTTCTTCCTACAATCGGCTATCCTGACCTCTTATTCGACCTCGAATAATTAAGTCCACCTTTTCATGTTTTCTGCCACTGTAGTGGTGTTTTTGGTCCTTCCGTATTTCCTACTTTGTCAACCTCGTACCTGTCATGGTTTAGTTTGGCGACTACCCTGTACGGTCCTAAATACTTCGGTCGTAATTTCGTAGCCACCCCGAACTGAGTTTTCTTAATGGCTACCAAATCTCCTATGTTGTATTCACGGCTTTCTTTCCTTTTCTGATTAAACATCTTACAGTTCTCTTTTTGTATTTTTTCTATACTTTCATGAGCACTCTTTCTTAATGAATCACGTTCTAAATTCAATTCCTCTATTTCGAGATCTTTTAAAATTTCATTTAAGTCTGGGTAATCTACTACTCGCATGTTTAATCCTGTAAGAATTCTAAAAGGTGACATTTTCGTACTGCGTGGTGCAGTGTTATTTAAAATCTGTTGTACTTTTGCGACGTGGTTGTACCACTGGGTTGGGTTACCTTGACATTTCTTAGACAGCATTGGAACAATGGTCCTGTGAACGCGTTCTACCTGTCCGTTGCCTCGTGGAACACCGGTTGCAATCAACAGGTGTTGTATACCCTCCTTCGAGCAGTATTCGTTAAACGCTTTTGACGTAAAAGCCGCTCCTCTGTCCGTTATAATCCGTTTCGGGTTGCCGAAAACTGAGGATTGTTTCTCTAATTTATTGATTACCTCCTCCACCCCGGTTGATTTCGTTGGGTATAACCAAACGAATTTTGAAAATGCGTCTATTATGACTAAAATATGATTATACTTTTTCCGAGTTTCGGTTAATGGACCCACATGGTCAATATGGTAAGTACCTAATGGCTCACAAGTTTTCTCGATTGGTGTCAACAAGCCCTCTTTTTGTATTTTTTCTATACGCATCTATTACTATGCACTCTACACACGAAGTTATATGGTATATAATAATTTCTCTCTACTAGCTCCTGTGTTCTTTTTGCTGCAAAATGACCCTGATTATGAGCTAACTTTATAATTTCTTCTTCCATACTGGAAGGTACCACCAACAATTCCTTTACAAAGTCGTTGTAAAGTAAGTCATTTCTTAAATAAAAGTTTTCGTATGGTTCTACTTCCACAATTTTCCGCACTGCTCTTATCCCATCATCCTGCATTTGCGCCTCTTTTATCCTAAACTTTAACGAGTCTTCTACTAATAAGCAGTATGCACGACTAAGAGCATCTACGTGTCTCATGCGAGTTCCTGACCTATGTTCAACCACATAATTATATTCTTGTAGGTACATTGCCCACCTCATGATCCTGTCTGGTACGTCTTGTTTCTTGACTGTCATAGCGAAAGCTCTTAAGTATATACGCCATTTCTGTAATGCCTTTATAGCTGCAAGAACCTCAAGTTCAAAAGCACTATATTTATCTTCCGCCCTTGTGGTTTTACGACTCATATATTCGATGGGATGTAACAGATTGTCTTCTGCATCCCTTTGTAGTAAGACTGCACCGTAACCAAATTTTGACGCATCAGCATGCACCTCTGTTTCCGCATGCGGATTGAAAAGCTTCAATGCGGGCGCATTTACTAACGCACGCTTCAGATCTTGAATTGCTAAGAGTTGTTCTTCCCTCAACCCAAACTTTTCGTCCTGACGAAGCATATCTGTTAGCGGCTTCGCATTAACTGCATAATTTTGCATGAAACGCCTGAAGTATGAAGTTAAACCTAAAAATCGTTGTAATTCTTTCTTACTAGTTGGTACTGGAAATGCCCTGACTGCCTTTGTCTTCTCTTCTGAAGGCAAAATTGCCCCGTTCTCCACAACGAACCCCAAAAAATTAATCTTTCTCTTTAAAATTTGGCATTTCTCCCATCTAATGTGCAAACCGTTTTCACTTGCATGTCTTAGTACCTTTTCCAATTTCTCTCGACCTTCGATCTCATCCTTGGCGGGAATGACGATATCGTCCATGTTATGACTGTTCCATCCGAAAGCATGTTCTGGAAAATTGCTCGTATGTATCGACAAAATACCGCCGGCGAATTATTAATACCAAATGGCACAAAACAAAACTCATATTGGCCGTTCTGAGTTACGAAAGACGTGTATTTGCGAGATCCTGGTTCTATTGGCACATGATAGAATCTGTTCTTCAAGTCCAATGTGGTGAAGACCCTTGCACCCTGTAACCTGTCTAATGCTTCGTTCACCACTGTCATTGGAAAATTGTCCCTGACTATTTTCTCGTTAATCTTGCGATAGTCGCAACAAAACCGTTTTGCTCCGTTTTTCTTTGTGACTAACACAACTGGAGAGGCGTATTCCGACACACGCTCCTGAATAATACCTTCTTTAAGCATACGCTCTACCTCTTCATCAATACGTCTCTAATTCGCCTGCGACACTCTACGTGGCCGCTGAAATATCGGTTTCTCATCCTTTAATAACAATTTCATCTGTACTGGCGTTTTACTCGACTTCCTAGGATAATAACTATTAATCTCCCCGATCCCTGCGTGCTTCACTGCCTCCTCAGCAGTCCTCACAAGTTTCCTGAACTCAACACTACCTTCTCTAAAAACTAACTCAACATCGCGAACATCATTTCCAATTATTGCTGCATACGGAATATCACTTTCCCTAACCACGTGAAATGTTACATTTAATGACAACCCTTCTATTGAAATATCGGTCGTAAAGCTGCCTAATGTCGTAAGCACGCCTTTACCTACACCGAACAATTTTTTTTTTCTCCAATTAACTCTATATCCCCTAACATCACTAAGGTATCGTACCTCATGATACACACGATACACCCTGTATCCACTAGTGCACTGAAGGTAAAACCGTTGATAGTTGCATCAACGAAGATCATTCCGCCTTTTCTGGTGGACGTTTCTACGTTGCGATCAATTGTATTTACCCGTTCACTTTTTATCGTCTTATCCCTTTGCTCTTTGCACTGATGAGAATAATGCCCCTTTTGTTTGCACTTAAAGTAAACGACATTACTAGGCCTAGCCTCCGGACAGGCTCTTGCTATGTGACCTTCCTTGTCACACTTAAAACACTTCTTTTTCATCGATTCTTTACTCTCTGTAGCGAACCGTTCCACGTATCCTTTGCCTACTGCAGTTTGTACACTTCTAACTTTCTCGTATATGCGGATTTGTTCTTTCAATTCGCCCACCGTTTTCGCTTGATATAACATACTCTTATTCGCCTTAACGTCTGGTATGCCATCCACGAAATACTCTACTACGCTTCTTTCATCTAAAGAGATTTGCTTCCCTATTTCTAAAACAGCATAAAGATATTCTTGAAAACTTTCTTTTGGCTGTTTACGCCGGTTTCTTAATGTTCGATGCACTTCAGACGCACATAATTTTTCCGCAAACTCATCGATAAGAGAACGCTTTAAACTAGCCCAATCTCTTACTCCTATTAATCCGAATAAAATCGCTCTATATTATTCCAACCGACCGTGTTAGCCATATCATCAAATTCCTCAACCCAGTGACGAACATCGCAAGTATCATCACCAAAAAAATCAGAAACACTGTCTTTAATGTCACGCAACGAAAATGACACCTCTTGCGAATTCGATGGAGCCGCATTTACATCAATGTACAACGAATTTTCCGATTCGTGGTCGCATCCCCCTTCATCTTGCTCATCGCCAAAAACTAAATGTTGTAGCAAACGCAGTTGCAACTCCTTTTTCCTACCCGTAACGCATAAACCTAGTTCCCTTAGTTTTTCCTTTAACGTCTCTACCGTCATTGCCCTAATGGTTTCAGCATCCATCTTACAATTTTTTTCTTCTCTTAACTCTTATAAAATTTCAATTTAGATATACGCTTTTACAAATTTAATTCTGATTCTTAGAAACAAATGTACATTTCGATTTTGCTTACGAGCTAAAAGCTACACATTCTACTACATTACATCGCAACTGAGTGCAAATAACACACTCTTCTACTCAACTAACTACAAAATCATTATAACTTATCTTAGTTGTTCTGCTCCCGCCGCTCGCCCTCTGCTATGCCTGCTACTCCGCGTCGCATTCAACATCCGTTGAACTCTGTTGCCGTGAATGCCGACGCCGCTGCCGCTGAACCTCCGTTGTATACCTCTGCTCTCGTGTCTGATGATGCGCTTGGTGTTTGCTGAGTACTTATATACTCGTCGCTACCGTTATCTGCTGATGTGCCCCGCTGTATATACTTATATACCGCTACCGCTTGCTTCGTGTGTTTCGTTTTCACCAAGTAACAGTACTGCTATTTCTGTGAGCGTGCCGTTAGTCACTGGCGTTGTAACGGAATCACCTCACGCTCCTTGGACTTTAGGTACAGGTACAGTACCCTCGTGGTCTTTATGTACCACCGAAGGTGTTAAACTTTTACCGATTCCGGCACATATTCAGCTGTATTCTTCTCACTGATACTAGAACGACAAACACGATATTTTGCAGTTCTGCCGCCTTGTAGCCTGTGATTACTGTAGCACTTTTTTATTTTCTTTACACACTTAAATCCGCAATAGATTTGACCGAGCCTTCTCACGTGGATTAAACGAAATTAATAGTTCACTGTCTTTGTTTTTAACGTATGTACGGAAAGTTTCATTTAAAAAAAAGGACACTGTTCTATGCTGACCACTGTTGACGCACTGGTACAGCCACTTGTCCGATCGCAATTATTCCAACGTACTCAAAAAAATGGCTTTAAATTGTTTATATATATCGCACAACACATCAACACATTCCGGACCATCCCGGACGAGCTCCCAAATGTAGGATTTACTTCAAAAAAGAATACCGCGTTTTAGTTGTAAACTGTATTTAATTTATTCCGCACTTCAAAAATTCAGGCGGTGGCGCGACCGCATTACACAGTGTCTTCTTCACTACTAATGTTTGAACAATGAATCTTAGTTTATAATACAAAAATGGATGATCCATATGGACCGTTACAATGATGGCTGCTGATGGACGCTTCGTCAATTAACAGCTGATTTGCAGTGTTGCCATCTGAACTACATTATTCGTTCAGTGACAATACTGCCACATATTCTATATTTTATTTCTTCCTACATATATAATCTGAGACATGTAATTCGGCTTACTGTTGGTGGAGTTGCCGAAGCTGCAGAATGTTAGCTGTAAGAAGCGATTTTGGTTTTAATGGAAAATTATATTTGGTGTAAATATTGGTGCTTGAGGTAATAATTGATTTTTTCGTGTTTTGACGACTTATCGTATTATTATGCCACACAAGTGGTTTGCTTTTATTAATTTTATAAGTGTTTATTTACAATTTATTATATATCAGTTTGGCATACCGGTTGTGTATTCTTTGCCTTTTCTGAAATGGTTTGCATTTTATTTATTCTGTGAAGGATAGTATCTCCATGCCTGGCTCATATATGGCCAGAATGGGTACTCCTTAGCCTTGGAGTTAGGACTATGACAATAGAGCGATCATGCGAGAGAATGGCCGTGAATTGCGAACGGCTTCATTTCGATTTGTATCGTGGTAATTTCTAGCTACTTTTTTGAAGTGGAATGTTAAAATTTGGCAACAGATTCCCATCCACTACCCTTATGAGGAGTGCTTATGTAAAAATGATAAGAACGACCTTTGCTTTTTGTAAGTCTAGGTGCGTCACACTATCGCATTGGACATATGGTGCTCGTTGAACCTTAATTTTCAGTCATGAAGTCATAGACTCGTATAACTTTACCACAAATAATATAAACTTCAAACAATGCATTTTCATTTAAAGTTTTTAATGTTTGTAGCGCCATCTACTGTAACATACCGCACTTACTCAATACCGCTGTTAGCGCCACCAACTGGCGGATAGCTCTTTGCTAATAATAAACAAATAATTTGCAATAAATAAATAATGCGACTATAAGGAGAGTTATGAACTATCCTATCTTTCAAGTTGGACAAAACTGCACACAGTGTTAAAAATTTCATTAAAATCGGTTCAGTAGTTTAGGAGTCCATCGCAAACAAACAACGTGACACGTGATTTTTATATATTAAGATGTAGGCACTGCGTTTAGTGGCCCGCCACCGCTCTAGGATATGTTCATATTTTTTTTTTCATTATTGGCGAAAACCATCCTGCGGGGCCGAAAAATTGTATGTGCCTTTAATATAGGAGGAAGTTTCCCTATATCTTGAAATTTCCTTAATTGTGAATTAACCAACCGAATATTGTGTGTTGCGCTAGAAGGGTGGTTCACATTTTTTCAACACCTTTAAGCAATATTTTCGGTATGAGGTCGCTGCCTAATATAATATCTATTTGAGATGGTTTGTCCCGATTGCAACAAACTGCTAGTTTTAAGTGTGAGATCTTCTGCCAATGTCTGCTATCTATGTGATAGCTTGGAAGCACATTTATTAATTGCGGTAGGACTATAGCTTCTGCTTTAATTCGCTTATCCGCTTGGGAGGAAATTATGGTAATGGGACAGATTTTATTTGAGTTTTGGATTATTCTTCCGCCTATTCCTGTAATTTCAAAATTTGATTGTTTGGTTGACAATTTTAGTTTGTTTTGTGCCTTAAACGCTATGAATGATCGTTGTGATCCTTGGTCTATTAAGGCTCTGAGTTTGTACAGTTCTCCTCGGTGTTCGATGGAGACGACTGCTGTGGGTAGTAGTACCCTATTTTGATTTTCGCCGTGTAGCGTTTGCGTTTTTAATGCCTTTGAGCAGCATGGTGCTTCTTGGCAATTTTTAGAATTTTTCTTTTCGGGATTTGCTTTTGCAATTAAACCCGTGGTTCTTTGTGTATAAGCGCTTCTTTGGGGTGAGATTGGATATCTGCTGTAATGAAACATTGAATATAAATAGATATTTATATTTAGTAGAATTTCGGCTTTGCTAATAAGTAAGCATGTTCAATGATATTTGAACATATTGCCGAGGGATAGAAATGATTAATTAAAACTAGTGGACTGTATTTGAATATTTATGTGTATGGTACTTTAACTTAACTTTCTTAAATTTAGTCCTTTTGCGCTTGTAATTTCGATGCATCCATTTCTTCACTTTTGTGCCCAATATAGCTGCAGTCCTTGGTGTACATCTACTTCGTCTGTCTCTAGTCCCACGTTGAGGTCCTTTGGTATCAACGTACATGTTCATTTTTGAACATTCTCCCGATCGACAAAAGTGACTTCTAACTGCAGATTGTAATCGACGTTTTGGTTTTTAGTTTGTCCGTTTGCTTTAACACAAGCTGCCATGGTATTAGTAACTCCCAAATGGTTGTTACTACATCCGCTTTTCCAACTGGATCTATTTCGGCTCTCTCTTGCAATGTTCCGTCAGCGCATGCGCAACTGCCAACCAATTTGCATGTAGTATCACCGATGCAGGTCTGAAGTGTACAATTCGTCTCCTCCTCGTTGCTGGGAAAAAGTACAATATCGTCATCATCACCATAATCACTAACTGTGTTGTTGAAAGCTGGATTACCAGTGATGGCATTTTTGTCACTGCCAGTAGCCATCAACTCAGCTTCGGTCGTGACCTCGTTTATATTCAGCGCAGTTACATTATTTATGGCGCCCTCACCGCTGTCGCTGCGCTCAGTACTGTTAGCCGTTTCTTTTATGTGGTTTAGTGAAGTAGTAAAATCTTCCTTCGTATATTCTTCAGCATCTTCTTACAAAATGTGGTCTATTTCTTGAGCTTCGTTCTCATCTTCCATCGATTTATCCTGGACTTCACTGTTCCACATTTCTTCAAAATGTGAGCCTGCCGGAAAAGATAGATGCGAAGGTACCAATTCATTTTGTTTTTCCTTTTTATCTTTCTCTATTATTTCTATTGTTTTTTTCTCAACAGAAGATAGAGAGAGTAGTCGAACTCTTATAAGTTTTTCTTCAGTTTTTGAAGGTTTACGAAGTTCTTCAATTGATTCTTCTTCAACTTCATTTTCCTTTCTATTTTCCTCTATTACTTCTGCGGTTTTTTCCTCAACAGAAGATAGAGGGAGTAGTGGAATTTTTATAAGTTTTCGTGTACTGCATTAGTTAGTTTTGTACTGCATTAGTTAGTTTTGTACTGCATTAGTTAGTTTCGTCGCAGTTGTAGATAATTTGGGTACGATGAACAGAATTGGCTGATTGTCATACTTTTTCTTAAGTAGACTCCATGCAGCTTCATGTACCATAACTTTGAACACGTTGTAAAATTTGGCCCATTCCTTAGTATCGCCATAAAATGTTGGAATTTTTATTATTTTTCTTTCTTCAAAGTTAGGGCGATAAGAAATTTTAAGCTCTTCTTTTTGTAACTTTTTCTTTAAATGTTTAAGCTCTTCGTAGTATTCGTCATATATTTTTTCGAATATGTCTTCGATTTCAATATTAAAATCTAATTTACTTTTTAGATTTTGGATGTCTGTAAATAAACAGTCTAAGCCTTTTATTTGATCGTTGTCGATTATTAATTCCATGCTTAGATCTTCCATTTTTCTTCTGAGGTTTTCAACTTTTCTCATGAATAAGGAAGTTTTTCGATCTAAATCTTGGTGTTTAGCTTCAACTTCTTCAATTTTTGTTTTGCTTGATGATTTTGTTGGAAAAGTGTTGGACGTGTACAACACCTTTTCGGAAAAATCCGCTTGGGCTTCAGGAATTTTCTTCTTGTTTATTCCCATTTTGAGAGTTTTTCCGCAACACTTTTCCTATTTATTAATTAACTGCTTGTTGTTCTCCAAAGAAATCGTTGGAGGTATATTGATTTGGTCGCCTAGTCGACCTTGCTGTACCTCGACTCATAGACGCTGAATATCTCTTGGATAGCAGTTAGATCACTGCGTTTAGTCTCTGTTAAACGGCTTATGCGATCGGTTTTAATGCGGGAATATACACCCGTCTTACAATTATTTTTGTTTTAATTTGCCTGTATTTTGAACAGGGCTTTTTTGTATTTTGCCTGTTCTGTAAGTACAGGACTTTTTAATTTTGGCCGAGCACTACATCCGGCTCGAAGGACCAAAAAATGTTTGATTTATGTTGTCAAACATTTTCCTCAAAAACGAACTTCTCATTCCTTACCACTGGTGGGGGGAAATGAAACGTCTTATCTCGAGGGAGAATATATTCATTCTAATTTTTATTAGGAGGATGGAGTCATGTGGGAGGATGGAGTCATGTGTAGAAGTTCACGCAAGTGAGGAAAGCTTTCTGATCGCCATTCACTTGGGAGTGGCTAGAAACGATTCTTTTACATATGACTCAAGCAGCTCACGACTTCCGGTCTTTGACCAAGTATCCTCTGGGTAGCCTAAGAACATCCGTTTGAAGGCGAGCTAAAGTGAGAAGGCGAAACATCCCCTGCATAGGGTTGTGCGCTGGGTTTGGGACCCGCCACGTAAAAAAAACACCCCCAGTGAATAGTTATAACCAGCCTCGGATGAGAGACCCCCTTTTGATGACGACCATGGCAAACGAAATAAGGACTACGAATTGAGGGCATGCACCTGGAATGTCCGGTCCCTTAACTGGGAAGGTGCCGCTGCCCAGCTGGTTGATGTCCTCGTGAAAACAAAGGCTGACATCACCGCCGTCCAAGAAATGCGATGGACGGGACAAGGACAGAGACGAGTAGGTCCTTGTGACATTTACTACAGTGGGCATTTAAAGGAGCGCAAGTTTGGTGTTGGATTTGTGGTGGGAGAGAGACTCCGTCGCCGAGTACTATCATTCACTCCGGAGAATGAACGTCTAGCCACAATCCGCATCAAAGCGAGGTTCTTCAACATATCGCTGATTTGCGCCCACGCCCCGATGGAAGAGAAGGACGATGTGACCAAAGATGCTTTTTATGAGTGCTTGGAGCGCACTTATGTGAGATGCCCCCGCCACGATGTAAAAATCGTGCTTGGCGACTTCAACCCCAGGGTGGGCAAAGAAGGTATCTTTGGCACTACGGTCGGTAAATTCAGCCTCTACGAGGAAACATCCCCAAATGGGTTGAGGCTGATCGACTTCGCCGGGACCCGAAATATGGTTATCTGTAGTACTAGATTCCAACATAAGAAGATACATCAAGCTACCTGGCTGTCTCCGGATCGAAAAACTACCAACCAGATCGATCATGTTGTGATAGACGGAAGACACGTCTCCAGTGTTTTAGATCTGCGTGCGCTCCGAGGTCCTAACATCGACTCGGACCACTATCTTGTTACAGCTAAGATTCGCACCCGTCTCTGTGCAGCAAAAAACGCTCGCCAACAAACACAAGGAAGGTTCGACGTCGAGAAGCTGCAATCACAACAGACAGCCAAACGATTCTCTTCTCGGCTTGCACTCCTGCTCTCTGAGAGCACTCGTCAACAACTCGGTATAAGGGAACTGTGTGACGGCATTTCAAACTCCTTACGTACAGCTGCAACCGAAACCATTGGTTTTCGGAAAGTGCAAAAGAACAGCTGGTACGACGAGGAGTGCCGTGTCGCAGCGGAGAGTAAACAGGCTGCCTACCTCGCAACGTTTCGATCGACCACAACACGTGCGGGATGGGACAGATACCGAGAGTTGAAGAGGGAAGCGAGACGCATTTGCAGACAGAAGAAGAAAGAGGCCGAAATGCGTGAGTATGAACAACTTGATAAGCTGGCCGGCAGGGGTAATGCTCGAAAATTCTACAAAAAAATGCGGCGGCTTACAGAAGGTTTCAAGACCGGAGCATACTCCTGTAGAACTCCCAAAGGTGATCTAGCCACCGATGCCCAGAGCATACTTAGATTATGGAGGGAACACTTCTCCAGCCTGCTGAAAGGCAGTGAACACACAACGCCAGGAGAAGACGAACCCGATTCCCCAATCGATGACGATGGAGCAGACGTTCCATTACCCGGCCATGAAGGAGTTCGAATAGCAATTACCCGCCTGAAGAACAACAAAGCGGCGGGGGCGGATGGATTGCCAGCCGAGCTGTTCAAACACGGCGGCGAAGAACTGATAAGGAGCATGCATCAGCTTCTTTGCAAAATATGGTCGGATGAGAGCATGCCCAACGATTGGAATTTAAGTGTGCTCTGCCCCATCCATAAAAAAGGAGACCCCACAATCTGCGCCAACTACCGTAGGATTAGCCTCCTCAACATCGCGTACAAGGTTCTATCGAGCGTATTGTGTGAAAGATTAAAGCCCACCGTCAACAAACTGATTGGACCTTATCAGTGTGGCTTCAGACCTGGTAAATCAACAACCGACTAGATATTCACCATGTGCCAAATCTTGGAAAAGACCCGTGAAAGGAGAATCGACACACACCACCTATTCGTCGATTTCAAAGCTGCTTTCGACAGCACGAAAAGGAGCTGCCTGTATGCCGCGATGTCTGAATTTGGTATCCCCGCAAAGCTAATACGGCTGTGTAAGCTGACGTTGAGCAACACGAAAAGCTCCGTCAGGATCGGGAAGGTCCTCTCCGAGCCGTTCGATACCGAACGAGGTTTCAGACAAGGCTACTCCCTATCGTGCGACTTCTTCAATCTGCTTGTGGAGAAAATTATTCGAGCTGCAGAACTTAATCGAGTAGGTACAATCTTTTATAAGAGTGTACAGCTGCTGGCGTATGCCGATGATATTGATATCATCGGCCTCAACACCCGCGCCGTTAGTTCTGCTTTCTCCAAACTGAACAAGGAAGCAACGCAAATGGGTCTGGCAGTGAACGAGGGCAAGACGAAATATCTCCTGTCATCAAACAAAGAGTCGTCGCACTCGACTTGGCTCTCACGTGACTGTTGACAGGCATAACTTTGAAGTTATAGAGAATTTCGTCTATTTAGGAACCACTATTAACACCACCAACAATGTCAGCCTGGAAATTCAACGCAGGATTACTCTTACCAACAGGTGCTACTTTGGACTGAGTAGGCAATTGAAAAGTAAAGTCCTATCTCGACGAACCAAAGCCAAACTCTATAAGTCACTCATAATTCCCGTCCTGCTATATGGTGCAGAGGCTTGGACGATGACAACAACCGATGAGTCGACGTTGCGAGTTTTCGAGAGAAAAGTTCTGCGAAAGATTTATGGTCCTTTTCGCGTTGGCCACGGCGAATATCGCATTCGATGGAACGATGAGCTGTACGAGATATACGACGACATTGACATAGTTCAGCGAATTAAAAGACAGCGGCAACGCTGGCTAGGTCATGTTGTCCGGATGGATGAAAACACTCCAGCTCTGAAAGTATTCGACGCAGTACCCGCCGCGGGAAGCAGAGGAAGAGGAAGACCTCCAATCCGGTGGAAGGACCAAGTGGAGAAGGACCTGGCCTCGCTTGGAATATCCAATTGGCGCCACGTAGCGAAAAGAAGAAACGACTGGCTCGCTGTTGTGGACTCGGCTATAATCGCGTAAGCGGTGTCTACGCCAGTAAAGAAAAAGAAGAAGAATGCCATTTGGACTTAAAAATGCTCCAAGTATATTTCAGAGAGCAATGAATAATATTTTACATGAATTTATAGGAAAATTTTGTAACGTATATTCGAAAACTCTAAAGGAACATATATCTTACTTGAAATATATAGTACAAACCCTCGAAGAAGCCCATATGAAAATATCTATAGAAAAATCAAAATTTATAGAAACCGAGGTTGAATTTTTAGGATACGTTGTATCTCATAAAGTTATAAAAACTGATCCCAAAAAATTAGAAACAATAAAAAATTACACATACCTCAAGATTACGACAACTACGAGGATTTTTAGGGTTAACGGGATACTATAGGAAATTTATAGGAAATTATGGAACAATAGCTAAATCATTAACAAAACACTTAAAGGGAGAAAATGGTGAAATATCACAGTATATGTCCAAAAAAAACAATTATTAATCTTGATCAAGAAGGAATTGTTGTTTGTGAAACCTTAAAAAGAGCGTAACAAGAATAAGTTGAATTAGCTCAACCAAACTTTGAGAAAAAATGAATTTTAACTACTGACGCATCTAATGTTGCTGTAGGTGCAGTTTTATCCCAAGAAGGACGGCCAATAACATTTATTTCAAAGACACTAAACTCTACCGAACAAATTTATGCAACAAACGAAAAAGAATTATTAGCCATAGTTTGGGCATTACGCCATTGTCTTTATGTAGTAAAAAATTTAGAAATTCATACGGATCATCAACCATTAGCATTTGCAATGTCCGAAAAAAATCCAAATGTTAAAATGAAAAGATGGCGAGCTTTTATTGATGAGTTTTCTCCAAAAATAATTTATAACGATAAAACAATTTAAACAGTATGCAAAAAATTGCAGCATATGTAATAGTAAAAAATGTGAAATACATCCGAAACGAATTCCAATAGGGGAAACTCCAATACCAAAAAAAAGAGGAAGAACAACTCCCTTTCTTTTCGCACAAAAGCTTAAATTTGTTACATGTATAGATTCATATTCCAAATTTCTAATCGTAAAACATAGAGAAGACAAATCAAATTTAGAAGAAAAAGTTTTGGAACTATTACAATCATTTCCAAATGTTAAAAGTATAGTTATTGATAATGAACCAGGCTTAAGTACGATACAATTCAAGTCTTTAATGGAAAGGATAAATGTACAAATTTATTATTGTACACCACGCCACAGTACAAGTAATGGCCAAATAGAAAAAGTTCATTAAACACTTATTGAAATCTCCAGATGTTTAAAGCAAGAACACAGCTTAATTAGTAACTTTGAATCAATTATGAGAGCAGTTCAACAGTATAATAAAACAATTCATTCTGTAACAGGTAAATAACCTTGCAACATTTTATTTAATAAAGAACCTCATGAAAATATGAAAAATGTGTTGCAAAATGCACAAGAAAAAATGCTAGAGCATTATAAAAAGAAAAGGCTTCAAAAAAGTTATCAAAAAGGAGATATTATATATGAAAAAATGTATGGGGAAAGAAACAAATTAAACCCCAAATACAAAAAACAAGTAGTACTAGAAGATTTAGGAAATACAATTAAAATACAAAACAGAAACAGAATAATTCATAAAGATAATATTAAATCTTAAAATTCTTTAGTTTCACAATGTTATACATCATAATAATTTATACGGCGATTCAATCAAGGGTATGGATATTCCCTTCTGAACTTAGAAAAAGTAAAGTTGGTTGAAAAATACGACATACATATCTTATCAATACAACAATGTACAAAGAAATTGTTGACAATTTAGAGGAGATGGCACTCAAAGAAAAAGAACCGAATCCGCTTGTAATGGCTAAAATTAAGGGTATTAGAACTCAGATATACTTATACACTCACCCCACATCATAGAAATGAGAAAAGGGGATTAGTTAATATTATAGGGACAGGCCTTAAATATATTTATGACGTCATGGACGACGAAGACCTTCAAGAAATAGAAGGCAAATTAGAAATAAATACAATCAATGCCCACAGTGCAATTGAAAAAATCAATGTTCAGAAAAACATTAATGAAAAATTTAAGCTATTAATAATACTAACAATCGCCACAGGAAATTGTTTCAGAATATTAATGCAGTTAGCTTAGAATTAAATAAAATAGCAAAAGAACGGTGGACGAACAAACTGTTAGGGAATTTAATGTAAAGGGTGATTTTTTAAGAGCTTGATAACTTTTTTTTAAAAAAAAAACGCATAAAATTTGCAAAATCTCATCGGTTCTTTATTTGAAACGTTAGATTGGTTCATGACATTTACTTTTTGACTTTAGACTTGACGTAGCCCCACAAAAAATAGTCTAAAGGCGTTAAATCGCATGATCTTGGTGGCCAACTTACGGGTCCATTTCTTGAGATGAATTGTTGTCCGAAGTTTTCCCTCAAAATGGCCATAGAATCGCGAGCTGTGTGGCATGTAGCGCCATCTTGTTGAAACCACATGTCAACCAAGTTCAGTTCTTCCATTTTTGGCAACAAAAAGTTTGTTAGCATCGAACGATAGCGATCGCCATTCACCGTAACGTTGCGTCCAACAGCATCTTTGAAAAAATACGGTCCAATGATTCCACCAGCGTACAAACCACACCAAACAGTGCATTTTTCGGGATGCATGGGCAGTTCTTGAACGGCTTCTGGTTGCTCTTCACCCCAAATGCGGCAATTTTGCTTATTTACGTAGCCATTCAACCAGAAATGAGCCTCATCGCTGAACAAAATTTGTCGGACGTAAAGCGCGAAACACATTTCGAACCGAACACTGATTTTGGTAATAAAATTCAATGATTTGCAAGCGTTGCTCGTTAGTAAGTCTATTCATGATGAAATGTCAAAGCATACTGAGCATCTTTCTCTTTGACACCATGTCTGAAATCCCACGTGATCTGTCAAATACTAATGCATGAAAATCCTAACCTCAAAAAAATCACCCGTTATATTGAGACTAATATCGTAAGAATAAAAGAGATCATAACGACGAGTCAAAATAATCTCTAAAGTAGAGATATTATTTCAGATGACGATAGTTTAAAATTGTATATAACTTTTGAAAAATTGTGTAAGATCAAAATTGTAACTGTCACTCAAAACAAAAATATTGTGATTTTAGTGAAGACTCCTAGTTTTACCAAAGAGATCTATCAATCAATATATATTCAACCTATACCGAATATAAATCAAGCAGAATTAAGTATACAAGAAAAAGAAATTTTATGTCTAAATGATGTCACATATAAAAAGACTGCCATAAAAAAAGAATTAGAAGACAAGACGAATGCATTGAATATTTATTTAGGAGTCACAATAAGATGAATTGGAAATATAAGTATAATAACCAATCAACAGTAATAGAAATGGATACAAACCATATTTACGTAATCAATTAGGCTGTTCACGGTAAGGTGGTTATCGGGTTATGTGATTATTATATTAAAAATAACCTCTATGCTTCGGGAGCACCCTATGTTGTATGGTTATTTGCTTATTTTTACACAAACAGCTGTTCATTGTTTACAATTTTAGTTCAATGAAATTCCAACTTATAAAATGACTAAACAAAGTTTAAAAAGCAAAATAATCGAATTTAAAATAAGTTCTGCTATTCAGGAAATGGACTTTATTGAAGGTATGTGCTTATTAAATAATCCGAATTTTAAGGGTTCAAAAAATGCTTTGTATAAAATTTGCAGACATCTTGCATAATTTGCTGATTGTAAACAAAAAACAGCTGTTAATAGCAGATTTTCCAATAAGAAAATCTAAATGGAAATGCCATTCGCTTAGTTTTATTTATTTTTTGTGCTGCCATTTAGTAAAATTCCAACGACTTTCTAACACTGGAAATAAGCAAACAACCACATAATCTGTAAACAAGGGCCTAGGTTGGTCAACTTTGGTTATTTTGTCATAACGCATTTTGTTGTTGTTTACTTAATCACATAACCACATAACCCGATAACCACCTTATCGTGAACAGCCTAAATGCAAAAAATAAAACCATTTATCATAACTGTAATTCTAACAACTTTACTATTAACGGTAATAATTTAATACGATTTGAAAATTGTAATGTTCAAATTGATAACTTAGTCTATAGACATCGTAAGCCCCTCACAATGAAATTATTACCAAATCCAGTTAAGGTTATTAATATTACAATCACCAAGAATTTAAGTATGGAAGAAATACATTTTCAAAACATTAAAAATATTCAGGAAATAACAGAACTCAGATATGAAGCCAAAAAAAGTAAAATGATAAATTACAGCCTGATAACAATTGTCAGCCTCATAATAGTAATACTAAAAATCTGTAAATATAAAAAAAAATAAGAGCACACAGGTTGAAATTAACATTGAACCAATTCCAATGCAAGAGCAATCCCAAGCTATAGATCAAATGATGGAAAGGATCAAGCACTATTCCTCTTTGAATCGGGACGCTTCAATTTAGAGGTGGGGGAGTTAATACCACCAGTTCATATTACATGAACATATTCTTCATCTGTCATAAATATGTAACATGACACTTACGACCCAAATGTCCGTATGGAAGCATTATATGTACTTTGCTAATACTGTCCGCCTTAGGTGGTCCCAAAATGTAATTCATAGATTGTGAATCTTTCCACTTGTAACATATGTCCTATCTCAAGTGGATTGTAGATATACTTCCTAGAATGTAAGATTAATATTTGTATCTAGACTTAAGCAAAATATTGTATATAAGAAAACATAATAAAGAAACCAGGCAGTTGCCCGTAGTTGCCCACGAGAACTCGACAGAGTTATTAATTTGCCTGTCTTTTAGACTCGAAAGACCATGAACATTTGGGTGTCCAACCAAGTGAGAAGCACATCACTGTATATAAGGTTTTATGAGCCACTTAAACTTAAATAGGGAAAATGCATTCATTTAATGAAAAACTTAATTAACTGGTCAAATGAATACCTGCGTGATCGCTGTTGTACTTAGTGATATATAAATAGATCAGGATCGCGGCTGATCCAAAGCTGAAGGAGTAGAAGGAGTTGATCGGAAAAAAAGGTATCAACAATTAAGGTGATATAACGTTTGGGCCCGCTGACGAAACAAAAGTATTTCCGTAGCGCACAGGATCGGTGTTGATCGTAGCGAAGTACATTAGCGTAGGGTATTAACGCGGCGCAGTGTATAAGCGAATATATGTATAAGCGAAATTAGCGATGCGTGTATGGCGAATGTGTCGAACGAATTGTTTAGAACTATCCTGTTGTCTATCCTTTTTGTTTAGTGGGTAGGGGTACAGGTGTGGTGAGTTGTGTTGTAGCGTCATCAGCTGTGATGAATTGCGCTGTTGTATTAGGATGCTCCAGTTTTACCGGGTAGAGGGGGTGGATGCTAAACTCATTTAAACATACATATTATATATAACTCCTATTTGTAATTTTAGATGTATTTTTTTAGCAATGCATATGTACATTAATTTATGAATGCATTCGTAAAATGAGATATAAATGCATATACATATGTACATAAGTATATATTGCTTGTTTATGTCACATACATATGTACATATGTAAGTAGTTTTATCGAGAGCACCAAATGGTTTAAGCGTAACGGTGAATGAGATAACAAAAGTATTATAGCAGAAGCAGATCTATTTATATGCTTGTTCTTGCTAACATGCTTATATGTTAAAGGTAACAAACTGATAACCAAAATAATAACACTAACAGATATTCGGGTAACAAATACTTTTTGTTATCCATAACACATATGTAAGCTATGCGCTAACAAAATAATTTGTTACCCGTAACTTACTGTGAAGAGATTTGCTAACAAATGTATGTATTCTGTTAGAACGAGGCAGCATGCGATATTTGCCATTGGTTAGAGCGAGATAACCATTGAACATCAAATAGCTATGTCTTACTTTTTTCCCACTCATTGAACAAAAGTAACAAATATTTTAACGAATGCAAAAGTCAAAAATAACAATTCGCTTACACGTTTGCTAACAGCTACCCGTCTTGCAGGGATTCTACTGCAGAGCCGCTCAAAATAATGCGCAATTTTTCATGCCTATACTCGGAGTATAGGCAAGCAAATGCAGTCGAAGCATGTACGCTATGACGCTAATTCTGCCAGCGTCAAAAATACACTCGAAATACAGGAATTCAGTTTCGAATAAGCATGTAGAGGACTTAATGAGAATCAAAACTTACGATCTTGAAGTCGATATGGAAAAAATCATGGAAAGTTAAAAAAAATTAACTTAAAATTATTGTTGTTCTTAATTGCTTTTTTAATCAAAAACCATAATTTTTTATTTTTTTCTAAATTTTTAATAACAAAATAACCAAATAGCACGATTTCACTCAGTGTACTAAGCAAGCGCGCGCACACAATCATACGCTGGCAGATATCAAATGTGTGATTGTATGCGTTGGTAAATAAATTGCGTATTATTTTGAGCGGCTCTTTCTACTGTCAAATCTACTGTCGTTAGCAAATATAAGAATATATTGAAGTTAGCGCGAACGACAACTGTCGGCCTGCAGTCGTGTAGTCGTGTAGCTGTCAAAATAACAGTGTCCGTAAGAACGTGTGTATTTTAATATTTGACAAATGTCGTTTGCCGTCTGTCGCTAGCATTATGTTCAGCACTTCAAAAACGCTACTCCCTTCCTTCCTTATCGAACAAAATGTGTGAACAGTTGAGCCCGTGATAAAAACGCAAAAATCAGCCATCTTTGTTTGTTTTCATTTCAACAATGTTGCCATTGCCCAATACACATATGTATATAGTTTTGAGCACGTCTATGTTTTCAATTACAATTTTTTACAATATGAAATATCAAAACTGAAAACAAACTATAAAAATAATTTATATATTTATAAATGTTGTAATATATTAGCCACTAATGTATTAAAGAGATATAACTGTACTTTAAACTGAAGCCAACTCTCTCAGCTATATTTATGAATTCCTTTTGTATCAATTGTCAGTCGCAAATAAATGTTCAAGGAAATAAGATGTGCTGCTGTGCTCTGTTTTATTCAGTTCCTCTAAACCGGCTGCGAATCAGACCTAAAATTACCTCCTTTCTACAGGTTATGGGCCCAGGCCACACAAAAGAGGAACTGAAGTGATTAAGTGAAAAATAAAAGGAAAATATAAAACTATTAAGTGGTTAAGTGAAAAAATCAAAAAGGAAAAAAATATCAATAATGAGTGGTAGTGGTTTAAACGCCATCGAAAAGCTCGATGATGCCAATTATGTATCGTGGTCAATCCATATGAAGAGTGTACTGGTTCACTCAGAGTTGTGGGCAGTGGTTAGCGGAAAGCTAACAAAAAGCGAAAATTCAACGGTGGAAGAAGTGTCGGCATTTGATTCAAAAGACGAGAAGGCGTTGGCGAGCATATTGTTGTGCATCAAAGCATCACAAGTTAGCCACGTGAGACATTGTCTGACAGCAGCAGCAGCATGGAATAAATTGAAGGAGATTCATCAACCTAGTGGCCCTGCAAGAAAAGTGACACTGTAGCGACGGTAGCAGCAGCGCAGAAGTTCAACCGTCAAGAAATAGCGAAAAAAAGGCAACGAAGAAGATGTTACAATTGCGGAAGATTTGGGCATTTTGCTGCACACTGTAGAGAACCGCGAAAAGAGCAACGAGTAGACTAAAAATGAACACATTAACAAAAAACTTTGATTGTGTAACGTGCGCTAAAAGTAAAATTTGTGTAAAACCGTTTGCTCACGCTTCTCAAAATCGTTCTGACGAAGTATTGCAAATTGTGCACTCAGATGTATGTGGGCCAATGAATAAAAACTCAATTGGTGGCTTCAAATACTTTGTGACATTTATTGATGACGCGATACGTGAGTGTATATTTTTTAAAATCAAAAAGTGAAGTTTTTGCAACAATAAAGAAATGAGTGAAAAACAGACTGATAAGAAAATAAAAATATTGAGAAGCGATAATGGTAGGGAATACCTAAGTGATGAGTTCGAAAAATATTTGCGTGAACATGGTATTCGGCGGCAATTGACAGTGCCGCATACACCACAACAAAATGGTGTGGCAGAGCGTGCCAACCGTACGTTGGTTGAGATGGCACGCGTATGATTGTGCATAGTGGGCAAGATGAGTCTTTTTGGGCAGAGGCAGTGTCAGCAGCGGCATATCTCCGCAATATAGCTGCAACAAAAACACTCATCGATAAAACGCCATATGAAAAGTTTGTTGGTAAGAAACCAAGTGTTGCACATTTAACAGTATTTGGTTCGCTGGCGGTTGCCTTAAATAAAACAATTTCAAAAAAGTTTCGTGCAAAGGGAAAAGAAATGATAATGGTTGGTTATTCAGATACGGCTAAAGCGTATAGATTTATGGATCCAGATACACGTTAGGTGATAGTGAGCAGAGACGTTATATTTTTAGAAGATAAATATATAGGCAGTAATGAAACCAGTCATGACATTGTTGAGTTTGATGTTGGGGAAATTTTGCCAGATGCAGACGAAGCGAGCAGCAGTAATGAAATGGGCGAAGATGAGCAAAGCGAAGATAACGTTGAAGTAAGTAGCAATAAGGAGTCAATAACGTATGGTCGAGGTAGACCTAGAGTAGTTCGCAGTGGTAATCGTGGCCGTCCTCGAAAAGAGCGACATGCATTGAATTTCACCAAAAACATCGACGTCAAGATCCCACAATCAGTGAATGAGGCGCTTAATAATGGCTACGCGAATCATTGGCGGGCATCTATGCAGAAGGAGTACGATGCATTGATCGAGAACAAAACTTGGTCATTAGTAGAGTTACCATCAAACGAGAAGGCAATCAATTGCAAGTGGGTTTTCAATATCAAGCGGAACGCAGATGGCAGTGTTGAGCGATTCAAGAGTCGTTTAGTGGCGAAAGGTTGTAATCAACAGTATGGTATAAATTTCAACGAAACGTTTTCTCCAGTTGTAAGGTATGCGACAGTGCGTATGTTGTTGGCAATAGCATGCGAATATAAGCTACATTTGCATCAAATGGACGTATCAACGGCTTATTTAAATAGCTATTTGCACGAAGAAGTCTACACGAAGCAACCTGAAGGCTTTATAGATAAGAAGTTTCCTCAGCGGGTTTTAAAATTAAATAAAGCCCTGTATGGTCTAAAACAAAGCGGCCGTGAGTGGAACATGAAGCTTGATGAAGTCCTGAAGTCATTCGGGTTTACACCGTGCACCAGTGATCCTTGTGTTTACACACGAAATGTTAATGGTAACTACATATAATATAATCATGGTCTATGTTGATGATTTAATTATAGGTTGCTCGAAGTTGGATAATGTTGTTACGATTAAAGAGCAAATTTCTAGCGTGTTTGACGTAGTGGATGGCGGTCCGCTCAGGTATTTCCTTGGCATGGAAATTGAGCGCGAAGGTGAGACGGGAGCGATCTAGATATGTCAGAAAAAATACATCACCGAACTGCTGTCTCAGTATAAGATGCAAGATTGCAAGGCTGCAGTTACTCCGTTGGTTGCTGGTTTTCAAGTCAGCTGTAATAGTTCAGACTGCAGGCGCGTAAATTCAAACAATTACCAGTCACTGATCGGAAGTTTAATGTACCTGGCTGTATCCATAAGACCAGACATCCTGCACTCTGTATGTAAGTTATCACAGCGAAATATAGAACCGCATTCTGAGCACGAGGCTGGTGCAAAACATATTTTGCGTTATCTAAAAGGGACAATCGATTTGAAACTCCACTACAAGTGGACGGGTGAAGCAATTAAGTGCTATGTTGATGCCGATTGGGGTTCCGATGCAGGCGACAGGAAGTCATACACCGGCAGTGCATTTATAGCAGCAGGCAGCGTTTTTTCGTGGGAATCAAAGAAGCAAAGTGTTGTAGCGTTAAGCAGCATTGAGGTAGAATATATTGCTTTGTCAACAGCGGCAAAAGAAGCGGCCTACGTTCGAAAATTAACAAATGAAATGGGCTTTCGAGTCATTGAGCCTACTGTTATCAATAGCGATAATCAGGGTGCCATGCATTTAGTTAAGAATCCAGTTTAACATGCTAGGAGTAAACATATTGATTTAAAGTATCATCATATTCGAGATATGTATAAAAACAATGAAATTAATTTGAATTATATTTGTACAGAAGAAATGTTTTCAGATATCTTTACAAAGAATTTGCAAAAAACTAAGCATTGTAAATTTCGAAATAATATGGGTTTATATTAAATTAATTAAATGAAATATTATATATAGAGAAGGAGTGTTGTAATATATTAGCCACTAATGTATTAAAGAGAGCTATATATAATATTTGTTATAACTGTACTTTAAACTGAAGCCAACTCTCTCAGCTATATTTATGAACTCCTTTTGTATCAATTGTCATTCTCAAATAAATGTTCAAGGAAATAAGACGTGCTGCTGTGCTCTGCTTTATTCAGTTCCTCTAAATCGGCTGCGAATCAGACTTAAAATTACCTACTTTTCTACAATAAATAATAGCATTCGACTCTGATTTTGAGTTATTTTAAGAAAATTTCAAACATATTGAAACAGATTGAACAGATTGAATTATAAAAGTTGATAATTACTACGGTATATCGTTATTGGCAACCCTGCGTTATGGGAGAGCAATCAGCTGACACGTTTCTGCGACAAAAATCAAAATGCCGTGAATTCTCACGGCATCCTACGTCAAAGAGAGAAGGGAGTAGCGTTTTTCGCTGTTCACTTGCATTGCGCGCCCATAAGATAGGTCGTATCAGCTGACACGGGCCACGATTCTATGTTTGCCACTGTTTCTGCTATAAGGATCTGCGATAGTGTATTAAAAGGGAGCAATCAGCGCTAATTGAACCCATGTGTGCAGTACTCCTATCAACCAACCTACCGACACACTAGCCGATATTTAATATTTGGTACCTAGGAGCTTGAACAGTTTTGATTTGAACAATTTTTGGGTGATAACTGTAAAGCCATTATTCGTACTTAGTTTTATCTTGTTATAGTATGTATAGATTGCTTGTTGATTTGTGTAATGGGAAGTGAAAGAATCAAATGAAACTTAAAATTGAATTATATGGGCAATTTGAGATGATTCAAGCAATTGTTATATAATATGAAAAAAACTATTTTACCTACTCTGGATCAACATGTTGCAAGATTATAAAACAATAAGTACTTGTATGTATTTTTAATTTTGAACAAATAACAACTAATATAACAAATTAAATAGATACTTATAAATGTTCAACAAAGAGAAAATTTAGTTCTCACTCAATTTTAAAGGTCACATTCAATCGTTGGTATTTGCTTCATTCACACATGCGCCTGTAAAACAATGAAAATTAAGTAACATGCAAAACTGAAATGTATTTAATGAAATGTTTTATGATGCAACTCTTTAATGCGCTCTTATTAGAATAAGTTGAGTATCCCTTTAAGACCCATTCACATACATACATATGTGTGTACATACATACATATGTACTATACATGCTTTCCTGGCTTTGCGTGACAGGTCATACCGAAATAGGGCGTGATTGTGGCACGCTTTGCTTTCAGTGTTTCTCTCTAATAAAAATGGCTTGGAAAACCGTTAAAAGATTAGAGTTGCCCAATATTTTGTTTGGCTTCGAAACGAAAACTTTTTAAGTAAACGCACTAATATAAAAGCGTACATACATCGAACTTTTTTATCAAAACAAATGTCTGATATAAAAAGTGTTATAAAAATTAGCTCAAAAGATTTTGTGATTTTTCATGCAGTTCTTCCGCCCCCTAGCGGGTATTTTTCTTTCCGCTTATGGATTCGATTTTCGCGCCCTTTAGCGTGTATTTAATGTTTTTCATAGGGTTTTCGCGTCATCTAGCGCGTATTTTTTTAGTGCAAAATACTTTAATTTGGTGTGGTACAATGCTAGGGGTAGAAAACTTCCAAAGCTTAAAGCAGAGAATGGAGCTCGACTATCTGGAAACATTCTTAACGAAATTTGGATGTATCCAGAGAACGTAAAACAATAGCAGAGAACGTTTATCATAGAGAATGTTCACGTTTCAAATATCGTAACTTTTCGAAAGCGTACTCGGCAGAGATGGAAGAATCTCATCACAGACAAATTATAAGCGTGTTTCACCACGAAAATAGCAGAATTGAGCATTTTCAGTGTAAAATGAGAAAAATAATGCTAATTCCAATGTAAACAAATTTATGCCTACAGAGTCGCATATTTACTATGCGCAAATGACTTTGCATATAATTCATATATAGATGATCGGTACACATATATTTGATATCAAAGCACATGAGTATGTATATGCACATGAGCATGTAATCAAATATGACAGACTATACGCATAATGTTTGTAAATTTGTCTACATGCAACATACGTATGTATGCAAATTTGTACACTCAATGCTTCATGCGAAATTTCCGTTGACACGGACAACCAATGGCGAAGGTCACATTTTGTCAAAGAGTCAATGTGTCGACGGACCGGCGGACCGACGCGGCGACAATGCGTCACAACATTGTGTTGTTGGTAGAAAATCCGAGCTATGCCGAAGAAATAAGTGAACGAGCGCCGATTGTCATGGCTTCCCTTGCCGTTCTAACAGTTTCTCCAACAAATATGTATGTTTCTGTATGAGCTTGCATACGTATCGACGCAGATTTTTGCAAGCCGCGATAAAATATTTTAGAAAAGTTTTTACATTCCTTGCCAAATACAGCCAATCCCGGTTATATGCCACAATCAAAAATACAAATTTTTGTGGTTTGTTAAAAATAAAAATATAATACATATGTCACATAAGCTAGTGCGGATACTTAAGCGAGTGGTACTTAAAACAATAATTTCTATGTTTTTGAAAAAACAAACCGTGAGATGCAGCAAGATATAGGCAGTTAAGAGGGATGATTTTCATTTAAGCGGAGCACTACTTAACCTGCAATCACTGTACACATAAATCAGAGGAATATTGAATATTTTCTTTGATACATTTCTTGACTTAAAAATCGACAAATAAACTATGTTGTCAATTTTATTCTAATATATTTGAATACTTATATTTGCGGTGTTGCGCTTGCGTTCATGGATGAATATATTGTTGTTAGGTGTTTTTCTACAAATTTGGGCATCGACTATTTGGCTGCCATATTGACTTGTGACGCAGCTGATGCTATTTGAGACAATTGTTGCTTTTGTAGAACTTTGTTTGTAATTTTTGCGGATGACATATCTACATTGTATGCAAATCTGTATGAAAGTTTGTGTATGGGCCATTCCATCAATTGGCGACATGGTTTTGTACCCGTGGTTCTCCGATTTTAACCAAACTTTAGAATATTATAATATAGACCAGAAGAAGAATATCGACCTGAAAATTGAGTGAAAGAATTTTTGAAGTTATCCAATTTTATGTAAAAAAATCTCAGCTTTCTAATAAAAATATTTTCACAATCCAAAAAATTTTCAAAATCCAAAAAAAAACGTGTTTGCTTTTTTCCACCAACTTTTTTCAAAATTTTCCATTCGATTCCTCGTTCAATTTTACATAATAGTCAGTGTTCAAAAATATGGTACTCTGATCACATGTATAGCTATACGGCGGCAAAGTTTCAATTCTTAAACATGCAATGACCTTGAAAAAATTTTCACATTGAGAAAATTTTCTTGATCAGCTGAAGGAATGACGGCGTGGAAACGTTGTGCGCCTTTTATAGTCAAAGCTTTTGAAAATCGATCCTCAAGAAATTGCTTTTTGTTTTCATAAATATCTCTACTCAGAAAAATAATCGATTTTTTTTTTGAAGTTCGTGCCCACTCATACAAGTCTTGTGCTGTCAAAATTGGCTGCTGATTTTCTCTTTGAAGACTTGCTCTTGTTGCAAAGCGCTTTACACTCCTAGTTATTCCATCGCACGGCCCTTTTTCATGGGCAGTCGCAAAGAAGTGCCATTCAGCTTGAATTCGAAAGTCTGTGTAATGATGACGTAAATTCGCGAAAGCCTTTTTATTTTTGAATTGTTGTGGTGCTCCGTCAAAAAAGTAAAAGATTTTTTCAATGATTGCAGTTTTTTTTGTAATATTCAATCACTTTCTCCTGGAACATGTATACAGAAACAGAATCATGTTTCAAACAGTCTAAAATCCCAAAAAGACAGAAATGTTTCAAATCTCCATGTTCTTGATAATAAATTACTGTTGGAAATAGTGTAGCCTGATTGTTGTTCGAGTGAAAGGCTTCAGCAGCGAATGCATAATTTTCTGCAAAATCTTGTACTAGAAGTATTTTACCCGGACCCAAATTTTTTTTCAATTCAGGGAAATATTTACTTTGTTTTGAGGCCACAAAATCATGAAGTAAAAGTTTTCTCAGATCATTCATGAGGGTGTCAAGAAATTCGTCAGTTTCAGTTGTTACATTAAGAATGGTACAGCGATCCCTTGTTGTCCATTTTTTATATCGAATTTCATCAATGTCATTTTCTTCGCAGTACAAGTCAAGTTGTTCACGAACGACATTGATTTGCGCGCATGAAGTGCAGGTTCGATTATAGCACGATCCATCTGGATTCGAGGATAAAAATTTTTCCAATAGGTCTTTAAATAAAAGTTTTCCTTTGCTGATCCATGAGCTGTTCTTAAAACACTTGCTCATTTTTAATCCTATAACATAAAATACATAATATTATTTATTAATTGTCATTAGATGTCATAATAGTATTTTAACAAAAAAATATTCAAAAAAATTAAAGCCATGAAATTCATTTCAGGGGCAAATGTTCGTGTGATGTTATTTCTTTGTTCATTATTTATTTATTATGAACTAATTTATGTACCTATTCATTATTCATATTTTGACCAATCATTCATTCATTTTTTACGTTCGTTTATGTAGGTATTTATTCATTTAATTATAATTCTGAATGCTTTCTTAGTAGATAATACATTCGAACGACACTGATAAAGGTTTAAAAATTTGTTTCAAAAATCAAAAAAGTTCTTCAGCTCACCTTCCAACACCAACTTCACATTTTCAGGGATAGTGCACACGCATACAATATGGGTGCCATCTACTAAAACGCAGTGCTGGTGACGAAGTGAAGCATATTTTGAAAAACCTATTTTGACGTCTGGATATTTTTCTTTAAAATTCTCATAGAGTTCCGAAATATTCATCAAAACTAGTTTTTTGCCATTCTTCTGAATGACTGATTTACTGTCCCTCTTTCCAGGAAGTTGCTTTGAATTTGCCTCGCTCCCATAAAATTGAACTATCTTTTCTTCGATAGATTGGTCCAGAAATTTGGTCCAACTTTTTTCGTTATCCTTAAAGATGCATCAACATAATTATCATTTTGTATTTGTTTTGCTGTTTTTATTAGCCCATTTGTTGATCCCTCAAATTCTTGGCATATTTTACTGTACGACCAATCACTTGGTAAAAGACTCAAATGTTGGGCTTTTCGAAATCTGCAAGCATAGTTGTCGATTGAAACATGCTTGGTATATAAAATGACACGAAACACTCAAATAAGAGAGAGAACAATGATGTTATTGCAAAAACTTTTGATTTTACCCGTCTGATTCTGATTGTAAAGCCGTTCTAATATTCTGAATCATTTCAGAATAGTCCTGAATAACAATGTCCGCTTTCGAAGTAGAAACAACGTTAAAATTGTTTTCGAATTTCTTTTTTACCATTTTTTGCACTTTTTTAAGCTTATTTGACGTGTAAGAAGTTCTTTGTAACCTGTAATTATCAATATTTGGATTAAAATGTATTTTTCTGTAGAAAATAAGTGCACAGATTGTATCTATTGAGTCTTCGATTACGAAATTTCCATATTTTGAACCCTGACTACTAGGTTCATCCGAAGAATGTTGACTTTGAGATTGTTCTGTTGTTTGCGTTTTAATTAAAGGATTATATTTTATGGCTTCTTTGCGACATTTTGTACACAGTAAAGAATTCTCGTCAGCATTGCTAAATTTCCATAAATGGTCATTCGAAAACGGACGTAAATCATTGCCTGATTTAGAATCTAAAAAAACTCCTTTCATTGTTATTTCTTATGTTAAGACTCGGAATACATCTACGAGTAATTAAACGATACTAACGGGAGGCTGGCTTTTTGAACGGATTAGAACAAATTTTGGCTATGTACATTCATGTCCCCAATCCAAGTGTTAAACAAATTTTACAATACTTCAAATAATACAGATGTAATTATGCCGTCGAATTTTGGGATCACAATAGTGCTAATATCTATTCACATAACGGTAAGACCGGCAAAGTGTTTCATATTAAAAAGCAAACAATAACAAATCTTCAACACTTGCACAATGCACGAATAAAAGTGACAGCGAGTATATACAAGACTTTCCATTTCTTTCTGAACGCCATCTGCACGTATCTCATTGCACTGAACAGCTTCTAGAGTAGCCCTATAATTTAAGAGCACCGTTTATTGAAATAATAAATCGTACCAAGTACAAAGAATGAATGAAGACATAAAATGATATCAATATAAACTAACATCATATTTTTATGAATGAGAACACTGATTTCTTCATTAATTAAATTCTAAGAATACAGTTTACATATTTACCCCCTTCACACAACCTTCTAAGCAACAGACTGCGCCGTATAGCGACAACTTTGCATTTTTTTGCAGTTCATGTGATCTTCTTCTTCTTTACTGGTGTAAACACCGCTTACGCGATTATAGCCGAGTTAACAACAGCGCGCCAGTCGTTTCTTCTTTTCGCTACGTGGTGCCAATTGGATATCCCAAGCGAAGCCAGGTCCTTCTCCACTTGGTCCTTCCAACGGAGTGAAGGTCTTCCTCTTCCTCTGCTTCCCCCGGCGGGTACTGCGTCGAATACTTTCAGAGCTGGAGTGTTTTCGTCCATCCGGACAACATGACCTAGCCAGCGTAGCCGCTGTCTTTTAATTCGCTGAACTATGTCAATGTCGTCGTATATCTCGTACAGCTCATCGTTCCATCGAATGCGATATTCGCCGTGGCTAATGCGCAGAGGACCATAAATCTTTCGCAGAACCTTTCTCTCGAAAACTCGTTCATGTGATCAGAGTCCCATATTTTTGAACACTGATTCTTATGTAAAATTTAATGAGGAATCGAATGGAAAAGTCAATTTTGAAAAAAATTTGGTGGAAAGCACAAAAAATGTTTTTTTCCAAATTTTTTTTTTTGGATTTTGAAAAATTTTTTTACATAAAATTGGATAACTTCAAAATTTTTATCACTTAATTTTCAGGTCGTTAAAGAATAAAAGAAATAGTCAGTTTTATGTTTTATCGGCATTTGAATTTCGCGCCAAAAACAGTAGAGAACTTTGACCACTAAAAAGTTAACAAGCATTCTTCTTCTGGTCTATATTATGATATTCTGAAGTTTGGTAAAAATCGGAGAACTACGGCTACAAAACCATGTCGCCAATTGATGGAATGGCCCGTATGCATTATTTGTGTGGCAATGTCATATGCACATACTTATGTATTTATGTACATACATACATACATATGTATGTATGAGCAGCGCGCACGTGCTATTACTGATAAGTGATAATATGATTTGAATTCTCAAAAGCGAATATAAGTTTTGAATGATAAAATATACGATTTATGTATGTACATTTAAAACTATTGTAATATATTTCATTTTTAATAAATTACATATGTAATGAAGTATATACATGAGTGTGTATATATTAAATATATGAAATAATTCATATGAACCATTATATAAACCTACAAGTAACCAATCCTTCATTTTTCACTAACACATACGCAAAAATATACTACAATTTAGGCACTTGCTACGGGTTGCCCCTAAATATTCTACTACGAATTAGGCACTTGGTTCGGGTTGCCCCCAAGTATTCTGCTACTAATTAGTCACTTGGTACGGGTTGCCCCCAAATATTCTACTACTAAAACGTTCAAATGCCTCAAATCTGATATAGTGTGTTGCCGTGTTAGGTTTTAAAATTTATAACTTTAACAATATTTTTATTAAATATTCAAATATTTTTCGATTATTTAAATTCGTAAATATTAAATTTAATCAATTTTGTCCAAAATATTAATTATTGTATCAATATATTATTAAATGTTTCCAATTTTTTAAAAAAATTTTTATATAATATTTGTGTAAAACTATGTATTTCGTGCAACGGGGTAATGATAGGGACTGGATTATTGGGTTGGAGGATTACGGTGATGAAAATCGTACCTCTCGAGTAGCTTCTAGTGTTTTAACACTTTTCGTCCAAGGTATTGGTGGAGAAACTTGGACCCACCCTTTAGCATATTTTTTTGTGCACAAAGCTTGCAAAGGAGATATAATGAAAAAATATATATTCGAAGCCATAGGTCAACTCCAGGGTATTGGATTGCGTCCCTGCCAAATAGTTAGCGACCAAGGGTCAAATTTTGTTAATTTTGCTAGGTTATTAGGAGTATGTAAAGAAAGGCCCTATTTCGAAGTGAATGACTCGGAAGTCATTTACTTCTTTGATTCTCCTCACCTTTTAAAAAGTACACGAAACTGCTTAGAAAATAAAAAAAATAAAGTCGTTGTAAATGGGCGTCCAGTTGAATGGTCGGATATCGTTCATATACATATATGAAAATGGTACTCCAAACGACATTAGTTGCACCCATAAATTGACCTCGGCACACATAGCCCCTAAACCCTTTCAAAAAATGAGCGTGCAATTAGCTTCTCAAGTTTTTAGTCATTCTGTTGCAAGTGCTATGTTCGCCATTTATAGCTCCGGGAAACTTAATACTTCTAAGTCTCCATCTTTTATTAACACAGCCGAGTTTGTCCTTTTTTTTTTGATAAATTATTCAATATTTTTAATGGTAATGTCTTTGGAGCAGTAGGGAATTTTAAAGAACCCTTTTCGGCAACTGTGGACGAATTAAAATTTCTTAAAGAAGTCGAGGAGTTTCTTAACTACATAAAAATGTACGATTCTTTCGGTCACGAAATAACAAACACTTTCAGCTTTATAAAAGTTTGGCTTCTAAATATAAGTAGCTTAAGACGTTTGTGGCGTTTCTGGTCACATTAGGGATTCACACATTTAGTGACTAGAAAACTGACTCAGGATAGACTGGAAAATTTTTTCGGACATATACGCAGAGGGGGGGGATTTGATGTGAGAACAACTCCGCAGCGTTTCTCATATCTTTTCAGACAAGCCTGGGGCATAGGATATATCCGTTGTGTAAATAAAGGTTTTTACTTCTGTTGCCAAAAATGTGCAAACAAAGTACTAATCACTTTTCCGATGGTTAAATAAAAATGCGTATTTAAAGTGTACAATAGTTTATTTAGAACGTTTATTTAGAACCCAGAAACTACTACTAGAACTAGAAAAATACAATGTTCCATTTGAAATCCGAACACACGTATACGGAGCGGGGAGGATGTCAACCGGACCGCTGAGTGATCGGAGGAGGCGATGTTTTAATAATCCCAGGGAAAATATAAAACCGAAAGCAATGTTTACGCGGCGCAATGGTAAATCGAACCCAAATGTGCAAACTGTATGTGACGAATGTTTAGAACGAATTGTGATGGTCGGCTTATGTAGATCGAATCGTGCGCTTTCCCTTCTGCCCATCCTTTCTGGTGAGTGGTTTGATTGATGTGGTGAGTTGTATTATAATGTCGTTAGCTGTGGTGAACTAAGCTTTCTTATTAGTGTGCGCCCGTTTTTCCGGGTAGAGTGGGCGGATGCTTAACTCATTTAAACATCCTGGGCCCCCTAGGCGAATATTTTGCCTAGTATTGCGTATGTACATATATGCTATTGCATGTATTTCGGCGTACTGCTGGTAGAGTTGCCGAGTGCGCAGAATACATGCTGTAAATCGGAAAAATGTCTTTGGTTTTAATAGCCAATTGTATTTTGTGTAATATTGCTGCTTGAGGTAATAATTGATTTTGCGTGCTTTGACGACTTATTGTGTTACTATACCAAAAACGTTGTTTGCTTTTATTAATTTATATCGGTTTGGCATACCGGTAGTTTATTATATGCCTTTTCTGTATTATCGGCAATGTTTGGACTTTATTTATTCTCGCCTTATGAAGGATAGTAACTCCACGCCTGGTCAGATATGGCCAGAATGGGTACTCCTTAGCCCTGGAGTTAGGACTGTGGCATTAGAGGGGTCTTGCGAGAGAATGACCGTGAATGGAGAACGGCTTCGATTCATAAAGTACAAAATTCTTCTTAACTAAGTTAATGCTTTGTATAACTGATTCACATAACCCACCCAAATAAGGAGCGATAAGAGCGACCTTAGCTTTGTAAGAGTAGGTGCGTCATGTATCGCATTAGGGGTATGGTGATCCCTTAACTTGCTTTTAAGATTTTATTTGTTTTTGAAAATTTAAGCCTCCCTTTTTTTTGAGATAATTTTGTTATGTTTTAGTGCCTATACACTAATTTGGCATTGTGTTTTTTTAATCAGGATTTATGTATCATTATTGGCGAAAGCCATCCTGCGGGGTCGAAAGGTTACGAACATATATTTGTGTTTTTAAATGAGGTTGTCCGAGGGAATCTGACCTTGCTTTTTCTACCTTTATGTGGGGTATTGGATAATTGTGGCTCTAGTGGTAGTCGTACAACGTACCGGCCATTATTTGATCGAGTAGTTGAGACTTTAGAGAAGTGCTCACAATACTGATCTTTGTTTGTTATTGGAAGTTTCCTTAACTTTTGTAATTTCCTTAATTGTGAATTAAGGTATTTATTTGTATTGTACTCAACTTGAGTTGGTATGGTTGTAACTAGTTCGGTAACTAGTCCACTTTGTGTTTCGCTGTGCAGCGTTTGAACTTTTTGTGCCTTTGAGCAACATGTTGGCTCTTGGCAATTTTTAGTATTTGGGCTTTCGTGATTTGCTTTTGCAATTGAACCCGTGATTAATTTTGTAAATGCGCTTTTTTGGAGAGAGGTCGGATATCTGCTGTAATGAAGCGTTGTATGATGTCTTTTCTGACAATATAAGCAGTTAAATTTGCTTTTGCAATTTTTAAAATTATGTGTATGGGACAAGCAGTTTGTACAGAGTCTTTTTGATCTGACAAAGTTGTTCCTTTCGTTAATGTTTAATTTTTTAAACTTCTCGCAAGTTTTAAGTTTATGCCCTCTAGTGCATAGTTCGCATGACATATGTTTTCTCTGTTCGGATGTGAACGCTTGTATTTTGTTAAAAATTATGTTTGATTTGTTTTTGCTTCTAGCTTGGGGTCTATTTAAGCTTTTATTTTGGTCGTGTATAATGTTCTTTTTCTTGATTATTTTTTCTTCTAACCTTTCCGCAATTTCATATTGGGTGGTGAGAAAATCTTTCATTTGTTGCCACGTTGGGCACTTTTTTCGTGATGAGAGCGATTGCTCCCATAGAAGTAACGACTTTTCTGGTAATGCGGCGGTGCAAATGTTTACCAGAATTGGGTCCCAGCTGTCTGTGGGAATATTAAGTGTCGATAGAACGGACAAACAATTTGAAACAGTGGATTCTAGGTTGATGAATTCTACACTTGTTCCTTTCTTAATTTTTGGCAAGTTTAATAGTGTCGTTACTTGATTATCGACCAGTATTCTTTTGTTTTCGTAACGTGCTTTTAGAGCTTCCCAAGCAAAATTGAAATTTTCGTCATTGAGAGCGAACTGTTTTACTATTTCGCCTGCTTGACCTTTAGTTTTGTATCTGAGGTGATACAATTTTTGCGCTTGTGACAATTGAGGATGGTTTATGTACACGGCCATGAACATGTCCCGGAAGGACGGCCATTCTTCATAACCTCCGTAAAAAGTTTCTGTGTCACAAGCGGGCAACTCGAGTTGGATGCCTGAACTTGCCTTCTGACTGTATTCTTGTGGCAGCTCTACTCTACTGTGGGGAGTAGGTGCGATTGCTTTAATGAGCTTTAATTGATCGGAGATCATAGCTTTCGTTTCTTCATATTGGTCCAAGCAGTTTTCGTAAATATCGTAAGCCGATGATTTAAAATTTTGTGTATCTGAATCGTTAGAATCTAGAATGGCGTCATGAGCCACTTGGAGCCGAGTCCAAAAGTTTTCAAGATTTTGAATTTTGATTTCTAATAACGATTCAGAGTTTTCATTAATCGGCAAAGAGGCAAATCTAGTGCAGTATCTTAATAAACTGTCACTTTGTGAAATGAATTTAACAACCTGTTTTGAGCGTGTAGCTCCTGCAGGTGTATTTTGATTTGTGTCGTTATGAACCATTTTTGCAAAATAATATTATTTAGTTATATTTAGTTCGAAAATATATTTGAATTGTTAATTGGTATTCAAAACAGCGCTTTTTATTAATTAAAATGTTTGATGTCCGAATTATTTATTTTTAGGTACACCCTAATAATTGGCTTGTATGTACTTGTTTTTGTGCAATTGAGAGCTCGTCGTAGAGATCAATATGCTTTGTACATAAGTATGCACGAATTGTTTGTGCTTATGATTATGCTTCTGTTCTTAAGCAATTGAGAGCTCGTTAGAGAGCTTTTTGTATGCAATTCGCTTTTTGTATGCAATCCTGCTTGTTTTTGGTTGCCGAAGAACAAGAGGTATTGCCGGATAATTGCCAATGTGGACTTTGAACATGTACTAATGTTTATGTGTTAATATCTATTTTATATAGTTTTTACAATTTGCGTATGTTTTGTTGAACCTTTTTTTTTGGTTTTTGTTTTTATCTTTTAAGAGAGAGAGGTATTCGAAAAAGTTATTTTCTTTCATGTACATACATATATATTCATATGTAAGTAAATATCCACTTTTACATAGTATCTATTAGAACTCTCGTCTAAAATGCATTATAGATATGTATGTAGATGAATATAATCATACATATATACTATATGTTGCGCTTGGCAATTATGCGTATGTACATAAGTTTGTTATATGTATAATGAAATATTATATATAATGAGTATATGTTTCCCCTAAGTAGTTATGTATATAAGCATATATATATGTAGATATACATATGTAGCTATTTTAATTTTGTTTGTGTTTTTGTGTTCTATTTGATGTTTTCATAAATATTGCTTTTTACTAAATTCATATATGCATATTACAAATTACTGAAAAACGGATTGAATACGCTCACTTTATTCCATCAGGGGCTTTTTATGTACATATGTAATAATGCTGCCTTCTGCGTTTGTCTCTCTTTCTCTGCTCCAGCTACCTCCTTGTTGTTTTCTCGTGCAATTGTCCCTCGTTGGCGTATGCAGGTCTTTGCGATGTTCAGCTTTGTTGTGTTGCTCCCGTTTTAAATTGTTGGTTTTATTTTATATAGTTTTAGATTCGCGCCCGTTTTATTTATTTCTTTTAATTTTTCTTTAACGCGCCCGATTGTGTGGATTTTTGTTTTATGTTTATTATTTGTGTTTTATTGTGTTTTCGCGCGATTTCGATTTTCCTTTCTTTGGTTACATTTCGCGCTCGTATGTATGTTTATTGTTTTTATTTTTGTTGTATATATGGCTGTTGTTTGTGCTTTAAATAATTTAAACCCCTCAATTTGTTAGGGTATTCCAGCTCTTTTGATAAGGTTTTTGTTTTATTTTTTGTTTTTGTTCGTTTCTGCACTTTGCATCACTTCACTTTGGTACTGAAATGTTTTTTTTTGTTTTTGTCACTTTGTTTTTTTTTTTGTGTTTGTTGTTTTCCTGCTTAGGTCACTGCACTTATGTGTATAGTTTACTTCCACTGTTTTTTTTTATAATTTTTGTTTTTGTTGGTTCGCACTTTAAATATGTGTCAATCTTTTCTTTTGTTTAATTAGGAACCATATTTCCTGCACTCTTGTTTTTAGATATGTATATGTATGTACATATGTGTATATACGGAAATGCACCTTTTTTATTTTTTTCTTTTGCGTCTCCACTTTAGTTAAGTAACATATGTACATAAATATGTGTTGTCTTTTTTGTTGTGACACTGCACTGCTATGGTTTTTGGTTTTTTGTACTTTAATTCTTTTCGATGTTCTCAATGTTATAATATGCATTCCCCACGCATACATATTTTATGTGGATGCTAGTTTATAGTGCCTGTCTTTGAGGCTCGAAGGACCATTTTTACTTCTGTTGCCAAAAATGTGCAAACAAAGTACTAATCACTTTTCCGATGGTTAAATAAAAATGCGTATTTAAAGTGTACAATAGTTTATTTAGAACGTTTATTTAGAACCCAGAAACTACTACTAGAACTAGAAAAATACAATGTTCCATTTGAAATCCGAACACACGTATACGGAGCGGGGAGGATGTCAACCGGACCGCTGAGGGATCGGAGGAGGCGATGTTTTAATAATCCCAGGGAAAATATAAAACCGAAAGCAATGTTTACGCGGCGCAATGGTAAATCGAACCCAAATGTGCAAACTGTATGTGACGAATGTTTAGAACGAATTGTGATGGTCGGCTTATGTAGATCGAATCGTGCGCTTTCCCTTCTGCCCATCCTTTCTGGTGAGTGGTTTGATTGATGTGGTGAGTTGTATTATAATGTCGTTAGCTGTGGTGAACTAAGCTTTCTTATTAGTGTGCGCCCGTTTTTCCGGGTAGAGTGGGCGGATGCTTAACTCATTTAAACAAAAGGGAACTGCGAACTCTTGCCAGTTGACCAGTGTGAGTCATTTTCTAATAGCTCCCTCGAAAGCGCCTGCAACGACGCTTTGGTTCAAAATATCTCTTGGCAAACTTTTCAAAGTTTACCAAGACCTACCAATTCTACCTCATTTCAAAATATACAAATCGAGGTAAATGTGGACGTAGATGAAAGTAGCTTTCTACATAAAAATGCTTTTGTGTATTTTTGCGGTTATTTGTACTATAAATATTTTAAACAACATGGTGGTATTACTGAAGAAGATTTTTTCTTCACTTCAGAAAAGCAATATAGTAATTGCCAAATAGTAAAACCACCCCTTGAATTTATAGATTTTCTATCAAAAATCGAAGATATTTATACAAATATTATTTGAAAGAATGGTTAACGTAGAACCGTACTATTGTTGTGAAAATTGTAATTCTGATATTATAAAATGTCTATTCATTAGAATTAGAACATATTTCCTAGTAAATGCTTTTAATAAAAAAGTAAAACAAAGTGACAAAACAAATAGTAATCACGTCCGTTTGTCTGTTTATATGAGTCGGAATTTATTTGTATATATGTATGTCTGTCAGTCTGAATTATTTTATATTTGTAAAAAGGTTATTTTTCGAAGGCCGCATTTCCATAGTTACCTTGATCTTTGATTTTGAAATGAGAATTTTAGCGATTAGGTTTGTACGCTTATTATCTATGTATCTTTTTTTTTGTTTTTTAAGTGTTTTCGTGTACCAGGTATAGGACCCTTCTTTCCACCACTATTCCTTTGATTGGGTTTTTAATAAGTATTTCGCTGTGGGTGATTTAGAATATTTTGTAAATATTATTTATTACTTAGTAGATTGTTTTGAATATTCTTGTTGTTGTTCCTGAATTGTACCTGATTTTTTATATTAATTTTTGTTTTTGTTAAAATTAACACAAGTTGATTGTTTTGACTTGTATTGTTAATGTATGCATACAATTGAATTGTACCCGATTTTTTATATTTATTTTATTTTTTATTTAAATAATTACAAGTTGATTGTTTTGACTTGTATTGTTAATGTATACATACAATGGAATTGTACCTGATTTTTTTATATTTATTTTGGTTTTTGTTAAATAGTTTCTAGTTGATTGTTTTGACATATATTTTCAATGTTATATTTTTTATAATAAGTAGATTGTAAACTGTATATATAAAAAGGGTGAAAATAGGCCTCCTGGGGAACAGAACACCCAAAAAAGATCGGTAACGCGCCTGCATTGTAACCTCAGAGGTGGTGAGGAAGAGCAATAAATATCCAATAAACTTTTGTTTCAAAAATATTCTTGAAAGTTTTCATTAATGTTTTCCGTTACAAATATTTTTTCACAAAAAAGTTGATCGACTACATTTTTTTAATTACATCTCTGTGCCTAAAAAATGCAGATTTCGATCAGGTGATCTCAGCTGTGAAAAATTCTTGGAAAACAGCTGATTCTTTGGTTACTTGTAGGTTTACACAATGATATGAACCTTCTCAATGATAAACGTTCTCTGTCTACAACAAACGTTCTCTGAGAAAACGATACGATATCATCAATTTCACAAAATAATTCCCTAAAGCTCCTTAGTTAAGCTTAGTACGCAGCTCTCAAGAAACGTAAAAACTTCATATAAAAAAACGCTTAAGAAACGGTCCAGAAACGTTCCTGCGATAAAGTTACTTGTGCTAGTACGCAGCTCTTAAGAAAGCTAGTACTAATTTTTAATACTTTTTTTCAATAAAATGTGAATATGGCAAACCTGGTTTTGCAAAGAAACATCAAATCAACAATTGTTTCTTGCAGGAAATTCGAAGTAATCGTCAAATTCATCCTAAATTAGTTGAAATCATTATTATAAAGTATGTTCCATTTTGAAATGTTGTATAAAACCAACCAATCATCAACAACATTCCTTAAATCTCAATGAAAATATTTGTGTTACCATACACATACATACATACATACATACGCACAAAGTTTGTTTACTTTGTTTATTCTCTCTTGCTCTTTTGATGTGGATCATTCACAATGCGTAACCAGCTGTCAAACTTACTTGAGAAATAATGTATTTTTGTTCTTGAGCAATTACTTAAGAGCTGCGTACCAACCTTTAGCTTAGTCCCTCATATGAGAGAAGGTTTTATCCGCGCCCACGTTCCGGATGTGTTCAAAGTGAATTTTTGGCTTAGATTTATTAATTTTTTATACATTAATAAAAATTGTGTAGAAATTCATAATTCGAATTATACCCAGCGAAATAAAAAAACGGCACTCAAAATATTTTGTAATTTCGATGTTTTAAATTAAAAATTTCTTATAATTTCCTGATGATTTTATTTGATGTCCTAAATTTAATTTTAAAATTTTATGCAGTTTATTTTAATAATGATTGCATGAAAATGTTAAGTACAACATTTAACGAATAAAGCTTAGTACGCAGCTCTCAAGAAACGTAAAAATTTCTACAAAAACGCTTAAGAAACGGTCAAGAAACTTTCCTGTGATAAATTTACTAGTGCTAGTACGCAGCTCTCAAGAAATCTAGTACTAATTTTTAATAATTTTTTTCAATAAAATGTGAATATGGCAAACCTGGTTTTGCGAAGAAACATCAAATCAACAATTGTTTCTTGAAGGAAATTCGAAGTAAATTAGTTGAAATCATTATTATGAAATATATTCCATTTTGAAATGTTGTATAAAACCTACCAATCATCAACAACATTCCTTAAATTTCGATGAAAATATTTATGTTACCATACACATATGTACATACATACATATTACGCACAAAGATTATTTTCTTTGTTTATTTTCTCTTGTTCTTCTAATGTAGATCATTCACAATGCGTAACCAGTTGTCAAAATTGCTTGAGAAATAATGTATTTTTTTTCTTGAGCAATTACTTGAGAGCTGCGTAAAAGTGTTTAAAAAAAGGTACAAAAATTTATTAAAATTAAAAAAAAATGACATAAGATTGTTCAATTCGATTGTATTTTGAGTTATATCCACCATTTTTAAACACCTTTTCACATCTTCACTGCATACTGTCCACCAGTTCTTGACATTCCTTTGGGATTGACTACCAAGAATCCTCATTTCCTGCCCATAAATCATCAACATTTTTGAATTTTCTGTTTGGTATTTTGGTTTTAATATCATTCCATAAATTACTTCGCTTGGAATCTGCAATTGGCGCCACCTTGCGAAAAAAAGAAACGACTGGCACGCTGATGTTAACTCGGCTAAAGCGCGTAAACAATGTCCCTCATCTCTGCCGAGTACCCCTTCGAAAAGTTACGACATTTGAAATGTGAACCTTCTCTATGATAAAGGTTCGTTGTAGTGTCTACGCCAGTAAAGAAGAAGAATCACACGGGCGAATGCTTTGAAATTTTCGCTGTATATCTGGTATCTCACCTTCAGAATATTTATATAAAATAATTTTATTAAATTCATATGAGATATATATGATATATACATACATATGTACATAACTGTATATGTGTATGTATTGGATATATGAGGAAACATCAACCACAGACATCAACATTAGGGACATGTAGTTTGCACCAAGACTTAGACTGATTTCATTCACATTCAGGCGAGCTTTCATCAATATTAAAAATTGTCATTCCGACATCGATATCACTTTGTTCGCTAACTCCGTCGGTTTTGGGTACTTTAATGTTATATGTAAAAAAAAATCAGTTGAAAAGCATAATATAAAAATATTTAATGTAAAATTAAAGTATTTTCTTGTGCGGGAAGCCTCTTTTATTCCATTTGATGTATAAAGTTGAAGAGTGCGCGCAAATATTAAATTTTTGGCACTTTCCATCTTTTACAGTTTCAATAATCGCTATTTTTAATAAGCGACATAAAAAAACTTTATTAATTTACATGAGAATATCTATAGAAGTACGCAAAGAAATTTAAAAATATCGATTTCTTCAAAAATCATAGTCATTTGAATAGAAATATTAAATTTTTAGTCAATAATTTCGTAATCGCCTGCCCAAAAACATTTTTGAATCAGTCTTCAATTTCTCTACGTATTTCTATCCAAACCCCAATCCTAAAGACAAAGTCGATCGGATATAAATTCTCAAAATTATTTGTCTCGCCAAATGGAAAACAGTAGTTTTGAGAAAATCGCGTGTAAAGTTTAACACACATACATATGTATGCTTATAGCTGAAGCGAAGATGGTCTTAATAGACGGTTAAAGTGGCTAGAAAATTTTTTTGAAATTTCTGCAAATCAACTTCAACCTTATTTTTATAGCGCATAACATAAAGCATAGTTGCAATAAAGCCGATTTTGGTAATTTTGCAGAGGCCAACTTCGCAACGAAAACTTTTTAAGTGAACGCACTAATGCAAAAGTGTTATAAAAATTAGTTAATTAACATATTCTGATTTTTTAATGCAGTTCTCACGCCCTCTAGCGGGTATTTTTCTTAATGTTTATGGATTCACTTTTCGCGCCCTTTAGCGTGTATTTTCTTTAATGTTTTCCTGGAGTTTTCGCGTCATCTAGCGGGTATTTTTTAGTGCAAAGTACTTTGATTTGGTGTGGTAAAATGCTAGGCGTACAAATCTTCCAAAGCTTAAAACAGAGAATGGGGCTCGAATATCTGGTAACATCAGAGAACGTATATTTACAGAGAAGGTTCACGATTACGATAATTTAGGGATATTTCAATTTTGGGACATTTACTGTTTTGGATGAGCGTGTTTCACCACAGAAAATTATTAGCGTGTTTCACCACTTAACATCAGGGGAACGACAATAACAGAACTGAGCATTTTCAGTGTTAAATGAGAACAATACTGATAATTCCAATGTTAAGGAATGTACGCTTACAGATTCCCTTTTTTACTATGCGCAAACGATGCTGCATATAATTTATATATGTACATACATACATACATATGTATGTATATTTTCTATATATTTTATATCAAAGCACACAAGCATGTATGTACGTACAAATTGAACTATTTCATGATGAATTCCTTAAAATCTTTGGAAATATGTATATAATAAAGTCATACATGCATTATTACCTATGTATGTATGTAAATCTTTAATTAATGTACATAGGCTTGATAAGATATATATGTATGTACATACATATTTATTTACAGGTCAGGTCTTTAAAAGTTTTGATAATATGTTAAAAGACCAAGCGGTCGCACATATTCACGTATGTAATTATGTGTGTATGTAAACAAAAAGAAACATACGCATAATGTTTGTAAATTTGTCTACCCACAACTTTGTATGTAAATGTGTACACTTATTGCTTCATGCGAAATCTTCGTTTCACGGGCAACCAATGGCTGAAGGTTAAGTTTTTTCAAAGAGTCAATGTGTCGAAACTCAAAGAGTCACGCCCGGAACACATTGAGCGGGGCAGACTGCAAGCGACATCTGTGAAATATTAAAATATACACGTTCATATGGACACAGCTATGTAGTTGTGCAGCTGTCTAAATAACTGTGTCCTTAAGAATGTGTGTATTTCAATATCAGATTCAGATGGCGCTTGCAATCTGTCGCGTTCTATGTGTTCAGCACATCAATCAGTCGAAACACTGACGCGACGAGACGCGAAAGAAACTAACAAACGATCGCCGATTGTTACCGCTTCCCTTGCCGCTGTAACAGCTTTGCCTACAAACTAGCGTAAATATGTATGCATATGTATGAGCTTGCATACATATCGACGCAGATTTTTGCGAGTCACGGAAAAATATTTTAGACAAATATTATAAATCGACAACTCCTATGTTGCCACTTTTGTCACTTCTTTCTGTGAAAAAGCAACAGAAAGATGTTCATTTTATGATTTTTAGCTTTTGCCATCGTCGCGAAAAGACGCTTGTAGGCAAAGGCCTGCTCGGGGAGATGTAATGGTGTCTACTTTTATGAATGAAGCGAGGTCGCTTGTGGCATATGCCCCTGCGTTTATGAATGAAATCGTTTTTGTTGTAAAATTTACTACATTTGGGCTTCGCCAATTCGGCTGTGATATTGACTTGTGACGTTGCCGATGCTATATTAGACGATTGTTGTTTTTGTAGAACAATATTTGTACTTTTTGCGGGTGACATATCTACATGTGAACGCATATAAGTATGTATGATGCTATTTGAAACAATTCTTGTTTTTGTAAATCAATGTTTGTAGTTTTTGTGGGTGACATACTTACATGTGTACGCATATATGTATGTTGGTGTGTATGTACATTATTTGTTCGGCAATGTCGTACACATATGCATATGTAAGTATGTACATATCGAGCAGTGCGCGCACACATTTTACTGATAAATGATAATATTAGGATTTGAATTTGAATTCTACCTACATAAGTATGTATGTAACTATGTGCTAATATCTAGATGCATATGAAAATTTAAATGATGAAATGTGATTTACATATAATATTGTTGTAATATATAGTATTAAGTGTTTTAGGGTATCTCATATACATATGTATATAGCATATGTATGTATATACAACCATATTCATACATATTTATATGAAATTATATAATATTATCAAACATTATAAATATTTAATAAATAACTCTTATTCGCACATTAACTACAAATATAGTTTTGAAAATAGCATAATTTTATTAGAATGTTATCAGTTTTGCATGCATTCAGAAAAATATGCAAAATGATAATCATATCAATTAATATGATTGCATGTAAACGTATATAATTATATCCAAAAGACTAACAAACGTCTGTAATAAGAATGTATATTTCTGAGCATAATTTTCATTGAATGCTCAGCTCTGTTCACGCGCCACTGTTAAAGTTTCTCCTTCTTGGCTAGCTGTGGTGAAACACGCTCATCGCATTTTGTTAGCTTTTGACAGTTCACACGCTTGTCCGTTGTTGGACCTTCCCTGTAAATATACGTTCTCTGGTTTCACCACTGCCAGCTTAGCAGTAGAAATTTTAACATTTTCGCTTGAACAGAGCTGAGCGTGAAATAAAAATTATACTCAAAACTATATATTGCTCTAACAGACGTATGTTCGCTCTTTTGCTTATATTCTTATAAAGGGTGATTTTTTAAGAGCTTGATAACTTTTTTTAAAAAAAAAACGCATAAAATTTGCAAAATCTCATCGGTTCTTTATTTGAAACGTTAGATTGGTTCATGACATTTACTTTTTGAAGATAATTTCATTTAAATGTTGACCGCGGCTGCGTCTTAGGTGGTCCATTCGGAAAGTCCAATTTTGGGCAACTTTTTCGAGCATTTCGGCCGGAATAGCCCGAATTTCTTCGGAAATGTTGTCTTCCAAAGTTGGAATAGTTGCTGGCTTATTTCTGTAGACTTTAGACTTGACGTAGCCCCACAAAAAATAGTCTAAAGGCGTTAAATCGCATGATCTTGGTGGCCAACTTACGGGTCCATTTCTTGAGATGAATTGTTGTCCGAAGTTTTCCCTCAAAATGGCCATAGAATCGCGAGCTGTGTGGCATGTAGCGCCATCTTGTTGAAACCACATGTCAACCAAGTTCAGTTCTTCCATTTTTGGCAACAAAAAGTTTGTTAGCATCGAACGATAGCGATCGCCATTCACCGTAACGTTGCGTCCAACAGCATCTTTGAAAAAATACGGTCCAATGATTCCACCAGCGTACAAACCACACCAAACAGTGCAGTTCTTGAACGGCTTCTGGTTGCTCTTCACCCCAAATGCGGCAATTTTGCTTATTTACGTAGCCATTCAACCAGAAATGAGCCTCATCGCTGAACAAAATTTGTCGATAAACACATTTCGAACCGAACACTGATTTTGGTAATAAAATTCAATGATTTGCAAGCGTTGCTCGTTAGTAAGTCTATTCATGATGAAATGTCAAAGCATACTGAGCATCTTTCTCTTTGACACCATGTCTGAAATCCCACGTGATCTGTCAAATACTAATGCATGAAAATCCTAACCTCAAAAAAATCACCCGTTATGTATGTTTATATGCAAACATGTGCATTCGTATGAATTCTTTTTGTGCATATTAATGAATACAGGTGCAATTGAATACATTTGAATTAAATTACTTTTTCATACCAATATTCGTAGTTAATGTGAAAATAAAGCCCATTTTATAATTATTTTTTGAATATATCAAATCATACATATACAGCTGTGTTCACGA